>NC_045606.1:68084509-68390343 GCF_009762305.2 Zalophus californianus | reverse complement strand
ATGCCTGGAGTGGTTAATTGGTTTCAGCTGCATTGAAAACACTCTGCTTATACAATACGGAATAATCTTGTGGACGTATGAAAATGAATTGACATTTCATTTTATTTATTGTTGAAGTGTAGCACTTTCCTTGTATAAGTTCTCTTGAGCAGCTAGAGTAACTTTTCTTTAAAATCAGCCATTTTCAAATAAAGAAGAAAGTCATTAGACTGTGTTGACAGGATCCAAATAAAGTGTTCTAGTCACACTTTCTTTGAAACATGTTGCTTAGGCTTTAATTGGTGATGTTTTCTTGTTTTCTTATAGTACATGCTTTTGTTCATTTAAAATTTTTGTTAGGAACTGAAATAATCTATATTTTATAGAAAAATAATGATTCTTAAGGTCTGTAGCTTGGTGTTTTCCTTCAATTGTTTCTCACAGTTCCCCTTAAACAGTGGTGGAACTGAACAACTTCACATTTTATTTAGGTATAATTTTCATTTGATTGATGTCGACAAAGGCAGACATTTCATAAAAAGTCCAAAGCCAATTAAAAGAAATGCCAGTATAATAAAAATATCGGTATAACCAAAGATGGCTAAGAGTCAGTAAAGAGCCTGTTCTCTGGAGCAATAGTCAAAACAGAGAAAGGCCAGTACAACAAAAAGAAACAAAAGTCCCTTGGGATTATTACTGCTTTTAGTTGGATTTGTAACTGTACAGTTAGGACATCAAAAAAGTATGATTTAAAAAAGAGAGTATGGAAAGATGATGCCAACTAAAGATAGTGGTGAAGTAAATAATATCATCCCCCCATACACCCCACTGAGAACAGAAACAACCTGAGCTTCCATTTCTACCAAATCAAATTTTGCTTTCTGTCTTAATTATTCTGCTAGTGTAGAAATCATTTTCCACATGACTTCATTTTCAGATAAGAGAAATGTCAGCAGAATTGTCATTAGACTTCATTGCTATGGCAGATACTGTTCCTTTGGGCTGTTTAGTTACAGAATTAAGCATGTTCATTTTATTAGAAATGTATATTTACTGAGAGTGGGTCAGTAGCCAAGATTTGGTGAAATCCATGCAATGTTATTAATTTAGCAATTTTATAAGCCCTTAGAATTTTTTTAAAGTGGAATTGTAACCTTTATCTTATTATTTGTAAGACATAATTGGTGTCTGTCTACATGACTGGTGTTTTCACAGAAAAATAAAATGGGAAATAAGAGGGGTCCAGAAGAGAAGAAAAACCTGCTCTTGCCTAGTCTAGACAATAAAAGGAGAAAAAAACCTGATATTAAATATACTGTGATTCAAGGTTTGAGATTGAATGCCCTCATTTCAATGGATATCTATTTATAAAATATTTATCAGATAATTTTTCGCTCTCTACTAAATACGCAAACAACAAACTATGTAAATGACTTTGTCTTTTGACTGAGCTTCTGGGAGATAGCTTTCTTTGGAAGTTTTAAATTTTCCTCAAGCTTGTAAGATAATCTTAAACAATGACTCTGCTTTGTGTCAGCATCTTATTGGTTATATTTATTGAAATGACTTGAAAGAGAATTAAAAGATCAGTTTGATTGTCAGTGACTGGGGTGATTTTTTTTCTGTGTAATAGAACCATATATGGAGCCTATAATGAATCACAGTAACCACAGTTTTAGATATTATTGACAGGAAGACCCATGTGGGTTTGTGGTATATTCAAATTTGTCAAACTTGGTGGATCGAGTGAGTGAAAGTACAGTTCTTTGATCCAGCGGCCAGAATCGGAGCCAGGAGGGGAGTTCTATTGATGGGGCCTTGGAGACCCCGTGTCATTTGCACCCAGTAAGTGATTTCCGATCCAGCAACTCCCGGATAATTCTGCTCCAACCCATCCTGTCACTAAGAATTTTTCTAAGAACTCTGATCACATCGTGCCACTTCTTAAAGCAGTATCATCAGCCTACAGCACCTATCATAATTTATGAAGAAATGTTATAAGTCTTCCCTTTTAAATCAGAAACAAGGCAAGAAGGCCCAGCCTCAACGCTTCTGTTGAATGTTGCGCTAAAGGTCATTGCCAGTGCAGGTTACGGCAAGAGAGAGTAATAAAAGATGTAGAGCTTGGAAAGGGGGATTCCAAACTCTTAACTGTTTTCCCCCCTTAAGGATGTTATTATCTACTTAGAAAACCGAAGAAGAATCTGCAGAATTATTAAGACAGTGTTGCAAGTTTACTAGTGTAAGAGCTATCTATACAATCATCAACCATGTGTAGACATCATCAACAAATAAAAAACACACCCTTAAAGAATTTGCCACTTAAAATAGCAATAAAGAATTAAGGATAGTAGTTTCTTCTGGAAGAGGAGGGAATGAATATGATTGGGGAGGGGTGAACAGGGATTGCAAATTACTGGTACTGTCTTATATTTTACATAGGGGGTGGGTATATAGGTGTTCCTGATATGCTTTATGCCTTTTATGTCTGAAATATGATAGAATATTTTTTATTATTTTTTAAATTTAAATTTTAGGTAGTTAACATACAGTGCAATATTGGCTTCTGGAGTAGAATATTGGCTTCTGAAGTAGAATTCATTACTTACATACAACACCCAATGCTCATCACAAGTGTCCTCCTTAAATACCCATCACCCATGTAGCCCATCCCCCACCCACGTCCCACCATCAGCCCTCAGTTTGTTCTCTATTGTTAAGAGTCTCTTATGGCTTGTTTCCCTTTCTCCTTTTCTTTTCCCCCTTCCCATATGTTCAACTTTTTTCTTTCTTAAATTCCACGTATGAGTGAAGTCATATAGTATTGTCTTTCTCTGACTGACTTATTTCACTTAACATAATAACGCTCTAGCTCCATCCATGTTGTTGCAAATGGCAAGATTTCATTCTTTCTTATGCCTGAGTAATATTCCATTGTGTGTGTGTGTGTGTGTGTCTATGTATCTTCTTTATCCATTCATCAGTTGATGGACATTTGGGCTCTCTCCATAGTTTGGCTATTGTTGATAATGCTGTTGTTGATAAACATTGGGGTGCATGTGTCCCTTCAAGTCAGTATTTTTGTATCCTTTGGGTAAATACTTACTAGTGCAATTGCTGGATGGTGGGGCATTTCTATTTTAACATTTTGGGGAAACTCCATGCTGTTCTCCAGAGTGGCTGCACCAGCTTGCATTCCCACCAGCAGTGCAAGAGGGTTCCCTTTCTCCGCATCCTCGCCAACAGCTGTTGTTTCTTGTGTTGTTAATTTTAGCCATCCTGACAGGTGTGAGATGGTATCTCATCATGGTTTTGATTTGGATTTCCCTGTTGATGAGTGAGAATAGTTTTCGTAACTACATAAACAAAAATATTAAAAGTTGTATCAGTGGCCACACATCACATGGCAGGATTCCCCCAATATTTGTGGGGTCTAGGGCACGGAAGTTCACATACTACATATCTAAATACTTAACAGCTATAAATCAAGCTAAAAAACTGTTAAATGAAATATGTTCCTTTCTCTTAACTTGATAAATGTACCTTAATATGGCTAAAACCAGCAAACACAACAAAGATGACTGAATTTAATTATTGCTAGTCTGCATAGTCTGTTGAAAGGTGTATGATGGGGCGCCTGGGTGGCTCAGTCGGTTAAGCGACTGCCTTCGGCTCCTGGAGTCCCGGGATTGAGTCCCGCATCGGGCTCCCTGCTCTGCAGGGAGTCTGCTTCTCCCTCTGACCTTCTTCCCTTTCATGCTCTCTCTCTCTCTCTCAATAAATAAAAATCTTTATAAAAAAAAAGAAAGGTGTATGATGTTTGAAAGAGTGATATAATAAAGACACATATAATTCAAAAGTTATTATATGTTTATCCATAAAATTTTTCTGGCCTCCACTTCAGCAAAATCACTATGCTGTTATAATATGGATTTTCACATAATTTGCATTGCATTTATAACAGTTATATAAAATATTAAAATAATACTTAACTGCATTTGCAGGGTAGAAAATCTGAATATATGTTTATCAAAATGTAAATGAAAGTAAATACAAACAATTAAAAAGTAACTTTTTTTTGAATTTTTCCAAAAACTTTTTTGGAAAGTGTCAAAAATCCCTTTTAAAAACAAAAGACAAGGTAAAATAACTACTAACAAACATAAAACTATCAAAATTATTTGAATAAAACTGAATTTTTAAATATTTTAAAAAGCAATTAAATCTTATATATTGTTATAAAAATAAATGTATTTACAGGTTAAGGGTTTAGTTTCTATATTTGTCTATGTAAAGAGTCAGTATTCTGCTTCAGGCATATTATATCCTGAACTACGAACATACAAATTTAAGAGGCACTAAAAAGTCATTTAAATTTTTGGACAGGAGGGTAATAAAAAAGAAGAGGCATGTCAGGAAGACTGATTTGGGACAATTATGAATGAAAGATTAGATTGCAAGCAGGCTATTGGTAGAGAAATGAAATTATTGATGACAGCATTGGTTCAAGTGGGAGATGATTAGTCCCTAGACTAAGGTGGCTGTAATAAAAATATGAAGAAGTGGATTGATTTGAGAGTCCTTAGGAACCAAGAATTGATTGGATGCATGTTAGATTCTGTGGCCTAGAATTAATACACCATATCTGTTAGAGAAGTTCACCAGCTGAAATACTGAACTGCTTTCATGTTCACCTTTGATGGATCCCCAAACCTTAAAATTAAGCATGAAGAGCTTAAAACGTTCCCATATGTTTGTGATCATTTTTATGTGGAAGACCAAAAGATGGAAGTGACAAAGCAATGTCTCCAAGCTCCTTTCGTTTGCAGAGCACTTGCAGATATATTTCAGGGAGCAGTCTTGGCTACCTGATGAGAATTATAGTGCCTCATCATGATTACATTTGCTGTCCCAGTCGTGGGAGGGATAATTGAGTCATGCTCATGACTCATTAAAACTTACAGGCAAGTATTATTCCATCAAAATTCTGTCTCCATACACTTAGCATCCATGCCAACTGAGGAACTATCCACCCATTTCACAGACCTTCTCTATTCTTTTTCTAAAGTTCTCACGTATTTCAAGGGGTGAAGGCAATTCCTAGAAATGTAGAGGCTAATGAGAAGGAAATATATTTTGTAAAAGCAAATGCTTTTATTGTTAAACTGGCTGACAGAAAAGCAAGTTTAAAAAAATTTCCTTCCAGGGCTTCTGCGTGGCTCAGTCCGTTAAACATCTGACTCTTAATTTCGGTTCAGGTCATGATCTCAGCGTCCTGAGATGGAGTCCCGCATTTGGCTCTGCACTGGGCATGGAACCTGTTTAAGATTCTCTCTCTCCCTCTGCCCCTCCCCACCATGAGGTCTCACTCTCTTTAAAAAAAAAAATTCCTTTCCATTATTATTACTATTTAAAGTTATTATTTAAAATATAAATGTATATATTTCAAAATTTAAAGTATTTTTAAAAAGAAAAAAGAAATTATTCCTTTTGCTGATGGAATGATATAGAACATCGACACTAATTTCACTTAACATTAACTAATCTGTCCTTTAAATAAAATTGTAGTATTAAAATAAATATATTGGTATTGTGATCTGTGAAGGGAAAGGGGAAATTATCAGTCCTCATCAAGTCATGGAATCTGAGGCTTAGTTTTTTGATATTAAACCTGATTTCCATAACAATAGTAATTATTGATTAGAATCTACTTTAGACTAACAACTACATTAGGCTAAAGTTTTACATAGACTTCCAGTGACTTTATTTATAATTGAAGAGCTTTAACCAAACCATTTTCAAAGCTATTTAAATATCTCTTGTTGTGAACTATATTTGCCTATTCCTACAAAGCCTTCTTTTTTTTTTTAAGATTTTATTTATTTATTTGCCAGAGAGAGAGAGAGAGAGAGAAGGAGAGAGGGAGAGAGAGAGCATAAGCAGGGGAAGAGGCAGGCAGAGGGAGAAGGCAGCCACTTAACCAACTGAGCCACCCAGGTGTCCCCCTACAGAGGCTTTAAACTCTGCCTTGTATCTTTTGGGAAGCTGCCGGCAAATGAAAGATCCCTCTTAAATGAGCCATGATTATATTTAGGTTATTCATATAAATTATTACATTTACAAAACAGGCTAATGAGATTATATATTATGTCATTTCTACAAATCATTATGGAATTGTGTAGATTCTGGTCAAGGAAGAATTCTAATCTTAAAATATTTTGTCCAGAGGCTTTTGAAACAAACTTAATTGTGTGCTTCTTCTGACATTGAAAACAAAAAACCCAAAATAAAAACATAGGTATTTGCTCAGTCTTTCAAACAAAGAAAAATTAAGTAATGATGCCATTAAATGAATGAATTCTTTATATCTAGAGGCATGGTTTCACTGGACTGCTGCTTCCAGATTTAATACATTACCCTGAACTGACTGCAAACTAATAGTACAAAATGGGCAAGGCCATTTAAAAGGTCATTCATCAAAGTGCATGGTATTTAAATAACCTTTTTTGCCCCAATGGACATTGCTGGTTAAACTGACAATATCTTTTCAAATAGTATGACACTGTTGAGTCACACAAGTATACTTTATAAGAAGTTTAAATAAATTTTCAAGAGTATGTTCTTGTTTGATTTTATTATAGTCACATAATACTTCTCTATATTGGAATTTGAAAAAAAAAAATCACCATGCTTTATCTGCAGTATTTTTCCCTTTAGATGAAAACTACTATTTGATTGCAGGAAATTCCCTCTATAGCCTTTATATATTTCATATAACAATAATGTTAATGTGAATTTGTATTACTTGTTTCTATACTCTATCATTACCCCTGCTTCATTCCTCATTCTTTTGGAGTTCATTATCTACAATATCTTTTTTTTTTTAATCTCACCAAAGGAAATTTGGTATTTAGTTTTAAGAAAGATTATGCATAAGATGTGCCTTTATGAAAGGGGTTTAAATAGGATATGCCTGTGTATGAGGATATTAACCCTGAACTGATATGTTATTATCCTTTAGGTTCAGGAAGATTGCTCTCTTTATAAAATTATTTTCTATATTCTCTGTTTTTAATTCCTAAAAGTCTCCCAACGTGGCCATGGAGACTATTATCATGATCCTTTGATTAGTATATCTGCTCAAATGTGCTTTTCTATAACCTCAGTCCAGTTTAAAAATAAACCAGCCAAAAACATCATGAATCATGCAAGGCAGAATCATTTTCAAATGCATGAAAAATATACTCTGTATATTCTTCATGCTTAATTGAAAGTAAACTGGGCCTAGAGTAAATTATAATGTCTTCAAAGCTCATCATACATTTCATGTTCCCAGCCCCTGATTTCTCTTACCCCACAATATAGCCCCTCCTTCTACCTTAGGAGGCTGATCTCTCCTGCTTTCAAAATTCTCTTCCTCTGCCCCTCCCCCAAAGGAGGAACTCTAATAACTTTCACACAGCGAGTTACTTTTAACTTTTTATAAATGTAGCATGAATGTAGCTCTCATCCACTCAGCATCATCGTAAAAATTAAAAACAACAACAATAAAACAGTAGATATCAACTAGTGGGCAGAGGGATTATTTGTGTGGTGATACTCCCTCAAAGTATCACAGGGTTTCCTCTCTGGTCTCTGAAGGCAATGGTGAATATGCTTTGAGAGTGTTTTGAACCATGAGAGCTAAAGCCTCATGCTGACCAGATGCCTGTCTCCCCCATCTCAAAGCCTTTGGAAGCTGTGGGGAAGTCCAATCCCATGGCCCTGGCTCTGGACAGCTTCCCAGTTTGAGCCAGAGGAGAGGGGATAATCGGACCTCTGGCTCTCAATCTGTACGCTCAGTTCGGGTTATGTGCCAATCCTGAACCAATTAACACTGACCAGTGGAGCAAAATCTAGATGAGAAAGGACTATGATTGGCCTCCCTTGAGTCAGGTGTACATCCTAAACAGTTATTGTCAAGGGATGGGGCACTCTGGTAACTATAGTTTGGATCAGACATCCACCTCTAGACCAACAAGTATGGCCAGGGGGCAAGGGTGTATAAAACATGTGGCAGCTCCCAAAAATCTATTTTGTTGATGCTGACGCAGGAAAAGGGGTGGTTGTTCCCAGCTTCTACAGGATTCTGGGCAGACAAAAGAATACACCACGCTACCATATAATAGAAAGTAGAAAGCATACATGCCGTAACAGACAGAGATACAACAGTACGAAGTTCATAGAAGTGGTGATTTCCAGCAGGAAAGGCTTCCACGAGTTCAACTTTGAAGAAAAGACAGGATCTTTTCCACTTGTGAGCAAGTGGAAAGTCACTTTCTAGAGGCAGAAGGCAAATAAGAGGAAGCAGGGAGGTGCAAGTGCTTAGGACACGTGGTGGGTATTTGAGCAATCTTATGTGGGTAGAGAAGTTCAGCTATGGAAAGGGCAAAGTCTGAACTCGTGACTAAGGACCTTGAATGTTACACAAAGAAGTCTGGACATTACCCTGTGGGCCATGAAGCACCCAGCAGGCTTTTTGAGCATGGTAGAGAAATGATTAGAACAGCAAGTTAGGAGCGACATCTGGCAGTGTTCTGTAAAATGAGCTGGAGAATGAAGAAACACAAGGTGAAAATCCTAACCTACAGAATCCTGCCGTATAATCCACAGTAAATGATCAGACTTCAGTCTACCTAGAAAACACTTGGGTAGCTTATTAAAAATGCAAATGTCCAGGCCTGCCACTCAAAAGATTTGGGTGTATAAGTGTGAAACAGGGCTTTGGAGTTTTCTTTCTTTTTCTTTCTTCCTTCCTTCCTTCCTTCCTTCCTTCCTTCCTTCCTTCCTTCCTTCCTTCCTTCCTTCCTTCCTTCCTTCCTTTCTTCCTTCCTTCCTTTCTTTCTTTTTCTTTCTTTCCTTCAAATACCAGTGATTAGGTGGATGTGGCAAAGGACCACACTTTGAGAAATGCTGATCTTGAGAAGTAACGGGAGAATCAGTTTAAGAATTATTTGAGTCTCAAAGAGTCCTTGTTCACCTTGCTTTCTGAGTTCTGGAAGTCAGCCTTGGTCTTGGTGTAATATACAGAGCCAAGCAGAAGGTTGAAGGCATGAAGGCTCACTTCTCTCTACAGTTTACGTGGGCTCTGTTTCATGTGGTGCCATCTCTCTGTGGATAAGTCAACCAGAAATTTTACAGCATGACTCACCCGAAGAATAACATTGAGTTCTGCGGTTACAGTGGGGGAGCGGTGCCAGAAAAGATTAATGTATTCTGTTTTAAGACTAAGTGTGATTATTTTATGTGACTTCAAGATTCTGTTCTCCACTTGCAACCTATGCAAATTCAAATTCAGTGCAATTTAAATGACAAAGGGTGATTTGGGCTATTTAACACGTGGGAGATTGGTATTAATCATCTGGTTTTTGGCAGTTTTGCTCTGGAGAGAGGGAGGAGTGGTCGGTACTCCCAGGAGTACTTACATAGGAAAGGCATATTAGTGGATTTTGTGTGGCTGTTCTTTGTAAAGTAATTATAAGTCATTTAAAAAATCTCCTTATGTCTTCTGAATTAGGAGCAATAACATGGTTATCCTGTGCTGATAAATTCTAAGATCCAAACTTAGATTGATTTCATGTGTGTGCCAGACAATATTTTTTTTTTAATTTATTGTAAGTCATTCTTGTATGCTATGTATGTCTCACCGTAATTTATCTAAGATTGAAAGCTACTAAAGTTCTGAAGCTGTGGGAAGATTTTCTTCATATCCTCTTCTTTTTCCTTTTCACTATTCTACCTTTCTTCCATAATTTTCTTTTGCAGTCAGCTTAGATGCCTAGGCTTTGAAAAGCTAATTCATTCACTTGGCTCAGGGTTTGTCAGGGTTACTTTCATGTTGCTAAAACCAGTGATGGTTTCCATGTATTCCTCTTATTCAGCCTTTCAACAGTGTTCGATATGGTTGACCACTTCCTCTTTAAAACATTTTGAGATTTTTTTTTTCTTTCCTTAGCTTCCTGGAACCTGTACAACCAGCCACAGTTTCTAGGCCTCTCTTGCATTTCCACCCTTCTCTGCTGGGCCTGTAAATTTGGCATGCCCCTGAGCTCTATCCTGAACTTTCACTTCTATTTAAAGCTCTCCCTAAGAAAATTGACCCCGTGTCTTTCAGTGATATTCTTATGCATCATTGCTCAGATTTATATCTTCAGGTCTTATCACGCTTGGATGTTCGATGAGCATCTCAAAGTGCATGTGTCTACAATGAAACTCTCTGTTGGTTTTCTTCCCGCCTCCATCTTCTTTCCTCGGACTTCCCCCTCTAAAGTGGAGGGCATCACCATCCACGTGGTTACACCAGCCAAGCAGTGAGGAGGCCTCTCTGAGGTTTCAAATTAGATTTCAAATTCATCTGCTTTCTTCCATCTGCTCTGCTGCTTCTCTAATTCAAGTTGTTGGCAGATCGCTCTGTAAGAGCTTCCTGACAGGCCTACAGGCTTTTCTTCTCAATCTTCTCAACTCCAGTATCTAGATCACGGTTGAGGTCATTGTCCCCTCACACGGGTCCCATGAAACACTTCGGTGGTGGCTTTCTGTTGCTATTTGAATGAAAAACCTCACAGAGTTTTCTCTGACTCATTCGGCTATGGCTTTTGGGGGCCTCACGCCATGTGGCCCCTGCATATTTCTCTTCCCTATGCTGGCACCACTCTGGGCTTTTTTCAGTTCCTTGAGCAAGCCAAGGTCTTCTGCCCTAGATAATTCCTCTTTCTTGAATTCTCTTCTCTTAGGTTTTTGTATAGCTGGCTCCCTACCTTCCCTACTTCAAAGATTTGTCTATGTACCCAGTATAAAATAGGACACATACACACACACATACACCTCTGCTGTCACTATCATTACTGTTACTTTTTTCACAGTTCTTTTTTGAAGATTTTACTTATTTATTTGAGAGGAGAGAAAGAGAGAGGGGATGAGTGGGGGGAGGGCAGAGAGAGAGGGAGAAGCAGACTCCCCACTGAGCAGAGAGACCCACATGGGGCTTAATCCCAGGACCCTGGGATCATGACCTGAGCTGAAGGCAGACGCTTAACTGACTGAGCCACCCAGACACCCCTTTTCTTCATAATTCTTATCACTATCTTACATTTCATTTATTTATTTACTTTACTTTTTATTTTATTTTATTTATTTTATTTCATCCAATAGAAATTAAACTTCATGAGGTCAGAGACTTTGTCTTTTTGGGTTCATACTGTAAAACAGTGCCTAGCTCATAGTAGGTACTTAATATGTATTTTTAAAATGGATAAGTGAATTTTGTTCTGTAAATGAGCTTAGCTCTACACACACACACACACACACACACACACACACACACACACGCACAGTGGTATATAATTCAGCCATGAGAAAGAAGATAATCCTTCCATTTAGGACAACATGGATGGAACTTGAGGGTGTTATGCTTAGTAACATAAGCCAGACAGAAAAAGACAGATACTGCATGGTATCACTTACACGTGAAATCTAAAAAAAGGTCAAACTTCATAGAAACACAGGGTAGAAAAGTGGTTGCCAGGCACTGGGGTTGGGGAAATAGGGAGATGTTGGTAAAAGGTAAAGGGTACAAACTATCACCTATAAGATGATTAAGGCCTGAGGATCTAAGGTATGACATGGTGACTGTGGTTGAATATATATATATATATATTATATATATATATAATATATATATACATATATAATATATATATAAATAATGTGTGAGGTCATGGATGTGTTAACTAGACGGGAGGAATACTTTCACAGTGCATACATATATGAAATCATCACAATGTATACTTTAAATATCTTACAATTGTATGTCAATTGTAACTCAATAAAGCTGGAAAAATTAAAAAAAATAGGAAAGACCATGGGGAAAATAAAGTAAAGCTAAATTTAATAGGTATTTGCTCTTGAACACTCATGCTCTAAACAAATAATAAAAGAAACTAATCAAAGAAAAAAACATGATAATGATTCAGTCAAAAGCAGATAGGACAAGGAGAAACAGGGCCAAGGAACAGGGTTTTTTTAGGTGGCACACAGGGCTTTTGTAATAGGTCAGTGGACCAGGCTGGCTGAGGCCTGAAAGAGGGGCAGAGTAGAATGGGGGTGGTAGGAATCTATGGTGACACCAGAAAACTAACTTCCTCATCTGGAGGGTCAGTAGTAGGACTGTAAGATCCTGGTGCCATTGGGGTATCACTGGGTTGGCAAGAAGGCACAGGATGACCTGACATCCAGGGATAAATAAAATCTCCCTAGGAGGGTAGAAAGGATGGAGCTAAAGCTCATGACTCCATTCTGAAGCTTTCTCAGTGGAATCCTGTGATCCATGCTAACATCTTAGATCAATGTTTTTCAAAGTTTAAGGTGCATCACAAATACCTGGGGGTGCTTGTTAAACATAGAGATTTCCTGGCCTCCTTAAGATCCTAATTTAGAAGGACTTGCGTGGGTCTTGGGAAGGAGCATTTTAGCATGTATTTGCCAAATCGAACTAAGGCTGTTCTAATGCAAGGTCAGGCCATGCCTTGATAAACACTGGCTTATAGAAGCCCATAGGTGTATCTGTTCTCACATAGCATTTAAACAGAGTTCACTGCTATTGGGAATGCTGAAGTTTGTGTGTGAGCATGTTTGGAATTGTTGGTTATGTAGATACAGTGGAACTCCAGACACATCTCATTCTAAGGATTCAGTGTTCTTATTTTTACTACACTTATGCATACTCTGCCTTTCTTTTTTCTTGGTTGAGTTTTGTACAATGTAGTTTCAGATAATTTACAAATTATTTGAATTTACAGAATCAGACTTTAAATTAGAAGGGACAAATGGGAGAGTATGTTAATTAAATACGTATTTTCTCTTATTAGAAGTTTTAATGGCCCCACATATAATTGCTTCTACCCAACATAATTTTCCTGAACTCTGGGAGTGGAATTTCCACTATTTAGTATTTACTTAGGCAGTTCATGTATAACCAAATAAAAACTGAAGAAACTATTTTTTTAAAGATTTATTTATTTATTTGAGAGCGAGAAAGAGAGAGAATGAGCAGGAGGGGCAGAGGGAGACAGAATCTTAAGCAGGCTCCACATCCAGCGCAGAGCCTGACAAGGGGCTCAATCTCACGACCCTGAGATCATGACCTGAGCCGAAATCAAGAGTCAGACACTTAACCCACTGAGCCACCCAGGCACCCCTGTTTAAAGAAACTATTTAAATTGTAAAAATGGCAAAAATGATTACATTCCCTAGAGAGAAACATTCTTGCCTTAGAAAAACTTAGAGCTTTCTTTTCCAAGAGAATGTTAAAATAATTAGAGTCTTCCCTGCTCCTTTTTTCCCCAGAAATTTTGTTACTTTTTCAGAAGTTTCTCTTTGCATTCAGTTCAAGATCTGTTAAAACTTGGCTATTTTCCAGAACAAGACATTGATTAGATTGTAGAAAGAATAATGGGCATAGGCTAGTTGAATCAAGGAAAATATCATGTGTAAAAAGCACCAAATACAGTGTTTAGTGAGGTATTCTGTGCATTACAATTACTCATTTAAAGATAGTGGCTGACTTTATATAAACAGACCAGTGCCTGCCCTATGCCACTTCATATATTCTACTGTTAGAGATTTTTCTGAAAATGGAAATGTCTTAGTAATCTTTGTGTCTCTTCTCTTTGCCGACAACAAAGCCTCACACTCAAAGGTTTAATGAATGTGTAGATTTGACTAGGGCAGTTTGGAACCCAGTATGCAATCATTGTGCTGTGATTTGAACCCCCCTAGCCCCTGGGCCCACATTTGATGATCAAAATTATAACTAGACAACCTCCTAGGCTGCTGATGTACTTGGGGTGATTGATTTTGGTTCTTGTGGCTAAACTAGCTCAGAGATTTGTCTTGATCCAGCATTGCTGTAATTACTGAATCTACAAATTTCATGCCTCTTGTTTCAAATAGAAAAAAAAAAAATGGGCTGGGGGAATAAGAAAAACAAACAAATCTTTAGCCAAAATAATATACACCAGGTGTTCTTTTTCTCAGCTTGATTTAGTTAATCTTGCTCATCCGATATCTCATGCTTGTCTCTATCACTGAATTTTAAAGTTGGTTACACTTTTTTTTTTTAACTCCCAGGAACTTTATATTCAAAATAAAAGGAACTTCAGATAGAAACTTTTCAGTTTGTGTGTCGTTGAAGGTCAGCTGCCTTTAGTTAATTGCTCTCTTTTGTTGCTTGGTGGGTTGATTATTTTCATCTGGAGCCCAAAGATCCGGGGAGGGGCGTTCCTAAGGTGGCAATGCCTTGACTGAGCACCACCCCCTGCGAGGGCCTGGGGCATGTCAGCATCAGAAACCTCAACATGAGGATAATGAGTTCAGGCATTTCAAGAAGCCAACCACCTTCAGAGAATGGCACTCGAGTGTAGTCATGCTTATTTTTTGAAATATAAGAGCTTGAGGCTCACCTACTAAAATAAGGAGCTTTCAAACAAAAGCCTGAAGGAATCTGGATTGGTGGTTGCTTTCACATGTCAGGGAATAGTATTGCCATTCTACTTGATCCAAAGTGAAATCTAGAGATGAGGGGCAAAGAAAAGATATACAGGGACAGTTAAACTCACAGAAACTTGTTTAAAAAGAAAAAGTACCTTTTTCTTTTTTTTTTGGCAATAATTGTGCTCTTATTTCTCACCTTTCATCTCTGCCATATACCTTATTTTATTACTTATACATTTTATTGTAGAAGAGTTTTAAGGTGTGCTCTGTTGCTGCTATGGACTGAATTGTCTTCCGATAATTCATATGTTGAAGCCTCAGCCCCCAATGTGATTACATTTGGAGTTAGGGCTTCTAGGAGGTAATTAGGTTTAAATGAGGTCATGAGAGTAGGACCTTCATGAATGGACTAGTGCCCTCATAAGAAGAAGAAGAGATGCTAGAGCTCTCTCTGTCATGTGAGGACACATTAAGAAGGCAGCCATTTGCAAGCCAGGAAGAGAGCTCTCATCAGAGGCTGACCACAATCGCCCCCTGGTCTCTAACTTCCAGCGTCGAGGTCTGTGGGAAAATAAATTTCTGTTGTTGAAGCCATGCGGGTCTATGGCACTTTGTTAAGCCGTGCTGAGTAGACTAATACACTCACGTAATAGTAATTAGTTGCCATATAAATGGGTTACTGGTTGAGGAGGCTGTGAATAAAAAGATCTCACCTAAATAAAATTTCTTTTAGCCAAGAGTGTACACAGAAGTGTAATTTCTGTATGAAAATTTATCGTTGTGTTAGTGTTTGGTAACTGCAGTTTGAGGTTCTTTTCATTCATTTCAGATTCTTTGAGCATCTTGTAAAATCCTGCCATGGCTGGTGTACAGCAGAGCACGCAGCCGCAGGTTTGATTTAGGGAACATTGAAATCTCCTAAGAACTGCTCCGTAGATGTGAAATGCCCAGGATTTGAGAGTCATTCCTTTAGGTTTAAGGCTTTATGCCTCCAGGAAACCCCTGGTAAAATGTAAATATCCCTCAAAGCATAATAAATTGAAACTTTGCTATTATTTTTCTCAGCATGGAGTAATCGTCAAGGTTGGCAAATTGTTATTTTAGAAAGAAGAGTTAAGCTACTGAGGGAGAGGAGATTAGAGTAGGGAAGTTGCACAGCGGGGGCACATCACAGGGACTGGGAATAGGGAGAGGAGCACTCCACGGAAGGGCTCAAGTGGCAAAGGGAATGCTGATGGGCCCCAAACACCTGGAATAAATACGCCAGTAGGAGGAGATACTCTGTCCTCTCTGCTCTGTGGCTCAGACAGTCGCCCCTCTGTCCGCCATTACCCTGTAATCTGAATATTCTCAAAACACTACCTCTTTGGGTTTTTTTTTAAATCCTTGCTGCCATCTGTTACAACTAAGTACCAGATATGTATATGACCCTTACATTGTGTTTATCCCCATTTCCTTTTCTGTCACTTAGATTTCTTGCTGAAATTAATGGTTTCCATCTTTTCTTCTCTTTACCCATTGAGAAATTACCCAAAGTGCAGTAACAGCAAAAAGCCTGAAATTCAAACCAAAACAACAAATAGATCCTCGTGGGTAAGGATTTGTGATCAGGTTTTGCTATTGAAAACAAAACAAAACAAAACAAAATTTAAAACATGTCAATTATGTTCTTAAAATATTATCCAAAGGATAGAAATCATAGAAATCTCTTTACTACACAAAAGCCTTGAATTGATTTCTCTTTTTTTTCTGCTTTTGCCTTCTCTCTACTTTACTCCCACAGCTCCTAATGCTTAGATGCACCTTGACATACCTAGATGATTTTTGAAGTAATTCTGCTTTATATTAATTATTAATCTATACTTAAGTACATGTATGTGATGCCCACATACTCCTTGAAAAAATTAATTTGAGAAATAAATGCAGGGTTCTTAATATCCCTCATTAAAAAATGGAGCTGAAATCAGGTTAAACACTATAAATGGAAAGCTGCCTCAAGTGTTAATCTGCTCAATTAATGAAAGAAAAATACAGAAAAGTCTATATCTAAGATGACTTTTTTTCTTTGGGTTCATCAGTGCTGCCTAGCTGATTGTTTTTTGAAGGAGAGTGTCTTTTGTGATTAAGAAACTTGTCAGATTCGCATTGATATGCAAAGTCTCATTTTATATCTCAAGAAGCTCCACCATCTGTTACTAACATTCTTACAGCAGGAAGTTCAAGAGAATAGCATTTGTAAGGTGAAAATACATCAGCTATGGCTAGAGCTTCCAACAATTGCTTGTAATTAAGAAATAGAACTCAGAGTAAGCGCTGATTGAATGTAGTTGATAAGAATGAAATGAAGGATAACAGTGGAGAGCTGAGACAAGATGTAAAGGACAGGAAGTGTGTTTCTATTTCTTTTTGGAAAATTTCAGAAAAATTGCAGTCTTAATTCTTTAAGAAGATTGTTAAAGTTTAGTGTTTGTCTGTATTTGTCTTTTCACTCATTCGATTAATACTTATTGGTCCCAACAATGAGTGAAGAAGCCTGTATGTGTGTGTGTACACAGAGATATATGCACCTCTTGACACTCAAAAATCTCGTATAAGTAATAAAGAAATAGCTAAAATTTATTTTTAATATATAGATTTCAAATACTGCAGTAAAAACACATGATACATGTGGATAAGAATAGTTAAATAATTGAATATCACAGATAGAGTTAGATAAATAGCATGATAATAGGTAAATATTTAGATATTTAATCATTTAGATAATTTAGAAAATATCCCTTGAGTGGAACATAGCCACTTAAAAAAAAATAGATGTAATCAATACATCAAGGTACATGGGCTTGTTAAATTGAAGAGAAAATAGTTAATGGTAAAAGGTCTTTAGAGGTTAAAAAAAAATGGTAGAATGGAGAGTTTTGACAGTTTGATTGACAGTTCTTTGAATCCCAAAATTATGACTTCTGATTTGAAATTATATAAAATAAATAAATAATTTTTAGTAGGTTCATTGGCTTCAAAGTAAAACATGTTTATTCCACGTCAAGTTAGAGTATATATACGTGGGAATGCGCAGGTAATGAGTTCAAAGATCTTATTTGATGAAAAGATGGCTCAAAGGATGATTATGTCTAAAATAATTCATAGGAAAAGTGATAAATAACCCCTTATACACCCTGTGTTTCTTGCTTGTGATTTGAGAAAAACAATAGAAAATTTTAAAAGGGAACATGAGAGAGGCTAAGCACAGTTGTTAAAGAATTCTCAGAGCTTTGGTTACAATTATTAAATTATAGTTTGGTCAAAACTTTGCATTATGTACATATTCTGTTAATAGTAACAAACTTATTTCTCCTCATTCTTTTAGAAATATGTATTTCATGTTTGTGAGTCCCTGTGCATATTTGAACACATGCATATGAATTATACTATATTTATTCCAATTTATATACCATCTTATTGAGCCCATTTCTATCCTGTCAAGTTTTAGAAAAATAATCATTGAAGTTTGGTATATTCTTTGCTATCATAAGTATAATACAGAACAATTAGTAATAATTTTGCAATATTGAGACGATCTTTTAAATTGTTTATTTTGTCCTAATATAATTAGTCATTACATTATGCCATATGCTAATATAACTAGTCCTAATGTAACTATCATCTACTGAGTGTGTTATGTGTCTCCACTGTTCACCCTCCTTCCTTGTAAGGGGATTATGCATCATTGCTTTTTTTCTATATGGGATGGGAATACTTTAGTGCTTCTGTGGGAAGAGTGTACTTCCCCACCCCATCGATATCAGGCTTGTCAAGTGACTTGGTTTGGCTAACAGAGTACAAGAGAAAATGATGGATGCCCTGACCAAATAAACACTTTAAAAGCCATAATGTGGCTTCTCCATTGCTCTTTTCTCAGTGCCATGAGAACAGACATGTCCCAGAGTGGGGCTGTCCTTTTTCAGCCTTGGAAGAAGCTATGGGGGAGTGGAGCCAAGCTGACCTACAGTGACCCATGGCTGATACATAAAGGGAGCAAAATATAAGGAAAGTGAGAAAGAAACCTTTGCTGTGAGAAGCTCCTGAGAGTTGGAGAGTTAACAAGAGATACTTGTTAAGAATGGTGGAGGGTCTGAAATTTTACCCTACTTGCAAGCTAATCAGTTAGTCTGCAATAGGATCATGGATGCTGGCAAAGGACTACTGACTTCTGGCCCAGAGACAGAAGGGAGTTTACTACTCACATCAAACCCAGTAACTAGAGGATCAGAATTTGTGCTGGTTCCCTTGAGCTCCAGTTTCCACATGGCGATGTGAAGTGGGCCAGGTGAAAACCACACACACAGTGTGTTATGTTACAGGAGAGGAATCCTGAGCTTAGGCAATCTGAATCTTCTATGAGGAGAGGTAAATAACACCCAAAGCTTCTGAGGGAGATACCTCCGTCTTCTAAGGCTATAAGCAAACCTGGCCTTTGCTGGTGGGAGAGATATCATCTTCATCTTCCAAGGCTCTTTACTGTACAAACGTCCTTGAAAGATAGCCTGGAATAAAGACAGTCTGGGCCCTGTCCAGCAGATGCACTGTATTGCAAGAGACCTATAAAAAATGGTCTCCTAGCATTTCTTAGTTCAGTGTCACCTAGCAAAAGCCACCAAATACACTGTACTGGAAGTAAAACATTTCACATCCATCAAGGACTCTTCATTTTTTGTGTTATCATAAGAATGACAGTTTATTGAGTGCTTACTATATTTGTGCACTGCACAGTACTAGGAACTGAAACATGTATAGCTTCTGTCTGCAGGGGGTATTCTTATTTCTGTTCTGCATATCAGAGAACTAAACTCCAAAGAAGTTAAACAGTTTGTCCAAGGTGATACTATAATTAATCTGAGGAGCTGAGGTTCAGACTCAGGTGTTTTGGACCCCAAAGCGTGTGTCCTTCAAGCCACTCCTTCCCACTAGCTATTATTTTGCATTAAGTAAGTATGCTACCAAGCCTTTCTGATGAAATCATTAGCAAAAAATGAGCCAAGGAACAATTCCCATTGTAGCTGAGATCTAACTTACTTATCAGTAAATACTTTTTTGGGTATGGGTATTTTAACCAGCAATGAATGCACCCAGTTGGATTGTCATCCATCCCTCACATTTCCATTTTGCCTTAGGATACTGTGAGGAGGTTTTGGCCAAACCACTCAATGTAGCCATCAAATAACTCTATTACAAAAGGGAATATAGGTTACATTGGCATGTCTTTTCTTATATTTTTCTAATTAAACCCAAGTTGGGCCCCAAACCATTGCTTTCCTTTCTAAGTGGTGGTATATGTGCCCTTGGTTTCTGGGACCTACATTTTTCAGAATTGTTATGTACTCTGTTAAGCAAATTTGGATCTTTGAAAGTTGCTTATAGTTAAGAAACCATTTGAAACAGTTCCCTTGCTGATTTAGGATACATAACAAAAGAAACTAAGGAATAGGTATTTAGCACAGCCCTATAGCAATCTCATGATCTGTTCTGAGAACAAAATAAACCTCTAAATGAATGCAGGTGTATATTCTTTTGAGAGTTTGTATATGGAATATTGAATGGCCTGATTCAAACAAGTTAATTTAGTAATTTAGCTTTTGTTGCCTTTGGAGAAATTTCATTGAAATTCTGTTTGTGTGTATGTATGTATATATATTTAGTATATATTATAATCACATGTATTATATATAATTATATATATATTTTATATAATGCTAAGCTGGAGGAGGACAAGACAGAAACGGGATCTGCCTCCATAGATCGTATAGCCAACCGAAGGTAAGAGACATTCATAAATAGTACATAAAATGATAGCCAAAACAAATGCTACAAAATAAAACCCACATCATGCCAAGAGATCTTATAAAAGAAAGAAGTGAACCAGTCTCTGTGGGGAAGGTAATCAGATTCTATTTTTAAAAATTATTATCCATAGATAAAGAGGATTGGATACAGCAAATATGCCACAGATAAATGGCCTTTTCCCCACAGACATCTGTATTCCAGGAAATCACCCATTTAAACAAGCCTCATCACAATTTCTATGCAATGAGTAGCAGGGGAATTTATTCTAGCACCTTTAAGTTGTGGAAATAATTTGAACCTGCAAACCTGAAGGTTGAGAGTCATAGTCTCTTGAATAGTTGGGTCAACAAATAATGCCTGAGTGCTGAGAACTACGCCAGCTCCTCCATTCTAATCGGAAGATGGGGGATGATACAGATGAGTAGGAATAGAGAAAATGTGAATATACAACTAAAGTAAGTAGATAAACGGTAGTGTCTCCTGACCCTTATAAGGAGAGGCATTAAGACTGTTTTCTTTCCTTTTACAATTTTAAAAGACTGAGACCAAATATCATTTTTTCTTTTCTGTCCTCTATATTTTTTTCCAGCAGTGATGCAGAGCAAACCATGACATTAATCAATTAAGAAGAATATGTTCAAAATTGTCACATTCTCATGACAAAATTTAGGTCTTTGTCATTATTTTGCATTATTATTAAATATATTTAAAAAGTGTAATAGTTGGTCGTCACTGAAAAAAATTATTTAAAATAAATTAATGTGTTCAGAAAATACAGAGGTCTTTATAGGCCCTGGAATAATGGGTAAGGTTTAATCATTTTGAGAATCCAAATTAAGGTGTTTTTTTTTCTCTTGAATTTCACTTTAAAAATCTACCTTAAAGAAATTCCTGGGTGCCTGGGTGGCTCAGTTGGTTGAGCATCTGCCTTCAGCTCAGGTCATGTTCCCAGGGTCCTGGGATTGAGCCCCGCATTGGGCTCCCTGCTCAGTGGGGAGCCTGCTTCTCCTTCTCCCTCTGCTGCTCCCTCTGCTCATGCAAACTCTCTCTCTCTGTCAAATCAATAAATAAAATCCTAAAAAAAAAAAAAAATTCCTGTTCCCCACTGAGGAACAGTGGCTGTGTAAAAATCCACATATATGTATGTATGAATGTGTAATGTATGCTGTTTTTACACCTACACACAATTTGTTTAAGAAGACACAAGCTGGTGCAGCCACTCTGAAAAACAGCGTGGAGGTTCCTCAAAAAGTTGAAAATAGAGCTACCATATGATCCAGCAATTGCACTACTGGGTATTTACCCCAAAGATACAAATGCAGGGATCCGAAGGGGTACATGCACCCAATGTTTATAGCAGCAATGTCCACAAGAGCCAAACTGTGGAAAGAGCCAAAATGTCCATCGACAGATGAATGGATAAAGAAGATGTGGTATATATATACAATGGAATATTATGCAGCCATCAAAAGGAATGATATCTTGCCATTTGCAATGACGTGGGTGGAACTGGAGGGTGTTATGCTGAGCGAAATAAGTCAATCAGAGAAAGACATGTATCATATGACCTCACTGATATGAGGAATTCTTAATCTCAGGAAACAAAGTGAGGGTTGCTGGGGTGGTGGGGGTGGGAGGGATGGGGTGCCTGGTTGATAGACACTGGGGAGGGTATGTGCTATGGTGAGCACTGTGAATTGTGCAAGACTGTTGAATCACAGATCTGTACCTCTGAAACAAATAATACAATATATGTTAAAAAAAAAAGAAGAAGAAGATAGCAGGAGGGGAAGAATGAAGGGGGGGAATCGGAGGGTCAGACGATCCATGAGAGACGATGGCCTCTGAAAAACAAACTGAGGGTTCTAGAGGGGAGGGGGGTGGGGGGATGGGTTAGCCTGGGGATGGGTATTAAAGAGGGCACGTTCTGCGTGGAGCACTGGGTATTATGTACAAACAATGAATCATGGAACACTACATCAGAAACTAATGATGTAATGTATGGTGATTAACATAACAATAAAAAATTAAAAAAAAAAGAAGACACATGGTATACTGGAGATGAAACAATTTCTACAACATAAGTTAATGTATACATGTACCACATAAAATATACATATTTTAGAAATAAATCATACTGGTCATGAGGACATAACTTATAATTTTTGTAGTATGATAATGTTAATTTGAATTAACATAAAAACAATAACTTTGTTTTCCATGTTCTCTGAATCTGCTCTAGACATTTGGATATTACAATAAATACTTACATTTTTACATTACATTGGTCATTATATTAAAATTTTTATTAGAAATATGCTTACAATTGGTCAAACTCTAGAATTAGTTGAGAAATAAGAAATATGTATTTCTGATTTTTTTTTTCTTTCTGGCCTATGGTTAAGTCACAAGCTTTTGGGGACTTTTGAATTATATTTTCAGATTATCAAAATTCAAGCTCATAATAATTAGTGTAAGAAAATTACCTCTCCAAAGTTTTGCCAATATTTTGGTATGTAAAGCCTTTCCTATTTTTTAAAAAATGATTTTTCTCCTTAATGAAAACCACCAAAAAGCATTTTACTGGTAGAAATATAGTTGATTTCCTCCTCCTGATGGAAACTAAATTAGCCAAACTGATTTTAGCTCATTTGTCTTCTTTTTCTCTTACAGTAGAGCCTTTCCTCACACACAGTAAAACCATCAGTGGGAAAGCCCCAAACATGTTCATCATTCTTTTTGTTCCTGACTTTGAGATAAAACAAATCTTGGGTAATAGACATTGGGGAGGATATGTGCCATGGTGAGTGCTGTGAATTGTCTAAGACTGTTGAATCACAGACCTATACCTCTGAAACAAATAATACATTATATGTTAAAAAAAAAAGAAGAAGAAGATAGCAGGAGGGGAAGAATGAAGGGGGGGAAATCGGAGGGGGAGACGAACCATGAGAGATTATGGACCCTGAGAAACAAACTGAGGGTTCTAGAGAGGAGGGGGTGGGGAGATGGGTGAGCCTGGTGATGGGTATTAAAGAGAGCACGTTCTGCATGGAGCCTGGGTGTTATATGTAAACAATGAATCATGGAACACTACATCAAAAACTAATGATGTCATGTATGGTGATTAACATATAATATTAATAAAAAAAAGAATAGTGGCACAGCAAAAAAAAAAAAAAACCAAATCTCTTCAAATTATTTGTAAATTTTTTGTAATCAGAAAATATTGGTTTCAGGAGTGCCTGGGTGGCTCAGTCTGTTAAGCATCCCACTCTTGATTTTGGCACAGGTCATGATCATAGGGTTATGAGATCGAGCCCCGTGTTGGGCTCTGGGCTGGGTGTGGAGTCTGCTTCAGATTCTCTCACTCCAGAGTGCCTAGGTGGCTCAGTGGATTAAGCGTAAGTCTTCGGCTAGGGCCAGAGTCATGATCCCAGGATCCTGGGATCAAGCCCTGCAGTGGGCTCCCTGCTCAGTGGGGAGCCTGCTTCTCCCTCTCCCTCTGCCTGCCACTCTCCCTGCTTGTGCTCTCTCTCTCTGTCAAATAAATAAAATCTTTAAAAAAAAAAAAGATTCTCTTTCTCCCTCTCCCTCTGTACCTTCCGCCACCTTTCAAAAAGAAAGAAAGAAGAAAAAAAAGAAAAAGAAAGAAAGAAAGAAAGAAAGAAAGAAAGAAAGAAAATATTGATGTCAGTATTTTTCCGTACTTGATTGGATCCTTTATATACACTTCAATTGCTTAATATTACTAATATGACTAATTTCATGTAAGTGTAACTATTTGAGCTTTCAAAATTGAAAGCACTGTTTTGATTTTTTTTTTAACTAACAAAGAAAGTTAACCTCTGTTTTAGTTTTCTTAGTTTGTTGTTTGCATTTCTTTGAGAAATGCAAAGGGAAGTAGATGAGTTCACTCACAAAGTATGTTTGGAAGAGAGCACATTGTGATTTTGGAGGTACTGATGACAGATGTAAAGGCTGCTGCTGTAAATTTAATCTGTGTTAGTGGGCTGTCAGTAGAGTTGTAGCATCAATGAAAGGATAAATTATTTTTCCCCATTTGTATAGAAAATGATGCTAGCACTAATCCAGCTACATGAATCTTAAAGCTAAGCTTCTGATAATACCTTCACTGTATTAACTATACAGTAGCGATAGACATGCTTTCAGGGAAGAAGATATTTTTTTCTTTGGCTTCCAGGAAGTACATTTTTCACTTCTGTAGGTGTGTCTATCAACATTAAATTGGCCAATAAAAAATATTACCCTCAACTTGACATTGCTTTTTAACTAATCTTCAGAAATCCAAGAACACACTATATATGGAAACGCCTCTCTATAGGAAACAATATTCTTTATCAACTATTCCTCTATTCATAGCATACTCAAATGACTGAAATAGCTTAGAAATATGAGGGAAAGTGGAAAATGTGTTATTTAAAAGTTAGGTAGTTTAATCCTTTAATAGTTTCCTTTTCCCCCCAATATGGCTTGTTTACTTTGCCTGCTCTACAAAATGGAACACAATGCTGCCCAGCAGTTGATTTGGTTGTTCTGACCATACGAAACATTGATGTTGATCTCTACTTAATCAATTCAGAATAGACTAAATATTGAATATAACAATAGCAAAAATAAACAATGATGTGTGTTGCAGATTTGTTCCTGAATTCCTAATATCAGTATTTTAAACCAAAGATGTAACAGCCATTTAAGTCCATTGAAGATAAGATCAAGTCATAAATTTATAGTTCAGAATTCTATATAAGTATGATTATGAAGAATGATCTCTAATAACTTAGATACTTTGCATTTTCTAAGTTTAAAACGGAAAAACTATGCCACTGGCAAAGGGGACAGTTTTGAAGATTGTATGATACTTTATTCCTCAAAGACATATTTTTAATAGACTTTGTTTTTTAGAGCAGTTTTGAGTTCACTGCAAACTTGAGCAGTAGTTATAGAAATTTCCCTTATAGCCCCTGTCCCTACATACTCCGAGCTTCCCCCACTATTAATATCCCACCCCAGCATGGCACATTTATTACAATCAATGAACTTGTCCTAACACCATTATCACCCAAAGGTCGCAGTTTCCATCAGGGTTCACTCTTGGTGGTATACATTCATTTTACAGGTTTTGACAAATGTATAAAAACTCGTATTCACCATGATACAGAAGTTTCACTGCCCTAAAAATCTTTTATGTTCTACCTATTTATCTCTCATTCCCCACTAACACCTGGCACCCACAGATTTTTTTTTTTTTTTTACTATCTGCACAATTTTGTCTTTTCCAGAATGTCATATAGTTGAAATCATACAGTATGCAGCCTTTTCAGATTGGTTTCTTTTACTTAGTAATATTCCTTTAAGTTCCTCCATGTCTTTTCATGGTTGGATAGGTCATTTCCTTTTAGTGCTGAAGAATACTCCATTTTCTAGTTGTATCATGGTTTATTTATCCATTTGCCTAATAATACAGGGCAACTTGGTTGCTTTTGAGTTTTGGCAATTCTGAAAAAAGCTGTTATAAACATCCATGTGCAGGTTTTTGTGTGGACACAACTTTTCAACTCAAACACCAAGGAGGGTAATCGCTGGATCATATGGTAAAAGTATGTTTAGTTTTGTAAAAAATTGCCAAATTATCTTCCAAAACAGCTGTTACCATTTTTCATTTCCACCAGCAATAGTATGAGAGTTCCTTTTGCTCCACATCCTCTCCAGCATTTGAACGCTGCCAGTGCTTGAAATCTGGTCCATTCTAATAGATATGGTGGTATCTCATTATTGGTTAGATTTGTAATTTCCTAATAACTCTGATGCAGAACATCTTCTCATATGCTTATATGCCATCTATATATCTTCACTGGGAAGTGTCTATTGAGCTCTTTTGCCCATTTTTTAATCAGGTTGTTTGTTTTCTTGTTGAGTTTTAACTGTTCTTTATAGATTTTGGATAGTAGTTCTTTATAAAAGAGGTGTTTTGCAAATGTTTTCTCCCAGTCTGTGGCTTGTCTTCTCATTCTCTTGACAGTGTCTTTCACAGAGAAGTTTTAATTTTAATGAAGTTAAGCTTACTAATTATTTCTTTCATGGATCATACGTGGCTTTAGTGTTATATCTAAAAGTCCTCACTGTACCCAGTGCCATCTAGATGTTTTCCTGTGTTATCCTCTAGGAGTTTCATAGTTTTGAGTTTTTCATTTACGTCTATGATCCATTTTTAGTTAATTTTTATAAAGGGTTAGGGTATGTGTCTAAATTACCTTTTTGCATGTGAATGCCAGTTGTCTGAGCACCATATATTGTAATGTCATATTTCTATTGGCAAAAATCAGTTTGTGGACTAAACATTTCAATATCATACTTTCCCTGAAATGTTTTCTAAGAACCTTATCTGAATTTCTAACATTTTGCATTTAGGGTTTTCTGTGTAGCAGATATCAGACTGCCATAGTTAAAGACTGAAAAAAAAAAAGGATTTTCAAAAGCTCTAAATTCTCTTAATATGGTTTCCTCAGTCAAAAGGCTTTAAAGAGACCTTGGAATCCTCAGAATTTTGATGAGCATTCTCAGTTTTATCATGAAATTGTCATTTCGGCCAAAGCATTTAATGTGATTGCTATAGTTAGGCATTGGTTTGGTTCTGAGCTTCCTGGCAGCCCAGGAGAAAAGGGAGATGTTCTGAGTAACAGTTTTTATAATTAGGAAAATGAATTCAAATGATTTATTAGAATGAGATAGAGTTAACACTAAGTGTTATATTAGCAATGCCCTTCTTAACATCTTTATAGCAAAGACAGAAGCAGAAATCACATAGTTGTTTGTGATGGTGACCAAAATAAAAAAGATGATGTTTTAACATTGGAACATTTATAAATTTATAAAACTTCATATGATGAAGTTGTAGTTAACCTCTGCAGAGGTTTATGCAACTCAAAGGCAGAAGAGTCTCCGGTACCTTGAGGACTGACTGAATTCTGAATTCCTTAGACTGGTGGTTTTCAATTTCAGTGTTCATGAAAATCTAATAAAGTCCTTGTTTAAAATAGAGATTCTTGGGCTCTTTTCCTGGAATGTCTGATTTAGTCAGTTTGAGATAAGATCCAGCCGTCTGTATTTTTAACACGTCCATGATACAACTGTAATTCAACAAGTCGAACTAGTGCTTGAAAACCATTATCTTGGACTTTCTTTTTCAAATTTCTTTTATGTTAGTCAACATTTTTTATAGGAATCAGATAACAAATAATTCAGTGTGATACTATCTGTAGACAGCTAGATGGCAGGTATTGTATAGTGCTGATTAAGGGCAGATCTGTAAAGGATCATGCTGATGATAGGACTTTTATTCTATTATAAAAATTATAGAGCCAGACCTGCACCCTTGGCTAAACAAGAGGCCAGCCACCCATATGTTTCTTCTGGTCAAGGCCAGATTTTTCTCAAGAAATAATTTTGAGTTTGCTCCAGCACTTAGGTCACTAATGAATTAAAATGGCAGGTTATAACCAGTCAGAGATAGTTTTTGTTTGGAAATCTTTGGAAAAAGTGTTACCTGTGTGATACTACAGCCGTCCAAAAAGGCTTAATGATGACCCTGTGCAAGTCTCCAGATACATCTGCCAGGATGAGTAAGCTGCTAAATGTTCCCCAGACAGTCGAACACATTGACCTCTTATATGGTGCTATTTAATATCAATCAGAGGACTGTGTGGAAATGTCTGCCAGGAGCAGTGGTTTTTGTTTCATCAAGGTTAACGATTCTTCTAAACAGCTGGTGGGTCCCAGAACCCCTTGTCTCTTCAAACCACTCCTGTTTTATGAACATCAAGCCATTTCATCAGCATTTAGGAGACCTAAAATACTGAGTCTTTATTTCTTATTCATTAAAGCCCCCTGGTCCCAGCCACTGATGGTTAACTTTAGAATGATGGTAACATTCTTATGCATATCAAGATGTGAGTGTTCATTAAACACCACTATTGTGTTTTGTACCAGAAAAAAAGATGAGATGGACATTCTCCCTTTTTCAAATCTATTTCCCTTAAGTGGAAGATTGAGTTGCCATGTCAGGTGTTGCTAGCTGCTCAAGACACATATAATTTTTGATCTCCTATAAGAAAATAGCCTGATTTTCCCTTTTCATGAATTCGTATCAGATGAAATAATGTCACTTCCACTATACATCACTAGACTTATGGACGACTGCTTTTGTCTTGCTTTAATTTCTAGGTGCCTTGCCTCATGCTCTAGGTGATTGGTTTCCCTTCTAGAAATTAACATGGGTTTTCTACATATCTTGGCAAATGGCAGTACTCTGCCCTTAACTAAGTGTACTTATTAACTTCCAGAATCTGTACAGGCGTTTTAGTTGAGGAGTTAAAATATTTTTGACACAAAAAGGACCCTTGCCTTAAAACAATAAAACTCCTTAAACTGCCTTTTCTCCTATAATCTCACTTTAACAGACCTGATTATGAGTGTTTTTAAGTGGTAGTTTTGATACAGCTCTGTTTTGTACTGAAAGTTTTATAAATGTGATAGTTTTGAAAAAAATACATTAAGTCAGAAAAACGGTTGCTATAGTGAATGAGCAGCTCAAACCTCATAAAAAGTATGTGAAAGAGGCAATTTGAGACGAGGTATTTTCAAAACTTTTTCTAAAACGTATTTTACTATAAGCACACAGTTTTCCATTGTTGTGCCTATCACATTATTTTTTTGAGCATTGAGTTGATTGATTAGTTAATGCTCCTATATTAAGTATAATTTTTGAGGAGATTACCCAGATAGGTGCCCCTATATAAATTAAGACACAGATTGACAAGTGCCTGTTTAATTTTAACTTTAAGGAGTGGCATAGCTAATTGAACTATTGTGGGACTGATTATAGTGATCAAATAAAGGTGAGATGTTTGGCAAGGAATCTTGAAGAAGATGAGTTTTGACAGATTTTGAAAGAAAGAGGAGGGGCAAATTTGGACTGAGAAAATAGAAATACCATCCAAGTTGAATAAATGGACAGGTGGCGAGGGTACAAGGGATACTAAGTGTTCTCTTTAGGAGCATGAAGAATGACCTCCCTTCTTTTTCAGGGTCTGCTTCTGCTCAGATTGGTTCTTAGCATAGAATCAGAAGTACTTGGAAGATCGGCTAAGGTATCCTGTATATTGCCCCTTATGAAATGAAGCCCTGACAAGTGAGCTCACTTCCTATGGGCCAGACTACTGGCAACAGTCGAGGGTGGAGCCAGAATGCCCAATTTCTTTTTTTTTTTAAGATTTTATTTATTTATTTGACAGAGAGAGACACAGCGAGAGAAGGAACACAAGCAAGGGGAGTGGGAGAGGGAGAAGCAGGCTTCCTGCCGAACAGGGAGCCCGACGCAGGGCTCGATCCCAGGACCCTGGGATCATGACCTGAGCCGAAGGCAGACACTTAACGACTGAGCCAAGAATGCCCAATTTCTGATACAGAGTTCATTACACTACACCGCACCTCTGGATCACCCCACAGGCACCGGATGTCGATTACGCTAAACATTGTAGACTTACAGAGAAGATAGAAGTGCCCAGTGTGCAAGACTTTAGGTTATATAACTTTCATTACCCATTTAATCTTTTCTGTTCCCATTTCAAGCTATTTCTCCCTGGGCAGAAACTTTAGTAATCATTTAAGATAAGATTGATTCTCTATTACAGTGGTAAATTTTCCCGGTTTTCTTCTTAGTGTGTGTTCTTAAATTGGCTGAATATTTTCGGACTGTTCTCATCTTGGTGTGTTTTCTTAAATTGTGATGGAACTGGCCTTAAAAAGATGTAACCATCCTTTCATGGGATTCGTCATTAACATGGGTTTGGGAACATGACAGATACTTTTTTAGAGAATAAACCTCACAGCTCTAGAAACCTGATTTTTTTGGTCTTATTCAAGAGCAATTTTTTTTTTTTTTTTTTTTTTTACATTTGCTACATATCAGGCATGGTCTAAGCATGGAGAATACAAAGCTGTATGTGGTCACTGATCCCAGAACATTGCAGTCGTGTAGGGAACAGTCTGAGTAAGCTAACAGATACTAGAGACTCAGGCAAACCATTGTTATTTCAAGACTGTGTCATGTAATTCGAGGTCTGATCATTTGATAAAAATCCCTTTAGCCAATTCTTATGTATTGGTCTTCAGAGTCTGTGTGATTTAGGCATATCTTTTAAAGTAATGATAATCTTGGAATCTTAGCATGTCCACATATCAATTATCTTTTCTTTTTATTTCATTTGGCCAGATTGTCATAGAATTCAAGGTCTAGTAATACTGTGTCCAATTCAGTAGTGTTTTAAGTGTACTTTTCAAGTTATAATATTATTAGGATGGAAGAGCAAACAGCATATATGTATTATTTGGATAAAATGAACCTTAATGTATAGTAATTTTACAGAGCAGTATTTTATATTAATAGTAAGAAAGACTACATAGTTCTTTCCTGTGGATTTTCCAAAATTATTCAGAGTAAATATGTGTTCATTGTTACTGTCCCACAGGATTCATTCCAGAGGGATTTAGTAAAGCATAGTAAAATGAAGTATTACATTTATTCTTTGTTTCTTGCTGACACATAACGATTGTCAATTTTTCTAAAAAAAGGTAAGTATAAGTGTGCTAAGTGGAAAAGTAGGTAGTTAATTATTTCTTTCTAAATTTATGGTAATGTTATCTACTTGTAGAACATTAGAATGCATATGTTTAAAATACATATGCACCTACCTGAGTAACACTAATTAGTTTTAAGAATTTGGGAGTATTTACTGGTGATTATAAGAAATATATTCTTTTGTTTTCATTTTGATTTGATAATATTCTTAGTAAAAATAAGTTAGACTTTTTAATATACATTTTATTATTTTTTTATTATTTTATTTTATTTTTTTTTAAAGATTTTATTTATTTATTCATGAGAGACAGAGAGAGAGGGAGAGAGAGAGAGAAGCAGAGGGAGAAGCAGGCTCCCAAGGAGCAGGGAGCCTGATGTGGGACTCGATCCCAGGACCCTGGGATCATGACCTGAGCCGAAGGCAGACGCTTAACCATCTGAGCCACCCAGGCGCCCTATTATTATTTTTTTAAGTAAGCTCTATATCCAACATATATCCATTTCATTTTGATTTGATAATATTCTTAGTAAAAATAAGTTAGACTTTTTAATATACATTTTATTATTATTATTATTTTTTTTAAGTAAGCTCTTGAACTCATCACTGGGAGATCCAGAGTCACATGCTCTACCAACTGAGCCAGCCAGATGCCCCAATGAGTCATACTTTTAAAGAGGAAAACAGTTCTGCCTAATGTTAGAACAGCATTTATAATATGTACTGAAGTCCATAGATTTTTGTGTTATTATTTACTATAGAAGTTATAGTTTCTTTGGCTATTTCATAATAAAGTACATTGTCCAATGAACTACAGTTTTGCTAGATAACCTACATAAATAGTCATTATTGACTATTTTGCTTTAAACTCTCTCTGGTGAATTTTTATTTCATGAAAAATGCTATGTAAAATGATTGTATCTAGCATTTTATCTTCAACAATTATAATTTCAATTTTTAGAATTTCTTAAATCTGTTCTCAACAGGTACTTCTAGAGAGAAAAATAGGAACATGATAGTTAAGATCAAGTTTTAAAATAATAATAGAACAAGTGCTATCTATCTTCATATACGGGAAAGCAGTCTCTTCTTTAAAAGTCTTCTGAAGGTCCTATCATCTTCCATGTACCCAAGGCTGTAGAAAAATGGCCTGACATTTCTACTTTAAAAGAAACCAGCTTTTACTGTCTAAAAGCATACCCACTGCTATCCTAATTACCTCACATCACTGTATATGTACTCAATGCCTACTCTTTATAGAAACTTGATGGGGTGGGGGGTAGAAAATATAAAGACTAAAAACTTATGAACACGCACTCCAGAGATTAAGGTGTATATGCACTTTTATAAAAGCAAAAATCTTTTTTTTCTGATAAAACTCATACATGTCTTTGTTTTTTTTTAAAGAAAACATTAATACATATATGTACAAAGCAGAAATTTCAAGTCCCACCAAAATGAACCCATTTGGTATATCATCATAATATTTTTGTGTTTGTGTTTGCTTGTTTTCCCTTTCTGTGTCTTTCTATACATACTCAGATACATGTCTTAATTGAAACCAAGTTACTCATTTCGTTCTGCAACTGCTTATGTAGTTTAATTTGTCAGGGACATTTGCCCTTGTATCAGCAATCTATTGCTGCATAACAAACCACCTCAAGATGCAGTTAAGGCTTAAAAACAACAGTAGTGTCCTCAGGCCTGGGTAAGACTCACCAGGGACAGTCCCTGTCTGTTGCACCTGGCATCAGCTGGAAGGGCTGAGTCTAAGGATGACAAGTGAAAAACTTCTTCACTCATGTGTCTGGCAATCGATTCTGGCTCTTGGCTGTGCCTGCCCCTGGAATGTCTCCACTTGGGGTCTCCCATGGCCTGGGGACAATTATCCATGAATATCTCATGTCTCTACATGGCCCTGGTCCTCTGAACAAAGAGAATAACAGCCAATTGAGAAGTGTTTTTTTTGTTTTGTTTTGTTTTTTGACAGAGAGAGAGACAGCTAGAGAGGGAACATAAGCAGGGGGAGTGGGAGAAGGAGAAGCAGGCTCCCCACTGAGCAGGGAGCCCGATGCGGGGCTCGATCCCAGGACCCTGGGATCATGACCTGAGCTGAAGGCAGACCCTTAATGACTGAGCCACCCAGGCGCCCCGAGAAGTGTTTTTATAAGCAGATATTCCAGGAGATGGTAAAGCTTAGAGACATCTCCCTCTCTGGAGATAATCAGGGTAGTAAATATAAAAACTTGTCTTTCTCCTCCCCAGAAGATTTGCTTATGTTCCAGAACAGAGATAAAGCCAGTCTCTCTCTCCTGAAGGGAAGACTGGCATATCACCAGCAGCTCTATACGAGATCAGAGTTTCCTGGTTTGGGGGTTTCTATCCTATAATACACCCCACTGCATATGCAGGGACCATCTGGCCATTATTGTTTCATCCAGCAGGATGGGACCGGAGCTGGAAAACTCATGCAAGATGTTGCTCTGGTTGCTGCTTTTGCTGTAATAGTTTTCATCTCTAACCCAGAGGCCTCATATTTTCTGTGTGTGTGTGTGTGTGTGTGTGTGTGTGTGTGTGTGTGTGTGTGTGAGATAATCATAATATTATAGATATGTGTATATGCATATATCTGTATACATACATACGGACATACATACATACATACTGTGGCAGTCTAAATCGTTTACTTGCAGGTAGGTAAAATCTCAGACCCTTCACAGTTTCTGACATAAGTTTCCTCACAAAATGATGGCTGTCTTCAAAAGGCAATGATATCTCTTGAGAGAGAGACAGAACGAGGTAGAAGATGTGTCCCCTTTCATTGCCTTGAAGCCTCACTATGTCAGTCTTACTGGATTTCATCAGTCGCTCACTCACAAAGGCCTGCCTAAGTTTAAGTGTAGTGGAAGTAGACTCTAAGTCTCAATAGGACAAGGGCAAGGTTCTGGAAGAGAATGTGAAACTGAAATATTGCTAGGTCATTTTTGGAAAATTCAGTCTGCCACACATATGAAAATAAATGAAGGTATCTCATCCTTTTTAACTTCTACATCATTTGAATTCCTAATGATGGACATTTAGACTATCCACTGTTCTTTTAGCCTGGAAATTCCTAGGCAGCAATGTATAAGGCAAAGGCTTTTGTGCCATAACTTTATGGGTTAGTCCAGTCCCTGAGGGTAAGTGGGAGAGAGAATAAAGGGAGTGAGACAAAGGTGGCAAGAAGAACCAAAATGAGGATGATGCATTGAGCTGACCACTCAGTATCTGGCACAGTTGATTACTCAGTCTGGCAAGAATGTATCCTAAGAGGGGACATAAACATTGTCTCAGGACAAGGAGGGAAGAGAGAGTAATTCAACTGTTGACTCTCATCCCCCATTGGTCGAAGTGTCCTCATTGGACATTCATTCTTCTCTGCATCTTGAACTACTTGGATGATGCCTCTTCTGCATCAAACTTAGTAAATCTGAAGTGGCTTATGAGAAGCATTGAACGTTTCTTTTTTTACCATCATGAATTCTGGTGGAAGATTGTCTAGCTACATAAATCTATGTGTACTTGCCAAATTACATACTTACAATAAGCTATAGAATTGCAGTCTCAAGATCACTGAATATATTTTAAATTTTATTTATTGACAAATGTTACTTATTTTCTCTCTGTAAAATTTATACACATCTAAGCTCTACCAAGGAATCAAAAAGAAAACTTAATTTCATACCCTAGGCTTAACCAGTGTCCTAATTACTGCCAACCTAATAGGCAAATGAAAAAAAAAAAAAATCTTTTTGTTTTCCTAGTGTCTGTTTGATTTTTTTTTTTTTGTCAGGACGAACATCTTTTCACATGCTTATGGATCATCTTCATTTTCCCTTCTGTAAATTGTTTTTCATATCTTTTTGTGTTTTTCTCATAGAGGGTATTTTCTTTTTGATGTTTTTGCTTACTATACAGATTATGAACAAGAAATGTTTGTCTAAGTTTGCAAATATATTTCCCAGTTTTCATTCATCTTTGAATTTTGTTTATCATCTCCTTTGTCAGAGGATGAAAAACCTGTCTTTTGCTTTATAGTTTCTAACTTTTGAGCATTCAGTCTTATGTTTTATTTTATATTGTATTTTCTGATTTGTTTTAGCTGCTTTATATATCTTCTTTTCCTGAATTTATTTCCTTATTCTGCATTACACTATGTGGTTCTAGTGGTTTTCCTACTGATTCTCTTTGAATTTCTAAGTAGATAATTATATCATCTTCAAATACCACTATTTTCTAAATACATTTCATGCGTATATTTTGAATTTTTTGCCAAAATGAAATATTACATTATGAACATTTTCTAAGACCACTAAAAAAATTTGCCTTAAATTACTGAATTATTTCTACCTGTGTAGCTTGATCTAATTTGGACACCACAGGTCATTTGTATTTTTTTTAACATTTACAAGTAATGCTATAATAACCATCTTTATAAATGAATTTTTTCTACACTTCTGATGATTGCTATGGAACAGATTTCTAGAGGTAGAATTGGTGGGTTAAGCCTCTTCATGCATGCTATCATATTGTCGAACTGCTACATAATTTAGTGGCAGTGTATAGGAACACCCTTCTCACCTCTGCACCTTATGGGCAGTGAGTTCTATCACTTATTTTAATTTTTATTACTTTGATAAATGGTAAATATTGTTGTTTTAATTTATATTTTACTTTGATTGCTTGTACAGAACATTTTTTATATGCTCATTAGTAATTTGTGTGTCAGCCATTATGTTTCTTTCATGAACTTAGTTCATTTTTTATTCTGAATGTGTTTTTTTCATATTGATTTATATAATAACATTAATAGATTGTGAGTTATAATTTGGGAGCAAGTATTTTTTCTGCCTCATAGTTGGCCTTTTCATTTCATATACATGTATACTTCCTATTTTAATATGGTCAAATCTCTTGATTATTTTACCTTTCTGATTTCTTTTGCTTCTTGCAAGTTCGTCAAGAAGTCAAATAGATAGACACACTGAATTGCTTTTTTTAATTAAAAAAATTATATTCTAGAAAAGTTAAAACTTTTCTAGAATACATAATATGTATTTACATAAAATGGGAGAGAAAGTACCAAGAGTGCCCATCTACCTTCTGTCACCATATATGCACAACCTCCCCCCAAATGGCCATCCTGCACCACAGTGGCACATTTGTTACAATCAGCAATCCTACATTGACATATCATTATCATCCAGAGTCCGTAGTTTATGTTAGGGTTTGTTCTTGGTGTTGTACATTCTATGGGTTTTGATGAATGTATCAAGACATGTATCCACCATTGTGGTACCATGTAGAATAGTTTCGCTGCCCTAAACATCTTCGGCGCTCTACCTAGTCAGCCCTCTCTACCTCCTAACCCCTGGCAACCTAATCTTTTCACTGTCTTTATAGTTTTGCCTTTTCCAGAGTGTCATATTGCTAGAATCATGCAGTTCTCAGTTTTTTCAGATGGGCTTCTTTCGCTTAATAATATGCCTTTTCGTTACCTCCACCCCGATCTTTGAGTCTTATAGTTATTTTACTTCTTTCCTTGACTTTTGGGTTTTCCTTTGCTATAGGGTAGACATGCCCTTGAGAACTTAGCCTCTCTTAATTTCAACTTTCGGCCCTCGTCATTAATTCTGGACCATGACTCATTCATTGCCCTACTACAAAGAAACAAAATTGTAAAACATATATGCCAAAATATTCCAAAGTGATTAGAGAAAGGAATGAGTTTTACTTTCCTCTTTATACTTTATTATCTGAATTTCTTTTCAAATGAGCATTTACTACATTTATTATAATCAGGCTAAAAGAAATATATTTAAAATAAAATCTAAAATGCTAGTGCAAAAATACAAGCAGAAATCAGTTGCTTTGCATATATTACATTTCATGTCCCCACATCCATGCTGTACATTTTAAAAGCCTTTCAACAAACCTTTCTTCTTTCTTTCTTTTTTTTAAGATTTTATTTATTTGAGAGAGAGAGCAAGTGAAAAAGCAAGAGCTGGGGGTTGGGGAGGCAGAAGGAGAGGAAAGGAAAAGCTGACTCTCTGCTGAGCAGGAAGCCCCATGTGGGGCTTGATCCCAGAACCCTGGGATCATGACCTGAGCCGAAGGCAGACACTCAACCAACTGAGCCACCCAGGTGCCCCTCAACAAACCTTTCTAATGTATAATGGCTTAGGTTTTCCTAAACCTCATTGGAAAAATCCTATAATTTTAATTTATTAGAATGCATGTGGTTTGATTTTTAAAGATCAGTACAATTCAACAAGTATTTCCTTAGTATGTATGACAAGCAACATTTTCTGTGCCTATGTTGTGAGAGATATAAAAATGCAATATTTGAGAATGTGATCTAACAGTCATTTTATAGGATAGGAGATCTTCACCCAGCTGCAGAGGAGAATGACCTGGGAGTTTTTAAAAAACACTGATGATCAGACCCCACCCTAGATAATTAAATCAGAATCTGGGGATTGGGGAGCAGAACTTTCAAAAGCTCTTGGACTGAAAGAAAAATAAATAATTTACATGTATTTCCATTCATCCATTCAGTCACCAATTACCGTCTTCATAAATAGACATTAAAGCAATATTAATTCAGTGTGTACTACTTGCGAAGCACTGTGCTGGGTGCTGAGGAAGACAGATATGCAAATAAATAATAGACAATGAATGAAGGAGAAAGGGGAAAGGAAGGTAAGAGAGAGAAGTCTGAGCACATTCTGGCACCGAAGCAGCTGCTTTCTTGGATGTCAGGTTGAAATGATGACACTATGGCACATGCCACTTTAACATCTCAGCTGATGAGAGTTTGCAGATAGAAGCTGAAGCCATCCAGTTTTGTAGATAAAACGAGGAAGTCAGGAAATTCGTGCTTTTGGCTCCCCAGTCTCCTTTTCTGGGACCCCTCTTCCATTCCTCCTTATTACATACAGACTCCAGGGGCTCTTACATTGCCCTCGCTGTGTGCAGGTTAGTGAACCTCGTGGCTCTCCGGTAAAATTCCTGGCTATAGGTTCATTGTGGGAGAAGCCAAGATGAATGTGAAGGAATTGGGAGAGCAATTCTGCCCATCCTCGTCATCTCCATACTCTCCCTTAGGTCATGTCTTTCCTGTCTTAGTCAGCTGGGGCTGTGATAACAAGATAACATAGACTGGGTTACTTATAAATAAGAGAAATTTATTTCTCACAGTTCCAGAGCCTGAAAATCTGAGATGAAGTGTGCTGGTATGGTTGGGTTCAGGGTTCAGACTGCCAACTTCTTGATGCGTCCTTACATAGCAGAAAGAGAACTACCTATCTCTCCCACCTCCTCTTTTAAGGGCACTAATTCCATTCATGAGGGCTCCAACCTCATGACCTAATCACTTCCCAAGGACCCCACCTTCTAATACCATCACAGTGGAGGGGGAGGCGCCTGGGCTCATTTGGAGGAGTGCATGACTCTTGGTCTCATGGTCATGAGTTCAAGCCGTACATTGGGTGTAGAGATTATTATATTATATATTATATATTATAATACTAGCACATTGGACATTAGATTTCAACATGTGAATTCATTACTGACACACTCAGTTGGTAACAGCATCTCTTCTCTGGACTACTACAAAAATTTCTCAACTATCCTCCTTGCCACTCATGCCTTCCTCTTCCATCAGCCTCCTCCACAAGGGCCTAGAATTATCCTTCTAAAATACAACATCTCATCTGGCTTGAATTCATTCAGTGGTTTCCTCAATTGACCATGGAATAAAGTTCAAATCCCTTAGTATCAAAAATACCCCCATCCCATTTCCCAGCTTCCTCTTCCATACTTTTCTCTAGATCCAGCACTGCTGAAACTTTTTGGTTTCCATTCCATTCCATTCCATTCCATTCCATTCCATTCCATATTTTTCTTCTTTTTTTTTTAAAGATTTATTTATTTGAGAGAGAGAGAGCACACAAGCAGGGGGAGGGGCAGAAGGTGAGGGAGAGAATCTCAAGCAGACTCCCCACTGAGCACGGAGCCTGATGTGGGCCTTGATCTCACAACACTGAGATAATGACCTAACCTAACAGACTGGGCCACCCAGGTGCCCCCATTCCATATTCTTCATTTTTCTATTACCTGGAATATTTTTCCTCTCTTACTGTCTTACAAGACCCAGGTCAAAGTTTATCACTTTTGTGAACTGTTCCCTGGTCTCCCTTAGCATTTTATACATACCTCTAAATATGCATTTACCTCTAATCATGTTTATTTAATGATTTGTTACATTTCTTGAAAACAAAATCTCAAGCCTTATCAGTCTTTGCATTTCTCTCTTTTTCAGTGGAACCAGCAAACAATAGATATTGAAAAGTGTTTCTTAAGTGAGTGGGTTTTTTTAAGATTTTATTTATTTATTTGACAGAGAGAGAGAGGTAGCATAAGCAAGGGGAGAAGGAGAGGGAGAATCAGGCTCCCTGTGGTACTCAATCCCAGGACCCTGGGATCATGACTTGAGCCGAAGGCAGAGGCTTACTGACTGAACCACACAGGCGGCCCTCTTAAATGAGTGTTAAATGAATACACTAACCAGTGTGCTCTGGGAATCCAGTGATCTCTGCTTTGCAACACTGTTGGCTCAGCAATGACAGCACTCTTTTAAAAATGCACGTCTAATCATGTCACCTTTCTGCTTAAATCCATCCAAAGTCTCCATGCTTCATGCAGATTCTAAACCTTGGTATAAAATCCACAATCTTTACTAGCCTGGGGTCCCTTTACCCTTCTTTAGGCTCATCTCTCTTCCCCTCCCTCCATGCATCTCATGCAGCATGCCTAGCCACCCCACCCCCCTTCCTGCCTCAAATACATGGCGCCTCCAACCAGGGCTGCTCCCTCTGAGGGGTATTCTTCCTTTGGAATGATTAGCTCTTCCTTCCTCCAGTTTCAGGTCTCTTGGCTTGAACATCACTCCCTCATCTAGGCCCTCATCCAAATCAAGTTTCCCTAGTATCACCTTACACTGGTGACTTTATACATCTTATGGTGCTCAATTCCGTGTATAATTTATATTTACATTATTTTTGTTTAATGCCTATCTTGTTTACTAGCCTTTATTCTCCATTACAGCAGGGACCTTCAGTATTTTGTTTTAAGATGTATTCTCTGCATGGTGCCTGAGACTTATTTGTCCAGTGAATACGAGTGACCAAATGACAAGCTCTAGGATTGTCTATACTGCAGATATTTTTCTCTTCCTCTCCTCTCCCTTTATTTTTAATCCTGATGTCCCATGCTTCTCGAGTAAATATAATATTCTTTTGACTCTTTGGCTGGCTCTCTCAATACTCATATTGTTACCACCTTTGAATCATGACTGTTTTACATAAATTTTAACTCAAATGAATAATAAATTGGAATATTTGGTTTGTTTCCTCTATTTTTTTGCCCAACAGAGTTGAAATTAAGTTTTCCTTTGCTTTTTTTTTTTTTTTTTTCCTTAATGATACTTTGGCAGGGGGCAGTTATTAAAACATCTTAAAATCTATACTGTGAGGTTAGGAACAAATACAATACTATTTAAAGTTCTTGCTCAGTATCTTCTTTGCCTTTTGTTGTTGTTATTACTCCTCATAAAGGCTAACTTGTAGAATCATCAGTATAGTGCTATACAGATTATCTTGAGTAATCCAATAATAACCATGCATTTTATCTTAGATTTTTTTTATCTGATTCGATAGAGCTAATTTAGTTTTTCTAAGCTCTGGTTTTAAATCTAATTAAGACATCTTAAATTGCTCAATTTCCATTTGGATAGCCTGCTTTGCCCATAATTTTCAGGTTTCAAGACTTCTCTAATGAATTTCTTCCATTGCTTTTCTGCAATTAAGCTTCTCTTCCATTAAGCTCTGTCAGACTTAGTCATAAGGCAGACTGCTAACCAATCAGTCTCATTAATTAAGAGCAATATAAGATTTCTAAGAAAATCCCTTTGTATACAAGGTAATTTAGAGGAATGGCCTATCATTTTCAAATGCCCATATATTCTTTTCTCAGCATAGCAGGCTATGGGTATTTTGGAAACTGATTTTTGGAAACTTGATTCCTCACCTCTTTTGTCTCTCTGACCTTTCAAAATTGCCCCACCCTCCCCACCCCCAAAAGGTTCAAAACACAGTAAGCAGCCACATACTAAGATAGAGCAGGGGCATGAGGAAGTTGGCATTTGACTTGCCCTTGGGCAACAGAATACAGCAGCTCTGGGCAGCCCCCGGTCTTCCTAGTTGAATATTTCACTTGCACGTCGCAATCTGCCTCTGTTGTCCTGTGGCCTATGAACCTGAACTCAAGCCTCTATTTCAAAGGCATTATGTTACAGCGCACCATCTGGTCAGCTGGCCCCATCTTCAAAGAGATTTGGAATCACAGTGTAGAGGAGCTCATTATGTTCAGTGAGTGTTTCATGATTTGCTCTTCTAGCCAAATCAACAAAAATAAATTATTGAAATATTTCCTTTCTGTTTGTTCTGTTCAGCTGATTCAAAAGTATAGGGGGGAAAATCCATCCCCAAATAGTGAGAAAATTATTGGAGAAGGTATTGGGTCCATTTTGCATAACTGATCCTGCATATGTTCTAAATTGTAATCCTTTTGGATTTGAGATTGATAAGAATATTTAATGTGTCTCTGCCCTATTTTATAGCGGATGGTTTTCATGCTAAGTGCTCTAATGTATGTCTGTACTGCTAATGTATCACTTGAGGCTAAACAGTTTGACGTTTTGAGTGTATTTTATGAATTTGAGATTTATTGACCCAGTGTTTATTTTAACTAAGACATATTTATGTGTGTGCCCTTTTGAAAACCAGGCTGTTGGGACAGAGGCAAGTTTTAAAATCTTACATCTGTTCTTATTTGATTATGTGCTCATTGTTTTTTACAGTTACTTATGCAAGTACTTAAATACTTTTCCTTTGCCATTACAGATATAATTTAACTTGTACTCAGTAGCTCTTACCTAAACATTAGTTTTTCCTAAACTCTAGTTTTTAAAAGATAAAAGTGATAGTATGTCAATATTTTTAATTCCCTAGTGTATCTATTTGAAGTCATGTAAAATTTGATTTGAAATGCAGCATGAATGACAAATCTATTATGATAAAGGAAAAGCTGGAAGCTCGAAGGCATGCAGTAACATTTTCATGTAGGAATATTTGTCTAAATTCCAATTAAACTAAATGATTCTAGATTAGCCTTACTAGTTGTCTAAAAAAAAATACCTAGAGAGAAATGATCCTACTTTGTAATCTATCAGTAATTTTCAAATATAGATTTCCTGTTATAAATTTTAAGGATACGAGCTGTCTCTTTTAAAAAAAAATCATCTCATCTATTGTTTACATATTGACAAAATATAAATGTCAGTTAAAATTTTTGAAGTAAATGTTCTATTGAGAGGTGTGTATTATATACTTGTTAACCCAGCTAATTTACCACTGGGGCCTTAAAATCTGAAGCTAACTATAAATGTAAATGTGCTACTTTTTCCAGTTTATTGACTGGACCCTTGAATTAAACAAGCACATTAAATAGTGTCCTTTTTGCTTGAAAGCTTAGTGTCTTCTACTACAAGAACACAGCCAATTGTTTGTTACAATCAAATTAGTACCAAAATTGAGCCTATCCCCACCAAATTGCTAAAATGTATCATTTTGTTAATTCCAGATAATTTTTAAAATCCCATGAAAGAAACTTTTAGTCTGTGGGCTTGTATGCAGAAGTTTAAAAAAACAAATATTATATGGAAAACAAGATTTTTTTTTCATATAAGTATATATTAAATTATTATTTGGGGCAAGGCACATAATTTTTAATTGCCCCTTCAAATATCACATTGCATTTTAAAGACATTTAAAGTCTTGTTAAAGTGTTTCTATATACAGGTTCATTCTGTCATATGTAAACGAATTATTGTAATCCAGCCTATAGATAACAAGCCATCCCATGGACTTTTCTACCTTTTTTATCACCTACATTAATATGACAATACTATCACCTTCTCAGTTGTATCTATATAGACCTTAACCAGTGATATCAGAAGAACCACACTTACCTATACCAGATTATAAGCTGTTTGAGAGTGAATCAATTTCTAATTTACTTTTATTTGTTCTGGAGCCCTTCGTAGATTTTTTTGCATATATATGTATGGTCAGGATCCCATAAGGAAATAGATGGCATGCTCAATTGGTGTAATTGTGGAGTGTTTAATAAGGGGGTTATTTACAAAGGTAGGAGCTGAGGTGAGGGGAGCAACAAGGACAGCGAAGCATTCTTGGGCTAGCAAAAGTAGGGTGCTATTACTGCACCTTGGTCGGACAGGTCAGAGTTGGGGGAGAGACCTGCAAGACTTGTAGCTGAGGCTGTAGCTAAAGGAAGGAACTGCTGGTATGAGCTGTGGCCTTTAGAGGAGCTCAGCTACTGCAAAACTGAAGCCCACAAGGAAGGGATTAAGAAAAAATAATAAAATATCAACTATTTCTCTTCATCAAATATTAAGTCAAATTACTGATTGACAGGGGCACCTGGCTGGCTCAGTCAGTGGAGCACGCAACCCTTGATCTCAGTGTCGTTAGGCAAAAACAATCTGGGTGTCCCTAGTCTAGGCCCAGAAGCAGCATGGTCTTACATGGTCTGCTGGCCTCTCAGAAAGAGTCTTCTGTAACCTATAAATTGGAATTTACAGGTAGAAATTGAAGACCTATTTGCCAGTCCTTCCAGGTCTTTTCATGTCCAGACCATGCTGGACTTCCTGCTGGAAAAGAAAACCCCTTTTAGTCTTCACCCTCAACTCCAGTCCAGCCATCTTAAAGCTTCGCTGAACTAAAAACTCGTTCCTTCTCACCAAGTAGTTGGGGGTCCCTACATGGTCTACATCACTCTGTCTTTTTCAGATTATATTACTGCCATTTTTCAACAAAGACAACAAAGGTTATTCATGTTCTTTGTAACCAAATCATACCCTACAGATCTGTATTAAGAAATAACTTCACCTTCCCTCCTACTGTGTTATTTCTCTGAATACCCACTGTTAGATGGTTACCTGCAACATAGCATTCCTTCTCTCAGCTCATATAAAAACAGACACACACATAAATAGATTTTTGCATTTTCCCTACACTTAACCTCTCTCCTTCACATCCCCCCTTACTCTCCACCCTTTCCTCCTCCCCCCTTTCTCCCTCCCCATCCTAAACTGTAAGGATACTATACGCATATTCTGTAACTTGCTTCTCTTTATACAATGTATCACAGACATTCTCCTGATGCTCATACCTGTAGATCTAATTCATTCTTTTTACTAGCTGTATAATATTCCATTCCATATTTAATCATTCTTCTACTGTGAACATTCAGGTTGTTTCCAGTTTTGTGCCACTATTAACAGTACTGGAGTAAACAACTTTGTACCTGAATCCTTATGTATGTGCCTATAAATATGTACAAAAAAATCTCCCAACCTGAGATGGCTGATTCAAAAGGTACTTCTACCTTTAAATTGTAGTATATATTACCATATCACTTTCCGGAAAGGTGGTGGTGGTAAACATGGCCATTAGCAGTGAGTGAGAGTTTCCCTGCCTCCCTAGTTACCCTTGCTAGTACTGGATGTTATCAGTCTCTTCCATTTGTTTCCAATTTGATGGATAAAAATAAAATAGGATTCCATTAATGCTTTATGTTTCATTATACCATATCAGCCACCTGAAACACAAGGGCAGTAAACAGAAGACCTAGTGTCACAGAGGTTTTTAAGGGGATCTTTAATAATTCATGATGCATGAGAGAATTTTGCCATGTGTGTTCATGGGTATGCCCCCTCTCCCCAAATTACAACAGTACTTGTAAATTCAGGCCTTACCCTCAGAGAAATTCAGGGAAACAACCAGTTGGAACATATGAATCGAGTAGGTTGACAACAATGAGACTACAGGGACTGATATTAACTCAGCCTTATCATTTCTTAGCTGCTTCTAGAGGAATTCCATCCCACCAGGTCATATGTTTACAAAGAGCTCAGCTTCTCCCCACCCCAATTTATGCAATACTGACTGAGATTTGTTATCCTATTAACTCACCACAGGATCTGTAATTCATTAATATATGTCATTTGTAGGTGCTTCCAGATTCACATGAGAATGAACAATTGGGTGTTGCCTTGGATCTAAATGTAATTACAGTGTTCAATTCAGCATATGCCATGCTCTACAAAGTCAATAACCCATCAGGGTAGATAGCAACCCCCCAATGTGATCATTTAAAGAAAGATTTGTTAAAGATAAGAACAAGAGAAAATAGACCATGAGAATAACAAGCAGGGTTATTAAAAAATTCTAATCTATTATTTAGCATTTATTAAATACATTTTCATATATGCAAAAATCATAGATCTCATTCCTATCCAGTTGAATTCACAAAGAAAGGGGAAAAAAAGATTTAGGAAAAGAAAAACAGCTACTAAGTTTAGCACAAAACTATCTTTAGGAACAAAGGAAAGGATGTCAATTGGAGAAATAATTAGAAATTTATAGCTGCATAGCTTAGTTTTTCTAGCTTTGCTACCCCTGGTCATTTTCTTCAGTTTCTGGTTGTTCTTGGCCCCAGGGTTCTCTATGTGTTTGGGGAGAACAGGTTGATGAGCCAGAGACACTTAACTTCTTGGCATTTTTCTAAGAGTCTTTGTTTGATAATCTGAGACTTCTAAGGACAAAAATTTTCACAGTCTAGAAAAAGCTCTGCCATACCCCAGGTAATGTAGGTGACCAGACCTTTGGTCTAAGGTAATAACCACCTTTATTCTTCAGCATACAACAATAGTATAGTATGACTATACTACCCTTATCCAGGCACAGTCTTACACAATGTTCCCTAAAATGCGTCCCTGGGCCCTATCTTTTTTGAGCCTTTTGCCACAAGATTTTGTTGTTTTTATTCTGTTTCTTTGGTGAAGCAAATGCTTTTCCTGCTCCGAGTGCTGGAGGTGATTTGTTACCTGTCTTACGTACTTATTCCTTCCTGAGTTACTCTTATGGTAATGTTATGAGCCCAGATGACATGTCCATATCCAGGAATAAATTTCCAAGTGAGTGCTTCCCTCTGAAGCCCACCCTACAGATGGCTCTGAGTGTTGATCTCTAGTCTGTTCTTTGAGGCTGACTGGTTATATGGTAAGCATGTGGCCTTATGGCAGGTGGCAAAGGCACTTATGTCATGGAACCAGGTCTGCTTTGCTCCATAACGTCAGGATCTCTGAGAAGATCACCACAGCTGGCTCTAATCGATTCTTCCAGTGCTTTCTGTTAAGTTTTTGTTAATTTCTACAGTATCTTCTTGTAGCAGATGGAAGCCCCAACCCTAGTCTACTTTCATGCCCATGCCATGTGCTGTCATATGCTATAATTTTCTCTTCTTCAACCTAGCTGGAACTCACAAGTTTTTGATTATATAATAAACACTAAGTGACAAAAGTTGTAGTTCTTTGTCCCAAAATGTTATACTGGTGACACAGTTAGAAGGAAGACAAAACTTTCTTCTCTCCAGCACTTGTCTCCTATTCTGTTGTCAATCAGATTGGTTGCAAGGACAATGATTAGACACTTCCTTGCAGGACTAAGTTGGGCTAATTTATATGTTTATTGTAGGGGAGGAAAATCTTCCTTCTGTCCTCTTAGGTTCTGTGACTGGGCCTGAGAATTAAACTAACCTAAGACAGATCAACAAGAAAAAACCATCAAATTTTATTCAATACTTTGATGGACACAGGAGAGTCCTTATAAGAAAAATGAAGACTCAAAGAAGCAATTAGAACTGAGAGCTTATATACTTTTTTTTTCAATCAAAGGATGATAAATTTGCAGAGAAGTGACAAAACAAAGGGATTTGGGTTGGGGGCAGTAAATTGTGGGAATGTTACCAGGAAATGTATGGGGAAAAGTAATGAAAGAGAAGGGTTGTTTTAATAGGGTTTTGTTTGTTTGTTTTTGTATAGATCTATTTTGGCAAAGATTCCCAGTTTCTAATGTTAAGAATGTTCTCTGGTACAGAGAGTGGACGTGTCTGATGGGATAATCTTGATGTGCCTTTAGGTAGAAAGGGGGAGGTCAGAGAGCCCTTCCTGCATCTGCTGCCTCTTAAGTGTCTTGAGCTCAAAATAATCAATATACCTAAGCAATGTATTTTGGTGTGACATGTTCTGATCTCCTTCAGTATGTAATGTGAATGTAGGCTTAAACCCCACTTAAATTTCTGATTTAATATGATGGATAAGGTCTGATTGATGTCTAGCAGCCATTTCTTAAATATATAGACAGTTGTGCTTGGATAGGGAGTGGCCTCTAGTAAAGCAAGAAACCTGTATCTGGTCTATTTCTGTATAAGCCCCTATTTTAAAAATACAAGTAAGATTTATTTATTATTTATAAAGAAGATTTGAGAAAGCTTTAAAATTAAATTGCCGTAAAATAAAACAGAAAATTTGAAATAAATTCAGAACAAGGAAAGTATAAGGAGAAAGGAGTTAGAAGCAACTTCAAATGGATTTATTAATGTAGATGAGCACTAAGCTGAATTCTGAAGTTATTGGCAGCTAAAGCAAAAAAGAAAATATTATACTTTATCTAGATCTCATTGTTTAACTAAAGAGAGTTCCCATATTTATTCAGGGGCCCTCAGGGCCCAGGCTGGTAGGTAAATAAGTGAAGAGGCTGGGTGTGAACCAGAGAGAATGGTACAGCTTCTTTTCGTCCCATCCAAAGGAATTCAAACTAAAACCAAACTGGAACAAAATCCTTGCTGGCTGAATAAAAGCAGAGATGGGGATGGGGCTAGACCTTAATTAGCAACTCTTTAGCTACAATTGAAATCTAGAAGAAATGTATCACGTGGGTCTGTTTGTCATTCTGTAAAATAAAATACAATGGATAATGCATAAGTTATTTTATTGAAAAAGCACAGAAATGGCCATTGCTTTAAAGGATCTTTCTAAAGTTGAACCTCTGAAAAAGCTTAAGATTTAATATTATTATTTTCCCTTAGTGAATATCCTATGAAGTCTCTAGAATTTTAATATGCCCCAAAGTGGCCTAAGAATGCCCCTAGGTGGCAGGACACACTTAATTAAGGATACTTCGCTTTAGTGACAAGAGCACTTCTAAGAGCTCCTGTTTTCCTTGCGCTGGAGTGACTATCTCTCATTACCGCGAGTTAGCAACGCAAAAAAAAAAAAAAAAACAAAAAACAAACCAACAACTTTCTGCAGCCCTTGGGTTAAATAAGAAGCAATGCCATTCGAGGTGTCTTGATTACATCTTGTGTTTGAGGAGCATTGTACATCATCTATAAAGTTCACAGAGGAAAAGAGATCAGGAAATGGACTAGAAGGATCAGAAAAGGCTCCTCTAATCCTATCTCCTACTGGCCTGGTTACCCAAAGTTAGCGTTTCAGGTCAAAAAAAAAAAAAAAAAAGGTTCTCTCCATGTTACATATGGTTGTGTCATTTGAATTCCCCCCGGCCCCCGCACTCTCTTACTATTTAGTAATTTCTGCTTTCTAGAATCCCTATGAAGAATTCTAAGTTGCCTGGTGGTACTTGTGAAAAAGCAAACTTTTCACCATTAACAGTGTCAAATTTCTGTGAAATCCCTTTCCAGGCTTGACTGCAGGCCACAGGATAGAGACTCAGTTCCAGGTGACCAGGAAGCAGTTTGCACAGCACAGGGCTTGGGTTTCACAGTGTTCTGAGTTGACCAATGGCAGCCAGACCAAGGAAAGCTACAAATCGTCACCAGTGATGGTGAAACAATGGAGGCTGACTTGTCTGCTGAAGAGAGCGGTCAAACCTCTGACCACTGGCAACAGGACAAGGAACACAGTAACTACTGGGCATCCTGCATTCTTGGATGGCTTCCTTTGCTCAGATGTTACTTAGCCAAACGTGGGAATATGCCGGGATAGAGACGGCACAGCGCAAATACTGGCTAAGAATGACAGGTTTGATTTTGAAGTTAAGTCATTTCGGAAGCAAGTTTCTCAAACTCCAGCTGGGATCTTTAGATTCAATTAGGGACTTTCAGTGAGGCCTTCAACAAGACTCAGAACGCTGTTTGTTTCAAAGCACAAAGCACTTTAGATAGACTTCGCCTGGCAAGAAGTAATACCTGGGCACCTCTCAATAAATCAGTGACCCCCAAATGTCCAGAGAACAATGAAGCTTCTGCAGGCTCTTTCTCTGTGGTATCTTTGTCAGGTCAGGGCATTCTTCCTTTAGTGTGTGTTTATTTTTACACTTGGTATTGAAACTCTTTATGGTTTTATTGAAATGTTTGTAATGTCTCATCATGTTGTCTTCATTTTGCAAACAAACTTTTATTTACCAGTTTGGCTGCCTGCAACTTGTGGCTGGATGTGTGATATATTTTAGGAGCTGTAAGAAAGTATGTGTGAGAGACCAAGAGTTTGTTCTCACAGTGTGGGGGGCAGAATACTGAAGGTGTCCTCCCAAGACTCCCATCCTCCTGCTATTTAATCAAAGACTCACCTAGCAATTGCTATGGAAGCACTTTGAACACCGAATGAAGGTTAGTAATTAGTTGACTTTAAAATACGGCAAGGAGCCTGGAATTTTCCAGGTGGGTCCAATATAATCACATGGGTCTTTCAAATCAGAGGGGGGCTGGTATGCAGCACAGATAGAGTTGGTTGCTGAGGAAGGCAGACAGAGATTTGAAGCATGAGAAGGGCTCAACCTAATGTCACTAGCTTTAAAAGATGGAGAAAGTGGGGTTAGGAGCCTCTAGAAGCTTAGGAAGACCCCTGGCACTCAGCCAGCAAAAAAATAAAAGACCAAGTCCTCCAGCTCTGTGGAACTGAATTCAGTCAACCGAATGAGCTTTCAGATGGATTTTCCTCCAGAGCCTTTTCTGCTAGCACCTTGATTTCAGCCTTGAGAAACCTACGGCAGCTCCTCCCACCTTCTGATCTACAGAACTGTAAGATAATAGATCTGTGTTGTTTCAAATTTGTGGTAATTAGTTACAGTAGCAATAAAAACAAAACCTCATATGTGTAAAACTCAGAATGCCTTGGGGTACCTCAGTGTCCAGGGTTACTTGAATTCAACTAAAAGTAGTCAGGAAGAGAGAAAGAATGAGGACAAAGGGAAGAGGAGAGAAGGGGTCTAATGTTAAGAACAATGAAAGCAAGTTAGTCTCCGTTCTTAAGGATTTTTGCATGCCTCAGGGTATTCGTCTCTCACAGGACTGAGTGTAATTTTAATACTTAAATATTTCAGTCGCTTTTTGTTATAAGATGGCCTTCTTTATTATAAACTGTGCATTTAGTGCATTCTGTTTATGTGTACGGGGTTATAGTTGCAAAACCGTACTTGCTGTGCTTTAAAAAAAATATAAGGGATCTTCAAAGATCTTTTGATTTTAGATCATTTTGCCTTCTAGGCTGATTTTAGAAACAAACTCGCATATAAGAACATTGTCCCACATGCTGTCTCTTCCAGCCACAGCCTTTGGAGAATTTGAGGTTCTAGAAGGAGGCTGTCCGCAGGAAAGTGAAGCAGCCTCACCCTCTGTTGCTAGAAAGTTCTGAAGTTTGTGTACCGGGTCAGCACATGAATTCCCTCAACTTTGTCGAAACAAAAGTAGGAGTTTTAATATGTATAATTAAATTCACCTTTGAAGGCTCCTGAAGGTTGCTGAGGGCAGAAGAAATGTATTTTTATTAAAATGAGTCCATCTGTGGGAGACCTACCGTACATTTCTCCTTTCTAAGCACACCGCTAACTGTTTCTTTTTAATCTTTTTTCTCACACAAGGTAATGTGAGGTGTTAGCAATAAGGAATCTGATTCAGTCTATGGACAGAATGGAGGATGAGGGAGAGGGTGGAAGAGCGAGCATACCTGTGATTTGCCCCAGTGTAGTTTCCCCCATAGTATCTTTTTCACCAGGGAACAACAAGCTGAGGAAGAGTTTCCTCAGACAGAATAGATTGTGTCTTTGTATGATTTAGCTCCTGTGTTGCTGCTTTCTCAAATCTCTTTGTAGGTCTCCCACAGATGGACTCATTTTAATAAAAATGCATTTCTTCTGCCCTCAACAACCTTCAGGAGCCTTCAAGGGTGAATTTAATTATACATATTAAAAGAAGGAACCAAATTCAGAATTTTGAGGATTTCCATTTTAAAACCAAATTTATTATGTTCAAAGTTGTGTCTGGATAGAAGGCAAGTATAACATTAAAATATTAATCCATTCATGCCATTTAGCGATTTAAATTATTCACAGCAACTTACATTTTATTTTTACAAGAATATGGCTTTTATCTATGAGTCCAATCACATTGAAGGAAGTGACTTTTAGAGTCCTTACCAGTGGAATTTTAGTATAGAATACCCCCCCACGTTGTCCATTTTATGAGGTGTATTTAAAAAGCATTTGGTTGAAGCACAACAGAAAAACCAGGTAAATTGAACACCAAAAGCTAAAGCGAAATGCTGGGCAACTATTTCCAAATTTAAAGTGCTTGGAAGCTGTTAAGTTGTTAAATCTCACTCCCCCAAAGTTCTCCTTCCCCCTAGGATATAAAGGGGACGATGTTGTACAAAATACTTGGTGCTGTTTTCAGTGTTCAATCTACGTTTTCTAAGCTGATTTGGGAGCTTAGCTCTAGCCCCTCCCCCTTTTAGGATATTAAGACAAGAATCTTCTAGGTGGACAATCAGCCTTTCGATTTTCTGCTTTCTTATTTGCCAGAAGGTAATATTTATCTTTGCCAGTCTCATGGGGTCAGGAAACTCAAATGATAGAATACTTAAGGATGTAAACTCCATAGTGATACAAATATACGGATTAGTGATGCTATTTAAACATTGTTATTAGCAATAATTCTATAGACTTACAATTCAGAAGGCACAGAATTGATAATTGGTCAGAATCCAGGAACCAGAGAGATCATTCCAATCTAGAATATTTTAATTAGGTTCTAATCTTTGCTTCCAAGCATTTAAGAAGTAATATGCCCACTGAATTTCTGCTTTCCACTCGTTGCCCAGTTCTTTCAAGCGTAGTTGCTTTGCTAAAACTTCCAAAAATTTTTAGGTGGTGGGTTGTTTTCCCCTGGACAGTTTTATTAGCATTTTCCTCAGACTTGAACTTGACTTCTGTAGCATGAAGCAGAGCTGCCCCCTCTTCATTTGAGATAAACATTTCTATTAAAATCACCAAGGGCCACGTTCATTTTTTTTAATCACTGTCACTCTTTTGATTCCATGATGTAATGAATTAGGAATACTTGGGGGAACAGAATTTCTTTGCAGCGATTCTTCAGATTTTAGTAAGGGTCATTACTGATCATAAAATCTAAAGAGTTGATTTGATCAAGAAATAGGTAACAGAGTGGTCAGGCATTTGGATTAAGCTCACACAGCTGGTTTTTAGCAAGGAGAATTAAAAGCCAATTCTCCTAACTCTGAGTCTAATGTGCTTTCCAGTATGTAGTAGGAAGGAGGGTACAAACAGAAACATGGCTTACAGCAGCAACCAGCAGATGATGGCCTATGGGTCATATGGGACCCACTGCCTATTTTATAACGTTTTAATGGAACACTGCCTTGCCCATTCATTTACATTTTGTCTAAGGCTGCTTTCACACTCTAAGGGCAGAGCTGAATAGTTGGGTCAGAAACCATCTGATCCATAAAGTGTAAAATATTGACTATTTGGTCCATTGCAGAAAAAGTTTGCTGCACTCTGTCTTAGAAAAAAAGGTGACTAAAAGTTCTGGTTGGGGCACTTTGTGAACAGCTTCTTCAGTTTGCACATTTGGTCCTAATTGTAATTTAGAATAAGCTGTTTGGCTATTAGATAAAACTGGCTCACAATTAATTACAAGTTAATGTTAACAAATGTGAATATATACTTGAGAAAGAAAGGTCAATACATATGTTCAGAAGGCCTTTCCCATAATACAGGGATTGGTTTCCTCTCATATTCCTGAGAGCCAGGAGATACTTAATTCGAAGTAGTGGAAACTTACGCAGGAAACACAAGAGCTGTATTCAGGTATGTGCGGGACTGTCCTGCACATGTCTTTGTCCCTCAAGTCCAACTAAAATGCACTTCTGCTGGGGAAGTCCCCGATCCCCCTTCTCCCTTCTTTGGGCAGAATTAATCACTCTTCTGCACTTCCAAAATACTTCCAAACCAGTACAGAGTACTATTAAGGCATTTATCACACTGAATTACAGATAGTGGTTCACACATTTGTCTCCCCAGTCGATGGTGAAATCCTTGAAAGTGAAGACAATACCTTATTCATTTTGGTATCCCCATCATGGGGCTGAGTCTCTGGCTTATAGTCGATCTAAATGCTTGATGAATGAATATATATTATAATCTGAGAGGGCAAAGCAAGGACCAATGTGACATTTTAGTATAAAGAACTTTGCAACAGTACTGGCAACTGATAGAACGATGTCCTAAGTTGCACCGTCCTCAGAGACCAGAACTTCAGGTTTGAATGCCTGGGTTTGAATTTTAGCTGTGCTGTTTACTGTTTGTCTTTGGGTGGATCACCTACTGTCGGCACCTCAGTTTCCTCACCTTCCAAGTGGAGGTGAAAGAGGCAGCAGTTTTCTAACTATGGTCTGTAGAATCCTGGGGATCCTCAAGATCCTTTTAAGAAGTCTGTGAAGTCAAAACTATTTTTACAAGAATGTTAAGACCTTATTTCTCTTTTTCACTGAGTTTCATTGGTAGTGCAAAAGCAATGGTAGGAAACCTACTGGTGCCTTAGCACAAATAAAAGAACCAAGTTGAATTTGTAGTAATTATTGTCTTTTTCATTACACACTGGCCGAAAAAAAGCATGTAATGTAATATAAGAATGTCCTTGATGAAGGAGTAAAATTACTAATTTTATTAAGTTTTAGCCTTTGGATACAGTGTGATCTATTTTGTGTGATGAAATGGGAAGTCTTATCAATCAGTTTTGCTACATTTTGAGGTACAGTTGTGGTCCTGAAAAGTTCTTGTGCTATTGAGTTGCCAGCTGAACTAGCCACTGTTTTGACGTGGAATGCCATTTTTATTGGAAGAATCACTAACAAATTATAGTTTTTGGGGGTATGGTATTTGGCAGGTATCTTCTCAAAAGTTAATGATGTGAACTTATCACTTCAAGGAAGACACCTAATAATACTTGTTGACAATGATGGAATGAAGCTTTTTTTCAATATTCTGAATTTTGGAAAACTTGTGTCTTCCACCACAAGCTTGAGAACTTCTCAATACTTAGACTTTTCTGAAGAGATTGGTAGTGATGTAAATGGGATTTTAGAATAATGGATAATAAGACAGTATTTGGAAAATCTTCCTAATTTAAGGAACTGGTATTTTCCAAATGACCAGTGCATGAGGTTACAAAATCCTCCACAGGTAAAGATCCATTCAAAGTACAATATGGATGTGGCTCAGTTAATAGATTTTAATGTAAGAGTCATTATACTAAGGGTTTTGATAGGGTTTCAAATTTTACGTTGCAATGGTTCTTTTAGAAAATACCACTGTCAGGTTTTGGTATGGTATCAAAGAAGAGTATCTGCAAATATGTGAAAGGGCTAGTAAAGTGCACCGCCCTTTTCTAACTACACATTTGCATCTGAGATCACTTTTCTTCATATACTTCAAGCAAAACAGCATCTTGTAACAGACTGAATGCTGGAGCAGATAGGAAAATCCAGGGGTTTTCTATTAAGGCTGACATTTACATTTTTTTTGTAGATCTTTTTAAAACGGCTGTTTTCACTAATTTTTTGGTTGGCTTTGACTAGGTTACTTAATCTATGAACCTCAGTTGAGATTATAGTTGTCATGAAAATGGGGTTATCGTTTTCATTTTAGGTAAATACTTCACATTTAATTTCTAATTTGTTTTATATCAGTAGATAAAACTCACATAATAAAAACTGAGTTCCTGCATTTTTAAGAGTAGGCAGGGGTCCTAAGAAGATGTGGGGGAAACAGGCATTCTCTTAAACTTGTGGTGAGTGTAAATTTGTATTAACTCTTTGGAAACAATTTGGCAGTGTCTGTCAGAACTTAAATTCACATGGTCATTGAGTCAGCAATGTAATACAATGTTGTTTGTAACAGCCAAACAAGGAAATGGGGCGGGCGGGGGGGGGGGGGGGAGGAGCACCTGGGTGGCTCAGTGGTTTAAGTATCTGACTCTTGATTTCACCTCAGGTCATGAGATTGAGCCCCACATCCAGCTCTGCACTGGGCATGGAACCTGCTTAAGATTCTTTCGCTCCTTCTGCCCTCCAGCCCCCCACTTCCTGCTCTTAAAAAAAAAAAAACATAATAGAGGCAGGTTAAATAAGTGCACCTATACAGTGAAGTAGCTTATATGTCGCAGACATTAAAAAATAGGTATTTATGTGGAACTATGAAAATATTTTCAAGATACTAAAGTATGACAAAGTATTTTTTAAAGATGCAGAGAATTATTTTTAGTAGGATTTCATTGTGTATATAATTTGCATATTTCTGTCTATAGAGGTAAATGACCAGAAACTAGGAACCAGAGTTGTATTGGGGAAGCAGTGATGAGGGATTGAGGAAGGGGTAATAGGGGGCATTCACTTTGCACTTCATCCCTTTCCATATTATTTAATTCTTTATCACATGCGCTTTCTTTTAAAACAAAATGAGGTGATAATACTTATAATGAAAACTAGTTGAGATAATGTTAAGTCTCTTGGCTTATAAAATATGCTCAGTATTGGCTGGACAAGTGAATGACTGCTTCATGTATTTGTGTGGTGCCATCAGTAGAGCATTCTCCAAGAAATTTCTAAATAATAGCTGGACGGAAGGGTCATAGACAAGAATTTTGTCTGAGTATATCTAACTGACTTCTGGGGTTGAATTGTTACTCCCTGATCTCCATATTGATGAAAGATTAGCCATAGTAATTTGATGATGAAAGTTCTATACCAAACATCTTCCACCAAAAGGTTCTCTCTGAGCTACCTTAAAAATCTTCATAATTTCCTTTCCATCTATTAATTCTCATAGCATTGACTTTTTCCCTTCAATTTTGTACTCAAAGTTTGGAGGGGCTACTGGGACAAATAGACTAATACACACTTAGTTGGGTGCTCTGCCATGGTAAGAAGCTCACTGTCCTTTGTAATGTAGGACATTTTAGTATACTTGTTTCATAATAGCTAATTCCGTAAAGTAGAACTTGTTTAGTAGGATGCCCCTGTTCTTAGGATAAGCTTATCTTTAAGATAAGTTTAGGCTAAAAAGAATACATTTGCCTTCTTAAAAAGCATTCCAGATTTTATTGTTTTCCTTAAAAATCACTTAGTGATTACCAATACTGGTTTTTGAAGGGTCAAAATATGATTGCACAAATGTGTACAGACTATATGAAAAAAACATTTTTATAAACATTTAAGGCTTAGGTTATTCTGTGAAAAAATGAATAGACCTTTCTGGAAGAACAGAAATTAATAATTTATCCCAAGCATCTTATTGAAAGGAAAAAGCCAATTTGAATAATGTTCGGGGATAAAGCATACCAGTATTATTCTTTATTTCTTATATTAATGAAATAGGATACAAAAACTCAATAAAAATTACATTAAAAACTCAAACATTGTTCAAATCTTCTTTCCCTATTATGTTGATGAAATGAGCATTTCTTAAATCGTAGTTAATAACAATAGGATTTTAGTGAACCGAACAATACATGGGTTTATTCATTTACTCACCAGACATTTGCTGCATGCCAGACCGTGTGCCAGATCCTAAGGCCTCAATGTTGAATAAGATCAATTCCTTGCATTTTAAGAGTTCAATGGCCAGTGGAGCAGACAGACGTATAAACACGTAAGAAAGTACTATGGTAAAATAGGAAGAGTATGCGGTTGAGATCAACAAATTTATTATTTTTTTATTTTTTATTTTTTTTGGCTTCACCCCATCTGGATTATAGTCTTCTAACCTCTCTTTGCTTCAAGGATTTCAACTGTAAAATGGGGATAATACTTCCATTTCATGTTTTTTTTTGGGGGGGGGAATTAAAACCTATTCAAAGAACAAAACCTAGATCTAAATCTCACAAAAGGAATGAACTTGTTACCCTTCACCTACAATATGTAAACTACTATAATATGGGCATATACAAGAAAGAAAGAGTTATGAATTCAAAGATGGGGATAGGTAAGGAGTAATTTCTTAGAGGAAGAAGTATGCAGGATAAGGAGGTGTTGGTAAGAAATGGAAGAATTCCAAGCAGAGAACTTTTCATGCACACAGGCATGGAACCTGTGCTAAAGTATAAGGAACAGTGAATTGTTGGGAGGTTGTAGCCTAAGGTACAGAAGACTTGAAATGACAAGGGTAGGTTAATTGTCCTTAATCACAAAGGACATTTTATATCCTATTAAGTGATCTGTTGCAATAGGAATGACATGAATAGATTTCAGCAGTATTTTGAAGGTAGATTTTATGGAATTGAGTGACCATGTGAGTTTGTGGGGGAAAAGAGATTTACGGATTTTTGACTTAGGCAAGTAATTATTAGTATCATTAATCAGAAGAAGGAATTTAGGAGAAGTAGGTTTGAGAGAAAACAATAAACTTTATTTCATTTTATTAAATCTGATTTGTCAAGACCTTTGGAGAGAGACCTAGGTTGGAGAAAAGATTTGAAAAGATTTCTAATCTGGCTATGTTATCCATTGGCTTTGTTCTACCTTACTCTGTGAGAGCTTAAAAGCAACTTAACTTTGTAATTAAGAAGTCTCCTCAGTGTTGGGGTCTTAACTCTAAATTTTCTCATAAAGGAAATTCAAATTAAAAACTATTCAATGTTTTTCACAAGGTGGTTTTAGGGATCACGTTTTTGATACCCCAAATCCCTTTAAAGTGTTGCACATACAACCAGAGAATGACAAAAATAGCAATTAAAGATTTAGATTGAGGTCAGGAGAAATGGAATTATTAGTAAATTCATTGATTGAAATCTCAGTTTATAGTTATATTGTAAAACACCACTTTTCATAAAGTAGCATGACAGTTAGGAGTGTGAGCTTGGAGTCAAACTGCGTGGCTTTGGATACCAGCCCCTTACCTCTTGGACTTTGGGCAAGTTATTTAATCTCTGTTCTAAAATGAAAATAATTGGAGTATCTACTTATGGGTTGTTGTGAAAGTTAAATGAGTGTATATAAAGTATACAGGACAGGGACCAACCTGCAATTAAGTCCTCCGTGTGTAAGAGATACTGTTACTATCCTCATCAGAGGCCATAATAGTGTCCTCATCCTTCATTACCATCAACTGGCAGGATGTTAGTATGGGGGACAGAGGGGGGATGTTGGAGATAATTATGTCTGTTGTAGAGATGAGGAAAAGGAAGCCCAGAATACTTAAGATCTATTCCAGCATGTACAAACTAGCAAACGCCAGGACTGAAGCTCAAGTACTGTTCAGCTTAGGCACTTTTTTTTTTTTTTAAGATTTTATTTATTTATTTGAGAGAGAGAATGAGATAGAGAGAGCATGAGAGGGGGGAGGGTCCGAGGGAGAAGCGGACTCCCTGCTGAGGAGGGAGTCCGATGCGGCACTCGATCCCGGGACTCCAGGATCATGACCTGAGCCGAAGGCAGCCGCTTAACCAACTGAGCCACTCAGGCGCCCCAGCTTAGGCATTTCTTGACACCCTTTGTTAAAGTAGGACCTTGTGCCTTCATCAGTAGGTCAAAAGAAAATATAATTGTAGTTGGTAATTTGCAGGTCTCAGGCACAATAGAGTTGGAAATGTTAGGCTTTGTTAGTGAATTTGCCAGTTGTCAGAGTTCCTTGTTTATTGATGTTACTTCAAGCCGAACGTGAACTATTATGGGGGCATATACGTGTGAATATTGGATATTCAGAAAATAAACACATACAAATAATTAATAGTTACTCAGTAATAGTTTCAGACTTCCCAGCCTTCAGTGGGAAACAAAAGACCAAGATACTGGAGACATTTTCTTGATATAACTTTGATTTTATAAATTTTTCTGATTTATTGTTTAACTCCTACTTAAAGAGGATATTTTCTTGTTTTCTAAGTTTACAAACTTAAAATACTAGACCTGAGGCTAAAGTTATTGAACTTGCACATATGCCCATAAAACACTGATAGCATCAAAGAATATTATTTAATAATACTTGAGTTTCATATAAAAGATTTTCACCTGCAGAGCCCAGAGCATTTCATAAATATAGATGCTGTTAATCAAAGACTTGAATAAATAGATGGATTTTGTATTGTACCCTGAAGATAAGTAGATTTGGATTCTTATTGAATTTGTGTAGTCTACTTCAGGAGTTAGGTAGAAGTGATAAAAATGAGCACAGACTTTTATCATCTGCCCATAATAAGTGGTGCCAAATAAAACCTTTGAGAGTGTTACCAGACAATAGCTGAATTGTCAGACCTTAAATATGACAAACTAAGATAAAAGTGGCAAATAAACAAAACAAAATGAACAATAAGGTAAATACTAATTAAATGGTATAGAGAAATTAAAACATGGAATTGATCTCAGCACATGCTTACACAGCCTTAATCTAAGCACATTATGAAAATGAATAGTTATAGCTTTGCTTGCAAGGTGTGTTTTATAACTGGAGTTTTCTCTTTTTTCCTTTTATGTTATTCATTTTTTTCCATTCTGAGTTCCTTTAGCTCTAAAATTCACTTTTTTTTCCAGTAGGACATTTTATTTAGTAAAAATCATTGAGGCTTACCTTCTAAAACAAAAATCATGCTGTCTAGTTTAAGAAGTTCATAGTGAATGGCAAGAGTCATTCTTTTTGATGGCTGAGTAATATTCCATTGTGTGGGTGGTGCACAGTCAATGGACATTTGGGCTCTTTCTGTAATTTGGCAATTGTTGATAATGCTGCTATAAACCTCAGGGTACATGTATCCCTTCAGATCGGTATTTTTGTTTCCTTTGGGTAAATACCTAGTGCAATTGAAATGATGTGGTTGGAGCTAGAGAGTATTATGTTAAGCGAAATAAGTCAGAAAAAGACAAATACTGTATGATTCAACTCATATATGGAATTTAAGAGAGAAAACAGATGAACTTAGGGGGTGAGGAAAGAAATGGAGGCAAACCAGAAAACAGATTCTCAACTATAGAGAACAAATTGAGGGGTACTGGAGGGGAGGTGGGCGGGGGGATGGATTAAATGGGTGATGGGTATTAGGAGGGCACTTGTCATGAGCATTGAGTGTTGTATGTAAGTGTTGAATCACTAAATTCTACACCTGAAACTAATATTATACTGTATGTTAACTAACTGGAATTTAAGTAAAAACTTGGGAGGGAAGAAAAGTTCCTGGTGAATATCTAGTGACCTCATGCTACTGTGGTCACTGGTCTTATTGCTCTGTGATTTTGGCACCCTGGGTTTGCGCAAGTGGATAAAAAGTGGGTGAAAGCAACCCTTCATCAACACACTCACGTTCTTACCCTGTTCTTACCTCTACCACATCTCTACCTGGCCTCCCAAGCAGTCCTCCTGTGTTCCTGCATGGGCCTACTTCTGCATATCAGCCAGAACAAGTGCCTCACATTTTCATGTAATGTCCAGCTCACACACTGACTGCCTTGGCTTGAAAGCCTTTCTCAGCCCTGTCATAACCTCATTTCCTGCAGCCCTTGTAGTCTCTCCAAACACACACGAAGCTGCTTCTCTTCTCTGATGCCTCCCTCTCTACCCTGTTTTCCATCAGGGTCCCACACGAGTCTCCGTTCTTTCATGAGCCCTTTGTGGACTTCTCCGGTCCACATTGATTTATGATCTGCTACTAGAGCACTCTCTCTTGGCACCTCACAGTTGAGCAATTATTGTTCAGTGTGGTTTTATGAGGCTTGCTATTGTCTCAATTATATTTTAAGCTTCTAAAGGAAAAGGACCGTGTGTTTCATTTCTGTAACCTGCATAGTACCCAGCACAGTGAGGAGAAAATAGATTAAACATCATAATAAATGCCTGTTAACAAGTTAAGTACTGTGATTGCACTGTGCTTTGAAAAGTCCATTTTGTATTTATAATACTTGTTTATAGTGAGATTAAACTTTTTCTGAGCTATCAATTATTAGCAAGTTATATAAACTTACATGTTAATTGTATATAACTCTATACATGACACAGTTTTTGGTGAAAAAGAAATCAAATTGTTTTGGTAAATGTAGAACAGATAACAACCAAAACAGTTGATATGTTTGTGATGGTAGTTTTAGACCTAAGCACTACCTGTTTTAATTCTTTGTCTATTCATATACTCTGATAATGCATTGTTGCTGTTTTCTATATAAAACTCTTTTACTTTGGTCCTAGATATTTCAATCTTAGAGGGAAGTAAGGTAGGATATTGTTGTTCAGTCTTTGTTCAGTCATCATAAAGAGACTTCTGTGCCAAAATATGCAAAACTGATGGAAATATAAAATTCAAGAGGGTCCTACCTAATGATTGTGCTACCAACCCAAAATGGCAATTGCAGATAAAAACATCATACCCCATTTCTGGGACATAGGAAAAGTTCTCCATTGGGGAAAAGCAGGAATGGCATTTGGAAGGGTGCTTGACTCTTTGTCTAGAGCTGGTCCTGAAAAGAAAAAAAGTGGAATTGAAATGTAGCAATTTCCTGGCTAATTTCATAAGCAGAGAGAGCCTAGTCCTGCCAATCAAAGCAAGAGTGCTCTTTGCTTCATTGGGAATTAAGGTCTTTAGTTAAACTATTTTTTTATGCTTTTGAGTATAGATTATGTTCTAAATTAAGTGCAGAAAATATTTTTCTGTCTAAGAAGTTAGTTTAGATGAAAATATTTTACCTACAGAAACAGCACAATAAAATGACTTTCCTTTGGGTGTAATTTTAAAGTGTTCTCTTTTTTTTTTTATCTTAAACTCAGATAAAGCACTAAAAATGTCTTTTAGTAGAGACTTAATAAATATTAAATTAGCCAAGGGCAGTATCTATATGGAAATGAAGAAATCTTGAGTATTTACCTGGAATTTTTTATCTTTCTGTACAGAATTAAAACCTTGGCTTACTTATGTCAGATCTGCAATTTAACTACAGTCAAACATCCTTCTCCCATTCCCCCTGGTAGCTCCACTTTGATTTAAAAATGTTTTACCTTGATGTTTTTAAATAATCCAAAATCTACAATTAAGAATTATCATATTCAGCCCAGACCTGAAGTAATTCTGCAAATTTTTTTTCCTGCTGAAACGACCCAATCAAAAAGGAAAAGTAGTTTGATCTCATGTTTTGCTCAAATGAGAAAAGTTTCATTTAGAATGGGAATTAGTTATTGAATAAGGTGCAAAAATAAGATGAGTTAGAAAAACTCTTCAGATACTTCTTTGCACTCAATGTCCTTTGATTTTATGACAACTTTTTCACAATGTACTTAATCCTGATAAGAAAGCATAGCCCTAAAATAAAGGGGAAAACACTTTAACTGCAGAGTGATTTCTTGTAACTCTTACTCCGTTTCAGGCTGCTTTTGGTCTGCCAGGGGGGATTTATTAAGCAAACTAGCTGGCTTAAGAAAAACAATAGCATTTGAAAATGCCAGTTATGTGAGTGCACATATATCTTGATACAATAAGAATAGATTTGGCATTTGCCTGACTTGGCTTTTTAAGAAGGGAGAAATGTGTAAGGAAGTACAATCTATATATAGAATTTTAGGTAAGAATGGAAGAAAAACCAAATGGAGCCATTATAATCTCCTTCTTTTCAAACTGTGTCCTATTCTTTGCAAAAAAAGATCTCTTCATGGAATACTCTTACCGATGAATGTACATGATTTTGAAATGAGTTTTTTTTTTTATCTGCATCACTTCCTTCCTTCATTTCCTTCTCTTTTTTCCTGTCTCCTCCTTTCCCACAGGCTTCACTGCTCATAGACACATTGAACGAAATGTATTGGCTAGGTGAAGCTTATGCCACATGTGCCAGGCATACACAGCAGAATAAAGATGTGGTCCCTGTCCCTAAGGAACTTAAACTCTAATAATAAAAAAAAAGGCTTTTAGCTAATTATTACAGTTAATTAAATTTTCAAAACTAGGAAGGGTGAAGGGATATCAATTTTCAGTAATTACTCTGCATACAATAGAATGAGTGTATATAAAAATTTGTGTCTGTGGAGTATTGAGTAAATATGGTTCCAGACCTAAGGAATTGATACTTGAAGACGTACTAGTTGCTAGGGTTCACAAAAGGACATTTTCTGTGTACTGGACGGTTGGATGAACCTGTGCAGTTTTGGGCTTTCATAAGCTCAAATATGAGCCCATGAAGAGCCAGTGGTCTTAGGTCTCTGTCTTCACTTACTTACAATTTCCCTGGTTGCTGCCTTCATTCACCTCTGCCCCCACCTCCCCACCCTCCCACCACTTCCATCTTCTGTGAGTCCACAGAAATCACCATTGCAATCTTCCACTCCTGATCCAGAAGTCCTAGCTCAGGTCCAAGGCCAACCTGAGCTTGGTTTTACTACAACCAGTGTATGATCATTTTCCTCCCTGATAATAAAGAAAACCTCCTGATACTAGATCCTACCCTCCCAGATGAGAATCTGTGAAGAGAGCAATGAAATTTGGTTCTGATTGCATTCTTTTTTTCTCAGTTGTCCTGAGTTTCTGTTCTCGTTTTCCTCAACCCCATTTTCTTCCACAGGACTCCCCCTTCCGCAATGGCTCCTTCTAAGTCTGTGGCACTCCTTCGGTGGCAAATAATGATACAGACTGTGTTCCAGAAATGAGGTTATTGCTTCTAGCCAGTCTTTTTCTCCTTTAATAGCTCACTGTGGGATAGAATATACTACTGGTTATTTGATAAATTGTTTCCTGTATATGGTAGAATATTATGTAGTAATTAAGCAAATTAAGGTACCTCTGTTGCCCTTAAATGGAAAGATATGAATAATCTAAGTGTGAAAGAAAGAAGTAAATTATTTTCATATACTCTGTCACTCTAATTAGAAACTATATATGGGTATTTTTTTTTAAGATTTTTATTTATTATTTGATGGAGAGAGGGAACACAAGCAGGGGTAGTGGGAAAGGGAGAAGCAGGCTCCCTCCCCCCGCTGAGCAGGGAGCCCCATGCGGGGCTCGATCCCAGGACCCTGGGATCATGACCCGAGCTGAAGGCAGACGCCCAATGACTGAGCCACCCAGGCACCCCTATATATTGGTATTTATATAAGTATCAGTACATATAAATATATATATGTGCATATATGTATATATAGGCTTACATGTGACAAAAATAAGCCTGGAAGGAAACCTACCAAATTGGTATTAATGGTTATCCTTACATAAGAGAAGTAGAGGCAGAAGTGGCAGCAAAACTCTCAACATGACTCCCGGTAAATGGTTTGGGTTATTGGCGTATCTGAGCCAATCTCTGTGGTCAGATGGTTAGCTTACTGTTAGTGGGTGGGCTCACCCTAAAGCTCCTAGGTGGCATCAGGTCCACCCAAACCACACGTGTTCGCAGCTGGGGAAGGGTGGCTTTTCCTAAAGGAAGGGCACTGGATGCTGGACAGTAAATACAGCAGCTGTCCATGATAATACGTCCCATATTTCTTGATTTGTTTACAAGATTTGTGTACTACTTCAGTAATCAAAGCTACATATGGTAAATTTTTAAATAAATACAAAACACAGAATATTTTCAATTTTAATTAAATTGTCATAGAAGTTGAACTACTCTTTATGCCAGAATTCATAGGGATAAAACCAAACAGTAAAGAAAATGTAAAGTTGTTTGTATACCCAACCCTCACCTGTACACATTGATGAATAAACCCCATATGCTATTTCTAATAAATTGCCACCCTCATTTATTTACAAATAAATTACCCTTTACCACATTTCTCACTAGACTAATGCTTGGCTTTAAGGTTTCATGGATGTGAATTTTAGGATTTTCTGTGACCTCATCTTTTATAGTCACTAAGCTTATTCTAGAATTGCAAAGTAAAAGTTTTTTCCTTAAACCTTACGGTGCTTTTGGATTCCATGCAGAAATTAAAGTATTTTGCAATATTGCAGGAATGGAGAAAATTGCCAAGAAGTAATAATGTTCCTTAAGAAAAAGGACTAGGAGTCCAGTAAAGAACTAATAAATTTTACTGGTCTCATTACCTGACAAGTAAAAAACATCCAAGCCTATGGGAGAAACTCTCATCCTCAGAAATGGGTCTGGGAGTCTGTCATTCACCCCCGCCTCTGTCCCCTGTCACCCACCTCAGCCCCTTTGTCCTCCCAGGGAATGTACATGCTGCTCTGTGTTGCAGGCCTGACAGAAATGGAATTGGCTTTGGCTTTACCCATCTCAGAACATTTTCAGAGAAACCTAAGCTTATAATAATGAGCTGTGGCACCCATAATTGAAGTTTGAGAGAAGATTAATTGGATTATTACTTTAAAGAAAAGCACATATTTGAGACCCAAATAACTTCTGAGTAGTATATAACAAATTCGAGTATCTTTCATCATGACTAATCCACTCTCAAGCTAAATTAGGCTGTAGGCTCTTTCTCTTTCAGCTTCAAGCTCTGCTGCTGAGGAACAGTAGCATCCTAGGGATATTGGAGGCCCATCAAGCTCTCGTCACAGCCCAGGTCCTGACAAGCAGCTGGGTATCTATCTTAGACTTCAACCCTCATCCTCATGTCAAAAATTCAACGTATCTTTGTAGGCCGTTTAATAACTAACGATATCCAGAAAGGGGTCCTATGCTTCCCAGTATATTAAGATTTTTTTGGAGGGGGAAAAAATGAGCTCCTTTGGAAACCTATGCTGTCAAAGTTTTCACCAATTATTTGCTCAGTGTAGCACAGCCCAGCTTCTCTGCCTGAAGGATTTGAATGGGGTCCTCTTCCTCGTTGGGCTGGAAGGGATAGCTGCAGCTGTATGGGAATTCTGTGTAGTCCCTTTTTAGCTGAACATTGATAAGTGATTTAAAGGCAGCAGTTGTAGTGTTTTACCAAGTTAAGTGAAAGGCAAGCAAGTGAGAAGAAAGAAATTAAGAGGCCTAAACAAGGGATAAGCAAACACACTTTGAGCTGAGTGTCGGGAATGAGAGGGGTGCTGGCACGGCCGAGCGGCGAGGATGCCTGCTCCAGATGGCAGGCATTTAGGAGAAAAGACGTCACACCAGCGACCAACCACTTAGAGCTGGCGTTGGCGTGGTTTGTCTTTGCTTTTTTCCCTAATGCGAGGCTACTGCTGTTTTGCAAAGTGTGTGAAAAGCGTATGGAGCTCAAGTATGGGGAAGAAGAGAGCAGTGGAGAAGAGGTAGAGTTTTTCTTTTCTTTGAGGTTTTTCTGGGTGTGATGCCATTGGCCAGCAGGGCTTCAGAACATATTTCGACTGAATTGTTTTGCTGTTTGCAGCTCAAGAACTCTCTCAGTGATGAAGCACCTAGTTGCCCTGTTAGAGAAAGGCAGTAATGGTTTATTTCAATTTTTGATGGTCTTTATTTTAGTATCTGATTTTCTAGGAGGTTTGAGAACACAGAAAGAAAGGACTGTATTTACCTAATCCGTAAGTTTACAGAGTAATACCCTAATTTCACTGGAAACTGCTTGCTATTAATAATGAATATACCAGTCTTTTAAAAAACTCTTTTTTATAAAAGTAATGTATGTTAGTTTTAGAAAATCCAGATAGCATCTAACCAAAGAAAAATTATCCATAAATAGTAGCCATAATCCTATTCTTAGTTTAATCCATAATCAGAAACTAAAAGTGGTGATATTTTGGTGGTCTTTCTAGTTATATATGAAGTCCTGGGTATGTATGCTTATGTGCATGACAGTATTTTGTTATTGTTATTGTTATAACCCCAATGTCTAGAGGAGTGTCAAATGTGTATTTGTGTAACCAGATTTGTTTTTAATATTAATATTTTAGTGGTCTTTATTAGACTTAATATACCATTATTACCTGTGAGGCTCTTAAGAGGCCACACCCATTCATTGATAGGATTTTGCTCTTTTCCTGTCTAACCAGTGTTCTATTTAATATTTTCTTTCTGCCAGAGTAGAATAATGGAGTGTGAAGTTGAAATGGTAACTGAGCTTCATTGTACATCTTTATTTCAAGGCAAGGCATTGTGTTAGGTTGACACACCAAGGAGAAAGAAGGAAGGTTAACAGATGTCTCCATGATTTTCATGTAACTCCTTTAGGGAAAGGTGATTTCAGCTTTACTCATCTCAGCATATTTTCAGAAAAACCTAAACTTTTGATGATGTCGAGGATTATGAATCATGACACCCATAAATGAAGTTTCAGAGAGATTTAATTGTATTGTTACTTTGAAGAAAACCACGCAGAACCATATTTAGGTACAAATTCAAAATCATTTCATTCAGTTTTCACATCTCTGTTTTTCTTTTCAACTCTCTGGTAAACATCCAGAGAGTCTGAATGCTTCTCTCTGATAGATGCAAAGAGCATTTAAGCTAACACTCAGCTGTTTGTTTATTATGTTTTCAAACTTTTCCCAGTTTCTGTTTAGTATTCAGTGAAATGGTGTAAAGAAAACCATCTGCACTGCAGCTGCAAAGTGATTACCTTTGGTTCTTCTTTTCAAAAAGAGGCCAAATACCCCCTGTGCACAGCCCTGGACAGTTGCTTGGATCTTGCACCATATGTTTTATACAGTCATTTTGGAGCTAAGTCAATTAATAGCTCAGAAGATACAATTAGCCCTTTAGTGACTGCGTTCATTAATAAAGTGTGGCCTAAAATAAAGAAACTTGATTCCCTGCCCCTATTGTAATTGCAGACTAAAGATTTGAAATGTTGGATGATAGCAAATGTACGAGATCATTAGCCCGTGGTGGAGGCTCTGATTTCTGTAGCCTACCACCATGCCACATTCCTAAGTGTGTGCTAGGATACTGGCACAAAATAAAAATGAAATTATTCTCAACGTAAGGCATTTAAATGGAATTTTACAGTCCTTCACTTATCTTAAGACAGCTTATAGCTCTATCCAAATATATATTTTAAGCGGACATTGAGTGAAGAACATGTAGTGAAATGTAATTATTGTAAGAAAATCATTATTTTACAACTCCCTGTCCTTACCTTAGCAATCCTTTTTTTTTTTTTAAGGTAAAATTAAAACCCTTTGAAAATATTTCAGCTAACTCGCTTGTTAACTTTTTCTTAAGCAAGAACGTCTAGGCCATGTGTAGCTCTAGAAACCATTATAATCCTAACACATGGATATTAAGCCAATGCATATCATCAACTGGGGCAGAAGTTACACTGATTTCCTCTGACTTATATCAGGTTTGAAGGAAGGTCTAGAATGAGTCAGTGGGTTAGCGGGGGGGGGGGGGGGTTAGTTTTGTGAAGATGACAGAATGTCCATATGGAATTGATAATTTGTTGTTTACTAGATGGGCTGACACTTTAACTATAAAATTAATGAGATGGCATAAAAAAGGATGAATTTAAAGATTTATAAACATTAACTTTTAATCGTTTTAAAAATGTGTGTGTGTGTGCGTGCGTGTGTGTATTTAAATGATTTTCTCAGATTACTGTTTGGGAAATGGCAGTTGCTTTCATGTGAGTCCTAAGTCATTGATTTCAAATTATCAAGTACTTCCTTCGCAGAACTTAGACTTGGTGCCTGGGTGACTACAAGGCAGAAGGTACCACTAACAAAGGGAAATCATTAAGAAATCATACAGAAATCAGAGCCTCCACCACAGGCTAATGATCTGTTTGTTTCCTCTTTTTGTTTTGTCCAAGATGGAGATTGAGTAAAAGAGTTTTTTAGAATACATGTTGGAAAATTTAGATGCACCTCTAAGTTTTCTTTCATGGCTAAACAGAAATGTCTTTCTGGGTTGAGAATAAGGAAGAGGCTTCTGGGGCACTTGGGTGGCTCAGTTGGTTAAGTAAGCATCTGCCTTCGGCTCAGGTCATGAGCTCAGCGTCCTGGGATCAAGCCTCACATCGGGCTCCCTGCTCGGCAGGAAGCGTGCTTCCCCCTCTCCCACTCCCCCTGCTTGTGTTCCCTCTCTTGCTGTGTCTCTCTCTGTCAAATAAAAAATCTTAAAAAAAAAAATGGAACTAACTCTATCAGTTTTTAAATGGAGCAGAACTCCACGAGGACTAGAAGAATCTGCTCCAAGAATAAAGCTGCTCAGAAAAGGGAAAACCAGGGTAAGTGTCTTCAAGGATGTATAAAATTAGAGCATATTATTGGCTTTAATGTGCACACAGAAAAATTTTAAAACCTAGAATCATAATAAGCCAATCAGTAGTGATCAAGAAGTGATACAGAGATGGATACCAACTACTTGATTATGGGAGCAATTCATCCTAAGAAAATATTTAACTTTTTTTTTTAATGCTTTTTACTTTCTCAGATTCTCTTGTAAATTCTGGCAAGATTGAGATTTTCTCATCTTTCACATCACCATTCTCTGAATATGCCAGAAAATGTGAGGTTTTTTTTTTTTTAGTAAAAAGCATTTGAATTGGATCATATTTCTATATTGGGAAGTTAACCAGAAATTTGGCAGGCACAGATCAGAGCACAGAAATATCTTATTATCTTAATTGCTATTTTAGTGTGTAGTATCCCTTTAATTGGATATGTTTTTTGAGGCCAACCATTTTTTTTCCTAAGATTAAAAATTCTTCATGCTTAACATAGAATGAAGAGGATTATCTTCTAAAGCACACAGATAATAAGGGCTGAGACATGGAATACTTTTGACACTATGGATAAATCTTGTAATAAAATAGGTTTAATGCTATCTTGGATCCATATGACATCTTCTTTCCATAGTCTCTGTTCTATTTTATTATATTTTATCATGTTAGTCTGGGAATGTTTCAGTGAGGTAAATGGATGGGAAATAACATGTGCAATAGATATAATGAAAAATTATGGTATAGTGATATCTAAAGTGAGTCACCCAGAATAATGAACTTCAGAGCCAGAACATGAACCAACTCCCTTGAACACTGACATTTGAACTCCTTGCCTTGAATGTATACAATGTTTGCACTGTTTTTCTAGGGCATAGTTTTATGGGTTAACCTATCCATCTTATGACTCTCTCAGTGATCAATAATAAGCCTTCCTAGTAAAGGGTGCAGTCTTTTTCCTTGAAATGGAACAAAGATAACTGGTTCACTAATTGATTTATTGGATTAATGGTTGGCCTACTTTAGCAACTGATCCAGCTGGAGTAGTTTACTGAGAGCTTGAAAACAGACTAGATAATGCCAAACATAAAGTCTTTTTGATCTTTTTACCTGGTATAAAATATGTGCTCTGGGTTTAGCATTATGCCTCTTCATTAATTTATAGATTTAAGTTAATTTTCAAGATCCAGTCTCTAAAACATAACAAGCCTCATTGTAAGGCTGGTGTTATTCCATTGTTATAAGGTCACTCACTGTATTTATTTGGTTGTGATAAAAAGCAGTTTCATATTCTATATTTTTCTTAATAGCTCTAGGAGTTTATATTTTTCCCTTGACACAAATGTTCATAAATTTTGAATTTAATCAGTAAGTTTAATAGCAAAAGTTTTGTTAATTAGAGGATCATGGGATTTTTCTTTATGTAATAAATACTTGTTTATAGTTTATTTTGAGAAGGTTTAATGTATTTCAGGATATGTGAAAATCTTTGAATATTCTCTCTGTATTTAATTATTCTGATCATTCAGGTACCAGAGCACAAAAGAAATCATTCATTCATTCTACAGTCTTAAGTAGTGCCTATTATGTGCCAGGAATTTTTTCTGGGTTCTGTGGATTCAGCTAATATGCCATTCATTACCCTCACGGAGCTTACCTTCTACTAGTGATTTTGTACTATTGACAAAAACTTACCAGATACCATTCTGGTAAGTCTTGGCCTTATAAATTTAAGTTTTTTGTTAAACTTTAAGTAACCTACATTATGTCAGTAGTAGATGAAGCACTTCCTGGGTATCTGTGTTACTTATTCTCTAGGACTTCTGAATTACTCTTGTATCTTTGAAAAAACTGGTGGGACCTATTTATACTCTGTTCAAGAATAGGAAACACTTAAATATGGCATCCATGATAATATTTACAAAAAAAAATTATTTCCAAGCCATTCAGGAACATGAAGGACATCAGTGACCTCATTTCCTTATTTAATCACAGATGCTGTCTTGTGACACAGTTAGCTATCAATGTACAAGTTAGGGTAAAGGTAAAGCAGTTGAACAAAAATGGGAGAGGTTTGTTTCTCAGATTTCAGTCCTAGACTGGCAGGGTTGCTCTGCATGTTTACACCATTTGGAGACCCAGATTCCTTGTATGCTGTATTTATATCTTCTAAGTTACCCTCATCAGCATAGTCAAAGCTAGATTCCTGCCATATCTGCATTCCAGCCCCTGGTAGAAGTGGGTTGGGAAAGAAGTTCAGGGAAAGCTGGTTGCCTTTCCGTTGAAGATAACCAGAAATGGCATGCTTCACTTTTCTCACATTCTCCTGATCCAGACTTACATGGCCATTCCATGCTGCAAGGAAGACTGGGAAGTGTCATCTCTAGCTGAGTCACCATGTGCCCAGAAAGAATAGGAGAATGCATTTGGGGCTTAGTGTACCACAGGATTTAGTGTACATTGAAAACCAGAGTTCCAAAGTACCCTGGCTTCTTACTGGATTTGGTCAATCCCATGAGTGATAGGTGAACCATTCCTCTTCGAGACATCAGACTCCATGAAATTAGGCTTTGCTCCAGAAACCCAGAAGAGCCTGTAACAGAAGAGTTTAGGGTGATATGGACTTGTGCCATGCACATAGTCAGTGTTCAGAAGGTTCTTTTAGGAATACTATGCAGAATTTTTTTTTATCTGAAAATAGTAACTGGAGTGAAAGGATAGTATTTAAATATGAAATATCCAATAGCATGATCATACTGTGAGTGTTTACCAATCCTGGATGTTTAAGTTTATTAGTATATAAATAGGACATCTTGTAACTCATTGTTTTTATTTTTTAAGAGGGTTTACGTGTAGATTCAAAGCAGTACAACTAAGAAGTGGGATGCAGGGAAATGAGACTATTCCTTCATTTACTCACTGATTTATTTTTCGGTGTGTATCCTAGGCACCTGGAAGTCTAGGTAAGTAAATTCCTGGATGGTCCCATTCCCAGAGATGGTTTCACTAAGTCTTGTGTGATGTCGGAAATTTTGCATGTCTAACAAGTCCTCAAGTGATGGAATATTGCTGGCAACAGGTCCACAGTACAAGAACCACTGCATTGCACTGTTAAATTAAACTGGTATCTGTAATTCCCCAGATGCTCTTTCAAGGAATGATTTGTCCCAGCTCCTGGGAGGGCTACCAGTGGACAGCCTGTCAGTCCCTTCAGGGATTGCCCTGGTGGCAGAGAGCTGCCTGGTCCAAGGTCACACCTGTTCCCAGAATGGCCCACATACAATGACAGACTGCAGCAGAAGTGTAAAGACCCAACACCGGACACTCTTCCTGGCGTCATGGCCATTTCTGCTGCAGAGCTCCTTGTGGAGTCAGCGGGCTTCTCCCGGGGCCCCATTCTACTTTCTCCCCGCTTCCTGCCCAGGTGTTGATCCCAAGAGAACTCTCTAATAAATATGCTGAACGTTAGACTTTGTCTCAGAGTCTGTTTTGTAGAGATCTCACGCTTCAACAGTAATGATTCCACCCCTCGTATGTTTCTGTGGCCATCAAGTGGAGTCCCAGCTCTGCAGTTTGATATTCAAGTCTGACCTCAACTGACCATCCTTGAACTCTGCAACTCACGCCTCACTGCTGCTTCCCTGTCCCCCATCTCCTGTCTGTCTGACCCTTACCAGCCCTACCCAGCTCCTCCGATGGATTCCTGTCTCGGGGATTATGTGCGTCTTGTTCCCATCCCCCCAAATGCCTCTGCAATGCTGTCCTTTTTCCTGTCCCAATCCCATGTGCCCTTTAGTGCTCAGATCCAGATTCCCTTATTTGAAGAGGTCTTCCCTATAAAACCACTGTAGAGCTGATCTTGACATTCTCCTAGTAATTATGTTTATAACCTATTTTTGTGCCTCCTTCTAGAACATCATGTAGTAATGAAAAATGAAGATTTTTAATAGACTCCTATCTATCATTCTAGACTGTGAACTCCCTGAGGGCAAGGAACATACCTGTAGTTCTCCTTCAACAGCGAACTGGTCCAGAAATAGGCCCTGCGGTGTTGTGCAGGGCTGAGTAATGTGCCTGTGTGCCTCGGAATTTCTCTACTAGCCTTCCGTATGTGTCTTCACCCCATTCCCTTTACAAGTTCCCAGGGACCGGCTTTGGTTCTTGGCTTTATGTTCTCATGGTTCTGAGTGCTGTGCTTTGAATACAGCAGACGTTCCATAAATACTTAGTGAATAAAGGAAGCTGGTATAGTTAGTGGTTTTTATGGCCCATAACAAAGAACATGCTAATAATATGTATTCTGAATAGAAAACCATGTCTTACAATTTATTACACATTTCTTAGTATTTGAGTGCTCATAGTATCCAAAGACAATGAGCTCTTTGTAATCTAAGTATTTTATAGTGCATATATAGATAAAATTATAAAATAATGCTATAGGATATTAATTTGAAGTAAACCACAGCACTCTACCTAACAATGTGGAAAAGATGTAAAAAGCAGTGTTACACCTACCAAGCCACACAAGCGCACGCACACACAAATTGTCTTTAAAATAAAAATTCCTTTTAAGTGTAATCACACCACTGAGTTAACCTCAAGTCTTCCAGTTTCATGAGAGTTCAGAAAATAATTTTTAGCAACCTGCTTTTAACTTTAATTCTAAATCCTACTTTGTATTTCTGCTGGGCTAGACCAAGGAGCCTTATTTAGATTCAAAGGTGGGCAAGATCATTGACTTGGAGTTAGTTCAAATTTGCTTTTACTCTGGTTCAGTTTTTTTTAAGAATTTGTTTGTTTGTTTCTTTGTTATGTTAGGCACCATACAGTACATCATTAGTTTTTGATGTAGTGTTCCACGATTCACTGTTTGCATATAACACCCAGTGCTCCACGCAATACCTGCCCTCCTTAATGCCCATCAGCTGGCTCACCCATCCTCCCACCCCCTTCCCCTCTGAAACCCTCAGTTTGATACTCTGGTTCACTTCTAACACAGCAAAGAAAGTATATTGCAAGGTGTATGCCCAGGACTTCATGTGTTTCATAGCTACATACCTGAGGTTTTGGTGATCTTGGCTGCCACATGGAATGAGAGACCTCTTTGCCCAGTCAGAGGATCCTAAAACTATGGACTTGCTGCCTTCTCTCCCACCCAGCCTGTCAGCACCAGACAGAGCCATACAAAGCAGTAATTCTGCTGGTCAACAAGTCATGTCACTCAGCCCAGTATCTGTTACCCAGTGTTCCAAGCCTTGACAGTCTTGCTGTGTCAGCACTGGGAAGTTGTCCTTTACCAAGGCATGTGTACAGGGCCTAGGTATTTTTCATTTATATCCATAATGGGACATTGTTTGGACATCACTAGCCATTTACATCTCTAGTTTCAGAGGGTTTCAGCTGGACTTACTGAAGAGCAAAAGTTGTCTTCACATTCTATCACCCTATTCAATTTCTACTTCTACTTAGAATTTTAAGTAGCATAAATAAACCATCTAGTAGCATCTATTGTATCATTCTCTTAACCATCTTGTAGCATCTAACTAAAGGGCATTACTCTTTATGGTTTTGTTTTTGTTTTTTTGTTTGTTTAGGAAATCCTTATTCAAAATCTCAGTCAACCAACTTCTCATGAGAACAATAACAAAAATATTAGTCAAGCACGTGGTTGGAAAATCCAGTTTTGGGAACAAGGTCTACAGAGCATACGTTTCTAATTTGGACAGTACAAATAAAGTTCATACAAGCAATATGTGAAAAGGCTCCATCTAAGCAAAACAGTATTTTGAAACAGCAACACATCCCCAAAGGGGTAACTTCATCCATTGTAAGGGGGAGGTAACATGTGCGAGCTCTGTGTCAGAGGTTATGCATGGTTTTGATTTTCTAGCAGACCTAGAAAGCTACAGGAAAACAGACTGGCATCATTTTCAACTATGTACAGTGGAGTCAGTGAGCTAAAAGGAATCGCAGATAATAGCATGCTGTCATCCACATATAAAAATGAATCTACTAAATCACAGTCTGTACGCCATGTGCTTTGATTTTATTTGATTAGAGTTTTTAAATACTTGATCCACATTCCCTATTAAGGTACCTCTTATGACTAGTGGCTCTCATTTATGAGGTAGTTAGCTAGTTGGCTAAGGCAGTAAAACAGAGCAGGTTCATCTTTAGAGCCACTTCTTCACCCCACATAATTGGCATTCTGCCCTTTACCGACGGCACCATGAGAAAAAGTTATGATTGGCTATCATCTAATAATCCAGGCATAGGAGTCTTGAAATGGTAATGTAGTTAGGGCCAAATGATTCTAACCTGTTATTGTTTCTAAGAAAATGTACAGATGCCCTCTGTAACGATGAGTAAAAATAGTATAATACTTTTTTAAAGTATTAGGGAAAACTTGTTATGAGAAAAAGTGATTTATATATATTTTCATCCAAACAAGAGTATAAACTCTGTGGGCAGAACCCATCTTTTCATTCATTCTTTTCATAATCTCTCACGGAGTTGTCAGGTATGCACATATAGGGGATACTTTATAGATTTTTGTTGATTTGATATTTTTGATGCTTAATGTGTATTTGCACGTTTTCTGGTTTTGTTCTCCATCTCCCTAGTTGGTCATTCAGAAATTCCCTACAGATCCATGGTAAACACTAAAAATCAGCTTACACAGAAGAGATACATCATTAGATCAGATGTACTTGCTATTCAGCTGTGGGTGGGAGGAAGCTTGACTATTTGCTTTTTGTAATGTCGTACTTGTTTTCAAACTGCTTCTAAAACTCCAGTTATAGCTCATTCCTCAAGACTTCTTGCTTGATACTTCCCTCACATTTCCTAATGATCTCTTTTAGTTAAGTGCTTTGTGGAATATACAACCATAACAAATTAGAAACCGGAAGTGATAAGAAAATGGGGATTAGGAAAAAAAGCAGTCAGATTTTTCTTTCTGTGCATGAATTCTGTTTGAACAGATACGATTTTACAATAAAGAAATGGTTAATATTTTAAACATGCATTTAATATTTTAGCAGACCTTTAAGGTCAATTTTGTATTAAAATAATTTATAGCACATCTTCAAGGAACTTCTATGAAAATGAATTTCAAGTCTCACCCCTATTGTCATGGGATGATTTACAATGGATTTGGACTGGCATACAGCTAAGCTAGTTGTTAGAGACTCCTGCGTGAACTGAAACAAAGCTTCAACCAGTGGAATTGATAACTGAGACAAAACTATTAATACTTGCCAAGCCTGTGATGTCTTGACTTTGCTTGTAGATGCTACTACTGAACCTTTTCTGTCTTTAGTTTGGAGAAATAAAATGATTGTTGGTAAAGAAAAATGGTAAATTTGTAATCTCTGATCTTCTAGAAATCATATATTCTAGTTCCTTAAGTAAACATGACTCTAGTATGTTCTTCCTTACTAAAATATTTTAGAAATTATGTAGATAATTCAAAATGGATGATAATCCATACTTTACATGAACTGCTTCCACAAACAAGTTCAAAGCTATAAAAATAATTTTCAACCTTAAAAAAAATAAAAACCTTAAAATCTAAATTAGTCTTACGATATCCTCAATAAAGTAGTCTTAAAAATTTGAAAGCAAGTTGTCTACTTAATTTTTATTGAATTATCTTCAAGTTTCCTTTTGACTTGATTTTAGTGAGAGTCCCCTTTTTTAAAACTGGTTTTAACCTCCTCAAATTTAGACCTTTATTTCCTAATTCTAAGCCTTAGAATACATATGGTAAGTATCCAATTAAGAAACATGGGAGTCTATAGGTCTTTGCAAAGACCTTAACCTTGAATTGACTACTATCCAGTTCCTACCAGTAGCATCAAGGGGAGATGACTGGCACTTGAGATTGGTAGTATTCAACACTTATTCCTCAACATTTTTCCAAACTTTATTTATGTTAAAGTCATCAGAAAGCAGCAAGCGTAACTGCCAATAAAAATGCCTCATTTGAGTTACAGTTTATTCCCATCCTTTAGGTTTTTATCAAGTCCGTTAAAACAAAGGCCCCCAGGAAGAGCTTTTGTTCATCTTTTGCAAGAGGCTATTGCCATCGTTGCCCATTAAGATATCTAGAGTTCCTTATATATAAATTCTCTCTATATAACCTTATATAAGAAAGATTTTTCTTACAATACAGTTTCAAGAAAATATCTGTTTCTATGAAGCCTGGTGCTTTCCCTTAGTCAGACTGGTGCTTCCTTTAGTCAGACAGTAAGAACTGCAAAATTAATTGCTTCCCTTTTCTCCTGACTGCTAGGAAACTCAAAAATAGGTATGACGTTGTGTTGACATTAACCATCTTTCCTCCACTTTTACCATTTTTTCACTATTTGGTTTCTATTCTCTCTCCCTCTCTCTCTCTTTTTTTTTTTTTTTTTTTTTTAGCTTTATTCTTAGCTGCCCCACTGCAAATTAGTGCTTTTTTTTCTAGGAGTAGGTTGAAATAAATTAACTGATATAAATGTCAAATGTTAGGGAGTCTATCATTCATTTATTCAGTTATTTCTCTAAGTTTATTTCTTAACAGTATTAATTGACTATCTCCTTTGGGCCAGGGAGTGCACTGGGCACTGTGGGTAGAACTGTTAATGAGGTATATTCCCTACCTTCAGGGAGCTTCCCTTCTGATTCTTCTTTGGACCTTCCATAATGTCAAGCACAGAGTAAATGTTCAGCAGGCATATGTTATCTAACTGCCTCTTCTCCTAATTATTTTTCAGTCTTCATTTATTTGAGTGTTTTCAAATAAGATAAATTTCATCTGCCTGAATTAGTTAATTATAACACTTTAAAATGTCTGCATTTTTTTCCCACCTGTAATTGTGTCCAGGTATAATTAGTTACATGAGGAACACAATATTTTATATTTTGTTTAGTAAAAATTAGTCATAAACTCTGACATCCAAAGAGTTTTTATGACTTTGTGATTAATTGCAAAGCATACCTGATTCTATATCTTGATATTTCTTGTGTCTTAAGTAGCCCTTGTTTTGCCTTTCTATTATTCTCAGGCATCATAGTTATTCTTTAAATTTGTCTTCCTAGTTATTTAATTTTTCATAGGCAAATGCAGGAATTTATTTAAAGGCGAATAACCTATGTTGGGTGATTTGGCATTTCTTGATGCAGACATGACCCTTAATTTATGTGGACATGTACTGTAATCATTGATATATGTGTTTTACTTCCATTAGATTTCAACTTCCAGGAGGTCAGGGATTATTTTGTAACTTGAATCTCCCATAGGGTCTAGGAGAGTCTCTTCCCCATAGTAGGTAACCAATAAATAACAGATGAATAAATTAGGTCCAGTGCACAATGTAGGAGTGTGCAATGGCAGGTACGCTTGAACCTACTGTGTTCAGACTTACAAGCATGAGCTTGCTCTGGCTCAACAGAACTATGTTGTCTAACTGATTGCCTTTTATTTTTCAAACTTAATATATTTAAATGTTTTAAAATAAGATAACTTTTACCTGTCTGAATTAGTTAATTACAGAAAGGATGAGAAAGATAGGAAGATTATGTTTTAATTCACTCTAAAAATTCAAACTGTCTTCTTTTTTTATTCTTACATAAAGGCAGTTTTTTTAAAATCCAACATTATTTATCCCCTCAAGCTGCCTCTGGTATTTTATATAAGGCATATCATGTGATTTTGGTGAGGCTTCAGATTAAGTGAGATGTTCCATTTAAAGTTGAGGGGTTTTTTGTTGTTGTTATTTTTCACTCAGATTTTTCCATTTGTTGAACTTAGATAAAAATGTAAGTTTCATAGCAGGTGTTCTTTTTTTTTTTTTTTTTTTTTTTTTTTTTGGTATATGCTGAGACAGAAACAAAGACAACTTATTCCCTGAGCAGAAGGATCGTGAACGATAACCTCGCTCTCTGCCTTTTACATGGAAAGTTGAAGCTCTCTAGATGCCTGCATTTTAATAGTTCCAAAGGAGTTGTTTACTTAAAGGTGGTAAGAAAAATGAGACCTCATCAGTGGGTTTTTTTGGGCGGGGGGTGCTTGTAGAGAGCTAACTCATTATTTGGTGAGCTCCTAATTCTCAACAAGAGAGTAGCTAATGTGGGTTAAGGCCTTTAACATGTATGCACTGTAAATGCAGTGGTTTCTGGAGGTCTCAGATAACACCGTATAAGTAGGCAGTCTTAGCCAATCAAATGTTCAAAGAAGAAAGCCCGTCTTTTCACCTGTTATCATTGCAGGGCTTGCTTCTGAGATAACTGGAGCTGTGGGTTGTGACACCATCATTCTAGTTGGTCTGCAGAATCTGTTCAGGTTCTTCCTTCTCTAGTTCAAATGGTTTTCTCTTCACTTTAAATGCTGTGCTGGGATGCCTGGCTGGCTCGGTTGGTGGATTGTGTGACTCTTGATCTTGGGGTTGTGAATTCGAGCCTCATGTTGGGTATAGAGATTATTTTTATTTTTTTATTATGATGTTCAGTTAGCCAGCATATAGTACATGATTAGTTTTTGATGTAGTGTTCAATGATTCTATTAGTTGCATATAACTAAAATAAAATACGTACTGTGCTATAACTAAATATAACATAGTGTATATTTTTAGTATTTGGGAGAAATCTCTCAATTTGAGATTGTGTTTTAAGCTATCATCACATGGGAACATGGTTCAATGATATTTAATTAGAAAGTTTTGGCTAGGGCGCCTGGGTGGCTCAGATGGTTAAGCGTCTGCCTTCGGCTCAGGTCATGATCCCAGGGTCCTGGGATCGAGTCCCGCATCGGGCTCCCTGCTCCTTGGGAGCCTGCTTCTCCCTCTGCTTCTCTCTCTCTCTCTCTCTCTCTCTCCCCACCTCTGTCGCTCATGAATAAATAAATAAAATCATTAAAAAAAAAAGACTGCAACATCCTTTTAAAAAAAAAAAAAAAAAAAAGAAAGTTTTGGCTAGAAAACCTTCTGAAAGTTGGAAACAAAGATTTTTAAACCCTAAAGAGAGGGGGGAAATGGAGTCAAATAGAGGATTTTCATTTTGAGTTGTTATGTGGGAAACCGCACCATGCCAGGTGGTCTATTTTTGCCATTACCTTGAACTCATTACCTTTCTGTGTCTTGGCTTCCGGGGAAGCCTTGGATGAGTTCTAAGTCTATCTATCTCTGTCTCTCTGCTTTGTAGGGCTCTTTGTACGTTCTTCCTGAGGGTAAGAAAGGTGGTTCATCCTCTGTATCCCAGAACCTGGGATTTAGTAGCTGCCTCTTGAATATTGGTTGATTCCTATTGATTTCCCACATATATGATCAGTGTTAGAGTGATTCCTTGATTCAATGTACAGGGCACCAGCTCTAGGACTAAAAAAGAGGATATAGACTTAAATCGCAGAGCGGTCACATTTCCAGTGCTCTCTTCTCTTTTGGTCACAGATTTCATGTGTCTCCATATTTCTGATTCAGCAGATGTTTCTCTATGGGGGCTATGCTTATGCTTGAGTTGGTTGTTAAGTAAAAAGCATTGTCAGCACACTCTCTTGCCCTCGAGAGAATTGTATGACTGTGTTCATTATTACTGCCACAGGAAAATCCCATGCCCATTTCTGGCCCATTTGCTCAATATTCATATTTAAACCATGATAGGATACTGATTTTTACAAATGGTGTGATTGCTTTAGATTTTTAATCATCACTAAGTAGAAATATGGAATCGATGTGATAAATACTGAGTGAATGGCCAGGGAAACTCTACAAGCTTGTTTCTGTGATCAGGATAGGGCTAGGGTGCAAACAGTAAACTCAAGAGCATGATGTAGTCATAATACACATTTTGTTTGAGACCTTATCACAAAATTAGCAATGTTTGTGTTCAGAATGTTCTGGCCACTTTTTGTGTTCATCTCATCTCATTCTTTCTGTTGTCTCTAGTCATCCTGCATCCCCACCACATCCCCTCCTCTGTGTTTCCCTCCATATGTCTGAAGGAGAGGAAGGAATACAGAACCAGGAATCTGCACACAATTATTTAGAACACTGATTGTGCAACTTCAAGTAATTTAACCTTTCTTTATCTTGGTTTTGAGATGTTTTTAAAATAAAAGGGTTGGAAGTATACTAAAATTCTTTTTGGCTATTAATATATATGATTCTAAAGGATCTTCATCTCATGATCAAAACATCTGATGCTTTCCACATGCCCTACTAAGTAAACCTGGAAAGCACTTTGCCCCAAGGTGATGTTAGCCATGTTCATGCACTGTGGTAGAGTTGTCAGGATCTGGGGATATTTGTTTTGTGGTGGCATTTTTGTTTTGTTGCGTGTGTAATGTTTTGAAGACTGATGTTTTAAATGATGTGTGTGTGTGTGTGTGTGTGTGTGTGTGTGTGTGTGTGTGTGTATTTCATAGAATTTAAGCAACGGGTGAGAACAATGGAAGTTTCTTGTTGTTGTTTTTAGAAAGGAATCTTTAATCAGCACTGAAAAACAAGACCTGATAAACCTGAGATTTAGTCCCAGTAACTGTTATGATCAACCAAGTGGCAAAGTTGTGAAGTTTTATTCAAAACAAATGTTAATTCCTATACTAGTCTTGAATCAGGTTTAGAAAAAAGAAGATGGCATTATAATTCACTCATATGCCAAGCCCTTCAAATTTGTTTCCATTTGATTCTATTAAAACCCTAGCGGATAGTATAGCACTTTTCAGGTAAAACAAACAAAAAGGTTTTTGCTTAATTCCATAAGCTAGAGATGGAGGGAGTAGATTGCAAACCTCTCCTTTTGCATCTACAGCCAGTAGCCACCAGCCACCTCATTCATGTATGTCAGAAATAATGAAAGCGGAAAATAAATGTGGAAGATTTTTTGTTTTTTGTTTTAAATCCAGCTCCAAAATTAAAGATAAAATTTAGTTCCCTTGTCCAATTCAGGAGGGTCAGATGGAGGAACATTTATTCCTAACTCTTCATGTTTTCAGGGAGGAGAGTAATTTCCACTCCATTCTCCAGGAGAGAAAAGCATGGGAGGAAGATGTCTGCTTCTCTCCACCTCATTATTTCCTCCTTCCAGGGTTGAGTTTGGCAGAAGGAAATGATTATGCACAGATGGGCTCCTTTAGGCTCCTTCCTCTCTCTGAGACCGACATTCTCTGTGAGTGAGCTTTCAGGACAGGATCTCCCCTGAGTGGCTGGCAGCTATCAGTATTGCTGGCAACTGTCCAATTCAGGGGTATTAGAAGGTGTTAGAGGGCTCACTGTCGTTGCACCTGTAAGCCACATTCTTTGATTAGCTTTATTGGTAATAAAGCTAACATTTGATTCTCTTGTCTATCTCCCAGTTGGTTCCAGACTAGGAGAAGAAAATCATTTTATTTTTTTTGGCCACTGAAAAATTCATGAATAGCTAGGACAAAGAAAGTCCAGAGGATCAATATTAAAAAAAAAAGTTATGTGTGTGTATATATATATATATTTATCAGAATAATTATTACTAAAGATAGTACAATAATAGTTTTCATTTCTACTTTTGGAGAAGAGAGGAAGAAAAATGACTGCCAAAATATTTTCAGGGAACTGAATGACAAATATGTTAAAAGTCTTAATAGTTTATGGAAGAGAAGAGATATTTGGGCAAGCTTACTTTTTCCACTCAGATAGTGCCAAGTCACTAGAGCCCATTTAATGGCTGCTCCCTACAGAGCTATACTTCTTATACATGGTTCAATATTTTACATTCCTTTTTAGCCCTCGTCAGCAGCTGTCCTACAAATTTGTTTTATGTGCATGTTGGGAGAAAGATGTGTAAGTACTTAATTCTTTATATGAGTAGTTCCATATTGGGGTTTTAGTGTAATTTTTTTTCCTGGAGCATCTGTAAATGTTCTGAAGGGCTATGTCTCCATGGGCAGAAAAGTCTTTGTGGAATTTTCTGGATGACTTGCCTGTCAGATACCAAGTCTGTCAGTCTTTATGTTATTTTAGGCCATCTATGCATGCAGGTTTTGGGGGTGCTTCTCCAAGGCAATGGCATACATGGGTCTCCATTATGTGAGGGTGTCACTGTTAACCTCTTGGTGTATTTTATTCCAGTGTAGGTACCGTATCTGGGGCTTTCTGAGAATCAAAGTATTTACCCACTGGTTCTCAGAACTTCTGTTTATCTAAACCATCATACAATTGAACATGGCTTTGAGACTTGATTGCCACCTCTGAATTCATCTTATGGAAACAGGACCCTTGTTTATTTTTTTTTTTTAAGATTTTATTTATTTATTTGACAGAGAGAGACACAGCGAGAGAGGGAACACAAGCAGGGGGAGTGGGAGAGAGAGAGGCAGGCTTCCCGCTAAGCGGGCAGCCCTATGCAGGGCTCGATTCCAGGACCCTGGGACCATGACCTGAGCCAAAGGCAGACGCTTAACGACTGAGCCACCCATGTGCCCCAGGACCCTTGTTTAAAGTAAAACCTCTGCTAAAACAGTACCATGGTTTAGCCATTTGCTAAGGCCAAAACTCTCTGATTGCTCTCATCATCTTCTATCTAAACTACAGGTCTGTTCAGCTCTGCTTTCAAAATACATCCTGTATCTGACCACCTAGTGGTCCTTTGTCATTACCGTCATGGACCAAGCCACTATCATATCCTGCTTGTCTGAATTACTGTAAAACCATCTGAACTGATCTCCCTAATAGTTCTTCTCTTAGCCTTCATACAGGGTATCTTCCACAGACATCTAGAGTTAGATTTTTAAAATGTCAATGAGATCACATCACTGCCCTTCAGTTTTTTCCCCTTCATTCTTGCCACAGCCTTATAAGGACCTACGTGTTCTGGTCTTTGACTTCTGCTGCTGCCTCACCTGATTTGCTCTGCCCCATGCACACTCTGTCCTGCTCACACTGTTTCTCAAGCAAGTCAAACTGGTTCCTATTTCAGGGCCTTTATATTTGATCTTCCCTTTGCTTAGAATGGTACTTAACAACATGCAATTTTTATTAAGTTCTGTTGTCACTAGGGACCACTGTAGTTCTGGGGACGAAAACTTGCAATAAGACAAAGTTTTTGTCCTCAGGAAGCTTTCCTCCTTTAGGAGAGAGACCATAAGCAAAAAATCAAATGTATAATCATTCAGGTGATGGTAAGTCAGCACAAGAATAGAGAATGATGGGTATGTGGTATGCTATTTTATGCAAATTGCTTGAGGAAGACCTCTTTGATAAGGTGACTTTTGACCCCGGAACCTGGGAGAAATGAGCAAGTGGTCACATGGCTGTTTGGGGGAAGCATATTCCAGGCAGAAGGAACAGCAAGTATAAAGGTCCTGAGGCATGAGTGTGCCAGATGTTTTTAAGGAAGAGTGAGGAGGCCATTGTACCTAGAATGCAACAAGCAAGGCAGGGAGAGTGGAGAAGAAGAAGGTTAGCAAATTGCTAGAGACCCAGATCATGAAGTGCCACATAGGCTGTAAGGACTTTAACTTTTAAGCTGTATCACAGAGAATGCCATTGGAGGGTTTTGAATGTTGAAGTGACATGATATATTTTTAGAAGAGTATTCTTTATATCATGTGGAAGATAGATAGCATGAGAGGGAAGGGAGAAGCAAGACTTAGTTACAAGGCTACTGTAATAGTCCAAACAAGAGAGAGTGCTGTGAAGTCATAGATCTTAGATATATTTCAAAGGAAGAGCTCATTTTTGTAGGGTTTGCTGATAGATTGAATGTGTTTATGAGAAAAAGGAAAAAATTAAAGGTGAGTCTCACGGTTTTGTTCTGAGCAACTGGTGAATCCATTCCAGTTACTGTTGTTGTACTAAACTTAGTGGCATAAAAATATCCACATTATTTTGCTCACAGGTTCAATGGGTTAGGTTCAAACAGGGTCTAGGGGAGCCCTGTCTCCTACAATACCTGAAGCCTCATTTGGGAAGGTTTAAAGCCTAGAGTTGACTCAACAGTGGAGAACTGGAATTCTCTGGAACCAATCTTCATTCACTTGTCTAGCAGTTGACACTATCTTTGGGTTAGGACTTTAGCTTTGACCTCTCCAGGTACTCTTTCCATGTGGACCAGTTTAGGCTTTTACATAGCACAGCATGACCTCTCCAGGTACTCTTTCCATGTGGGCCAGTTTAGGCTTTTACATAGCACAGCAGGTAAGTTCTGAGAGTGAGGGACCCCAGCGAACCAAGTGGAAGTTCATGGAATTTTCATGATTTAGTCTTAAAAATCACATCACTTCCTCCATACTTTATTGGACAAGGCAATCACAAAGGTACACCCAGATTGAAGGGGGAGAGACAGACACATTACCACTCAATGGAGGACATGTCAAAGTCACATTGCAAGAAGAGCACATGGGATGGATGATGATGTGGCAGCCATATTTTCCACAATGAGGAAGACCAAGTGTGTGTGGGAATGCAAAATTAAGAATTAGATTTGAGACATCTTATTTGTGATAGCTATTAGACAACTAAGTGGAAATGTCAAGTAAGCAGTTGGATATGTGAATCTGGAAAGGTTCTGTGCTCCTGGTACATTTAGAAGTCCTCTATCAGTTGAAAAGCATCGCCCGGATGAGTCAGGGTGAGTGTAGACAGGGAAGGGAAGTTGCAAGGATGGAGGCCCAAAACACTTCCATGATCTGCCTTAGGATGATCAGAAGGAACCAGCAAAGAAGACTGAGATGGGTAGCCACTGCTGCTAAGAGAGTGGTGTGCTCAAAACCAAGAGAATAAAGTATTTCAAGAAGAATCCACTGTGTCAAGTGCTGGTGGAAGATGTAGACTGAGAATTGACTTTGGCAATTTGAAGGTTACTGATGACTTTGAAAAGCTATTTCCTTGAGTGGTGAAGCTCAAAATCAGCTCCATGTGGGTTTGAGAACAAATGGGAGGGAAAAAAGACTTTGGGTATAGACAACTATTTGGAGGGCTTTGGCTGTAAAGGGAAATAGATTAATGGAGTGGGATGGATTTTAGAGGAAGATATCAGGTCAAATATAAAATAAGTATTTATGCATTTTATTTTTAGGATGGAATATGTTAGAACATATTTGTATGCTGGTGAGGAAAAAAGTAGAAAGTGGACTTAATAATGATCGGGGGTGGACACCTGCAGGAGCAAAGTCCTTGAGCAGGCAAGAAGGGAAGGCATGCAGTGTAATCAATATTTGCTTGATCTCTTTCCTCACCTTATCCAGATTCCTGTTCAAATGTCCTCTCCTCAGAGAAACCTGCTCTAATTACTCTCTAAAATCTCCTACCCCATTCTCTTTACCTACTTTACTGTTCTTCATGGCATTCTGCCATTAGACATTTGTCTTCTATCTTTTCATCAGATTGTAAGCTCCATGAGGGCAAGGATTTTGGCCATATCATTCATTGACCTATTCCTAGCACCTAGATGCTGGCATATAGAGGGAACTGAGGAAAATGTTTTGAGTGAGTGAGTGCTGAATGAATGGGAGAGTGCATATTTCTATATGAATCACTTTGTTTCGGTTTAGCACTTTTCAAAATTATTTTACAAACATGAGCAGTTCAAATGTGATTTTGACATCACTTTTTAATTAGGGCACCATTTTGAGACTTCTGAGGATGAAAACAGGACTTAATGGGAAAATCATTTGGCAGATGTTATACTGCCTAGTTCTAAGTTCATCCTTAGCAACTTGAGTTCTGAAAATGAATCCTCATTTCACAGGCTCCCTAGGTAATAAATGGGTGTAAAGCAAGTGTGTGTGTCTTCTGCCACCCTTTAGTCTTCAAGCTGAGCAGTACTGTTGCTCAGAAGAGAGGACTAAAAATCAAAAGTTATAAGGAAGGTACTGCAAGGTTCTTAGAAAAGTACCTGTCCATACTCTAAGTCATTTTACTTGTTTGGAAAATGTGCCTGATAAGCCACTGATGCTTCACGAGGGATTATGTATTGAAATGTTATCAATTAATGTTACGGAAGCACTTTCAAATCCTCTGATAAAAGACCCTCTGAGTTCACAGTTGTCATTGTCATGGTAACTATGACAAAAGAAAACATTCACTTCACTTTCTTCGCTTACGTAAGTCACTTCATATTGGTGTCATGTCAGATAATACCGTATTTTATTACACATCTTTTTTCTTTTTCTACATTAGAATAAGAAAATAATTTCACAGCAAGAGAATACTGTTGCCGTGGAATATCATGCTGTATATCCTGAGTTTCTTTTATTTAACAAGCACTCCAAATTCAACTATCAACTTAAAAAGCTGTGTTATTTTTCATTACATTATGTTTTTGGCTTTCAGTATTACGGAGAAATGCCTGATTAAAAGGAAGCCTGCAAGTTAATTCCCAACATGCCCTTTGGCAGCTTTTTCATTTCACTTAGAGGTGGGAGCAGGTGGTGTCATTTAGAATTAAATACGTTATGTCTCAGTTGGCAGGAAAATAGCATTCAGTGATGAAATATCCCTGCAATGAATCTCATTAATTGTTCACCAATTTGTGGTAACTTTATTTATATTTGCATACTGTAATGCAAGTACAATGAGGTGTCATATATTTAGATTATACTTAGTGTTAAGTTTAACCATAAACTGTAAAAGGCCTTTGTTGTAAGAGCACTGAAGGGCTGGTGTGTGAGTGCCAATCCATCATCTACAGGAGGCCCGCCAGAACAGACTGCTTTCATTTCCGGCATTTTCCAGTGAAGTGATAGCAATTTCACAAAACTGGCCCAGCTTAAGCCCATGCTATTTTTAGCATCTTTACTCTGTAAAAAGATAGAACAGATCGTATTTGAACTCTCATGAGTCTCCAGAGGAATAATACTCCTGCAAATTATAATGTTTGCTAGCATTTAAATGTCTGAAAATTCCATCTGATCTGTTTTCTATGACAAGATATATATTTAGATTCAAGTAACCATGTATTATATTTTATGCAGTTTATTAGAACAATAATTCTAGGAACAATATACTAAAATAATTATTTTCTCTTTATGTGCCTAGTTCCATCATAGCAAATATGGAGCAAATATGGAAACTTATGTTAGTTTAAAAGGACATATTTGTACTCAATATACAAAAATATTACAATCTAATAAGTATCATTTTGCTGAATTCCTTAATTTCATTTATAAATGGACTTATGGTACATCTATTATATGCCAAGTTTTGGGCTGCCTTGTGGAAAATGTGAGAGACACTTAAGATAACCTCTCTTCTCTCTCAAGGAACTGAAAGTATTTTGAAAAAGTAGATATAAACATAAGAAAAAAGACATCAATGTGAAGCTGACAAATTATGTGGAACAAACAAGTGTTACAGGTCGGAGTAAAGTTGTTTTGTTGCATTATTTTCCATTATATGTTTTAACTTATAACCTTAACACCAAAATTTACTTATATCTGAATCTGTTGCTCTAAAAGGAATATATTATGAGGGGTGCCTGGGTGGCTCAGTCAGTTAAGTGCCTGCCCTTCAGCTCAGGTCTTGATCCCAGGGTCCTGGGATCAAGCCCTGTGTTGGGCTCCCTGCTCAATGGGGCATCTTCCTGTCTCTCTCCCTCTGTCCCTCTCCCCGCCCCCACTCCTGTTCTTTCTCTCTCTCTCTCTCAAATAAAAAAACCAAAATCTTAAAAAAAAAAGGAATAGATTATGAAATTAGTGGCAAATTATAGTTGGTTTATTTCTGATTAAATATAACTTCTGATGTCATGGTTCAGAAAATATACTACAAATATAACTTCTGCTGTCATGGTTCAGAAAATATACTACAAATATGTTTTTAATATCCTACTGAAAAGGCATTATGACTTTAACGTGGAAATAATTACAATTTTCAAACCTATCCGTGATCTCTAGTAGGGAAATGCATGTGCATGCACACACACACTAGCTTGAATATAGAACCATGTGACTTCCAGCTCTGCTTTTTATACCTGTATGATCTTAGAATAATTTCATATAGCTGACCTCAGTTTCTTCAATTATTAAGTGGGAAACAGTAAGAGCTACCTTGCATGGTTCTTGTAAGAAGTCATCAGGTAAATAGGCAACTATGTAAATTACAAAGCAACACTCAGTTACAGGAAGAAAAAATATCGACCTCAAAGAACAAAAGTATTACAATAAAATTTCAGTTGGGGAGTTGTTGGCCTAGTTTACTTCTGATGACTCCATGGTTAATTGTTTAGAGCCATTTACTTTTTTTCCTCTAACTCCGGTTGGTCACCAACAGCTGACAGGTCAAATCTGGCCCGCCACTTACTTTGACGTAAAGTTATATTGAAACACAGCCATGCCTTGTCTATGACTGCTTTCATGCCATAATGACAGGGATGAATATTTGCAACAGAGACTATATGGCCCACAAAACCTAAAATATTTACTCTCTGGCTCTTCACAGAAAAAGTTCGCTGACCTCTAATTTAAATCATCATATTGAGTTGAATCATGTTTAAAGAAAAATGTTGAAAGGTTAATTTTCAAAAGAAAATTTAAAATCAGTTATTTGAGATTACACAGGACAAGGTATTTCTCCAACTAGGTCAATGAACTATGTACTTTAGTTTAATTGGCTTGATCACCCTCTTGGGAGTAACATCATGTACTCTTAAAATAGGAAAATTTGGATCTTATCGAGTGGACAGTTCGGAAAGAAAAAGGCCTCCCACCCCATTGGCCTCCCTCATGAAACCCACTTTGCAATGATAAGGATCCAAGAATGAGTTGACTGGGGCTCAGCTTGGTTTGTAGAGTAAGGCTGGGGAATGAGGGTCATATGAACTTTTCTTTAAGCCTCTTTTTGCATTGAATACCATTATTATGTATTTAAATTGTAATAAAATTAAACTCTTTTTAAAATGCTCTTTCTCTAACAGTAGAGGATATCAACATGATTTGAATTAGCCATCTAAAGTATTGACCACAGTAACTCTTCCACAATGTAGCATGTCTCATAAAAGCATAGGGATAATGCTTTATTTATTTTGCTTTATATTTATGTTGTAACAGTTAAAACATTGATGTTAATTATTAATGACATATATATAAGATATATATATTTGGTAGTAAACTACAAAGCCAACTAATGGTTGGCACTAAAAAAGAATGTAGACTGAGGTTATTCATGAGCATATTTTGCTCAGGCAAAGAGAAAGGAATTATTTACTAAAATGTTGGAGAACTATGTGTTTTTCACTTAGAAATGGTTACAGACATTCTGAAGAATTGAGCAGCATTCTTTGAGATATTTCCTTCTTTTCATATAGAAAATAGTGTTTTTCTTTAGCATCTTTACAAATAATATAGTTCCTTTTTGCCTCACTAAAAGCAGATTTTTATCCCCATGGTTAGATTTTAGCAATAACGTATTAAAATAGGAAAAAATAGCATTAAGAACACATATATACATATGTCTATATGTACATAAATGTGTGTACATATGTAATATGTACATAATACAAAATTAACTTACACTCCCAGAGTATCACTATAGGAGGAGGTAGAGAATATATACATATATACACGAGTGTGTGTGTGTGTGTGTGTATCCCAGACCAGAAAGTTATCTAAAGTTTACTATACATTTTGTGTGTGTGTGTATGTATACACACAAATGACTTTGTGGTGTGTGGACAAATGTTTTATAAGATTCAGTGTATCTAATATGACTATTTCTATGCTTCTTATTTTGGTATTAGGACTTTTTTTAGCAGATATATAAATCCAGTCATTGTGCCAAAGCAGATATTAACCTCTGTTTTCCCAGGGCTTACTACAGCAGAAATGGACACTATGTGGTCTCAGAAATGTGTGTGTGTGTGTGTGTGTGTGTGTGTGTGTGCGTTTGCCCATTGTAAAGGGATGTGGACTATTACTTCTTCACATGAGATCTGAAGGATAACTTGGAGTTACCAAAAAAAAAGAAGGGAAAGAATGCAACCCAGCCAGAGGGCAAAGACCTTGTGGTGGAAGGAACAAAATGAGTGTCAGAAGCTAAGAGAAGGCCAGGGTAAAGCAGAAGAAGTGGGTATGTGATGCTGGGTAAGGCTCTACAGTAATGCTGTCTGATAGAAAAGTATTGGGAGCCACATACATAATTTAAAAAGTTTCCATGAGCCACAGTAAGAAGTGAAACAAAATTTATTTTCATATTAATTAACACATATTTCCAAAATATTATCATTTTGATATGTAAAAAGATTTGAGATTATTTTACTCTTTTGCATACTAAGTCTTTTAAAACCTAGTGTACATTTTACAGTAACAGCATGTCTGTATTCAGACTAGCCACACTTCAAGTGCATAATGGCCACACGTGGCAAACGGCTTCCATATTGGATGATGTAGCTCTCAACCACCGATTCTAGCCCTAGTGGCACAGGTGGCTGTCGGTGGAACTTTAAAAAATCTGGCTGCCCAGCCCCACCTCAGACCAATTACATCATCATCTCTGAGGGTAGAGCCCAGGGATCAGGTTTTTTTTTTTTTTAAACTTGCCAAGTGATTTCAATCTGCAGCCAAATAGGAGGACCAGTGTGGACTGAGGACCTTGTTAAGGGGTTTTGCTTTTATTTTAGGACAATGACAAGTCTTTCAAGAGTCTTAAGTAGGGATATGGCATAAGTAGGTTTACATTTTTTAAAAGATCTCTCTGATGAAATCACAGAACAGATTAGAGGGGAATAAAGTATATATAAATGCTAGTGGATCCTTTAGGTAGATTTGGCAGTAGCCCAGTTCAGAGATGATGGCCTCATGGTAGACAGAGGTGGAATCAAGAATCATTTAAAAAATGAAAAGTCTTGACTACACATTAAGTGTGGAGCAGTAGGGAGAGATGCTATTCATTCAGTGTGATGGTGGATGCTTCAAGAAGATGGAAAAGTTACACGATTTTAAAAGGTCAAACCCACAAGTTTTTGCATGTCGTGAGTTTTGAGCCCATGTGTCCAGACACTTACAAAGGTGAAATAAGATCTTTCCATTGCTGAAGATGCCCAGAAGTTTTGCTGCCACATATTTAATTCATTAACTATAACACTGAAGGCCTTTAAGAATTGTATTACAGAGACATAATACTTGTTCTAGTCCTATTACCTAGAAGGTAAGTTATCCAAGGGAAAGGCAAATTGGAGAGTAATTCCTTGATTGTTGTACTCATGACTCATTAAGATCCTTGGGAGGAAAATATTTATTTGTCCCAGAGTTATAGCATATCACAGCTCTCCCTGTTTTGCATGTTCCTGGGAGCTGGGTTTAAGCTCATTAGAGCTGAGACAGAGAACAAGGAAATTTGTTGCCATACACCCCTGTCATAGTCCCTGTCCCCGCTCCGATGGCAGTGTACTCAAGAGCTCCCATCTCCAGCCTATATCCTCCAGGAAAAGTTACATTATCCCTTATTTCTTACTCTTTCATGACTAGAAACTACATGCTAAAATTTATCTTCACTGGAGCTTCTGGTCCTTTCTGAAGCTTTATTTTCAGGGTGTTTGCTGTTTTTTCTATATCCCTCCTCTTTGAACCTCTTCTCTTAGTCCAAGGAGGCAATAACTTCCCACACTACTGCAAATACCGCGTAACCATTCTCTCTATCCACGGCAGGTGATAGTTTTATACATACCTGAAGACTGAATGCAGTTCTAAACCAGGAGTTGCTAGAGGATCTAGTGCTCTGAAACAAATTCATATGGACATAGCTAGTGCAGTGCCTAGCACATAATAATTTGCCTACTTTAAGTTTGAGGTTCTTGTGGGTATTAACAAAATTTGGTTATGTATATTTTTTTAATTGAAGGGACTGAATATGTGCAAATAAACATGCCATAAAGGGAATACTGTGTGCAATTTCCTTAAAGACTATCAACACAGTATAAAAAAGTTTTGAAAAGCGCTTACGTGGTTCATACAGGTGTCTATCCATCTGTTCTCCCTCCCCAGCTAGGTTGCATTAACACATTTAAGCAAACAACATATTGTCAGAAAAGGAAGCTGTCAAATTGGAAATGCTAATGTAAAACCTCCTAAAACTGTCAGAATCACATGGCAGGTTATACTCTTATCCTGTTTGATTTTCCCCCTACTGTTAATTCTAATTTAAAGTAGTCATGTGCATTGCCTGTCTTTGAAAATATAATCTTCCTGAGGATTGAAATTGTACCTTGTCCACCTGAGGCTTAAAATATGTTTGCAGTCATAAATTATAAGTCCAGTGAATGTCTCCGAATCTCTTTTTTGTGTATGTCTGGATTTAAAGGCTAGAGATGGCTAGGGAGTCCTACTGAAGCAAGGCTGAAGGGAGCTGCCCTGCAATAGATCGTACCCCATTCCACACACTAATAGGGCTGACTCAGCCAGTGGCTAAGTTAATCTTCAAGTCTCATTTCTTTTACCTTCCAACTAGGTTAGGAAGAAACTGGGATAACAAGCTAATCTTTTCTTACTTTATATTCAAGGAGAAGGCTTTAAATTAATTGAATAAAGTGATTATTCTCCTTTATTGGAAGAAAGAATTTGATTTCTATTGCCTATTTTTCAAAGAAGTTTAAGGGTTATATAGCATATCAACTTAGTATATAATTATAATGAAACTTTATATGTACTTTTTGTTATTAAAATAAGTATAATTAGATAGGCTGACTTCCCTTATAATTATCTCTTTAAAGTTTTATTTCAGGCGTAGGCTATTGTTAATATTTTATATGGGTCTGTTTTATTTTGGATGAAGATTTTTGACAATTCATAACATGTCTGATAAGTTCCATTTATATCTTGCCTAAATTATATTTGAATGTGGAAAATGAATATTTTGGTTCATTTTAAGAACATATTCTATGCATGGTTTTCTTGGGATAAATTATAAATTGTCTTTATCTTAGAAATAATGAATTGAGTAGACATTTGGTATTATTGATAACCAAATGATAATTCTAGGATGGCAAATTAAAATTCAGTAATTTATTTTATGACATCTTGAAGTTGGAAAATACATTTTAATGTACTTACGGGCAAATCAATGCATTTAATTCATTTTAAAATTATTTTTAAAATTCCAATAATATATACAACATATAGAAAAAGACATGTTGCACTGTGCTGAGAATTTTTACTTGGTATAGTGACTGTAGCTGTTCTACAGTATTTGAGAAGAGAAAGGGGCATAGTTCTTCAACTGTTGATTTAATAAATGGATGATTTTATGTAGCACGAGATCAAATACATTACTCAGGAAAATGTGCATACTTTTCGTTTGCCCCCTATTAATGTCAAACATGGTATAAATAACTAAAAGCCTCTTTACTGATCCATGAGTTCTTGTAAAATTATAATCCATAATTATCCTTTTATTTTACAAGGTTAACAAGTGGTACATATATATAAAACCTTAACTCCAAACTTCTTAGTCTCCTAGTGAAAAGTAGGCATTAGCCGATAATAAGCCCACACTAGTAAAACTACTGTATCATGCATCTTCTAAATTCAAGCATATAGTGTAATATTTGTTTCAGGAGTAGAATTTAGTAATTCATCACTTAGATAAAACATCCACTGTTCATCACAACAAGTGCCCTCCTTAATGTCCATCCCCTGTTTAACCCATCCCCTGCCCACTTCCCCTCCAGCAACCCTCAGTGTGTTCTCTGTGGTTAGTAGTCTCTCATGGTTTGTTTCCCTCTCTTTTCTTCTTTCCCCTATGTTCACCTGTTTTGTTTCTTAAATTACACATGAGTAAAATCATGTGGTATTTGTCTTTCTGTGACTGATTTCACTTAGCATAATACACTTGAACTCTATCAATTCATGCAAATGGCAAGATACCATTCTTTTTGATGTCTGAGTAATAGTCCACTATATATGTGTGTACGTGTGTGGGTGTGTATACATGCCACATCTTCTTTATCCATTCATCATCGGATGAACATTTGGACTCCTTTCATAATTTGGTTATTGTTGATAATGCTGCTATAAACATTGGGGTGCATGTGCCCCTTTGAATCAGTATATTTGTATCCTGTGGGTAAATACCTAGTAGTGCAATTGTTGGATCATAGCGTAGTTCTATTTTTAACTTTTTGAGGAAAATCCATACTGTTTTCCAGAGTGGACGCACCAGTTTGCATTCACACCAACAGTGTAAGAGGGTGCCCCTATGTCCGCATCCTCACCAACATCTGTTGTTACCTGTTGTTAATTTTAGCCATTTTGACAGGTGTTGGGTGGTATATCATTGTGCTTTTGATTTATATTTCCCTGATGATGAGTGATGTTGAGCATCTTTTCATGTGTCTGTTAGCCATCTGGATGCCTTCTTTGGAGAAATGTCTATTCATTTCTTTTGCCCTTTTCTTAACTGGATTATTTGTTTTGTGGGTGTTGTTTGATAAGTTCTGTATAGATTTTGGATACTAACCCTTTATCAGGTATGTCATTTGCAAGTATCTGCTCCCATTCCCTAGGCTGCCTCTAGTTCTGTTGATTGTTTGCTTCACTGTGCAGAAGCCTTTTATCTTGATGAAGTCCCAATAGTTCATTTTTGCTTTTGTTTCCCTTGCCTCTGGTGGTGTGTCTAATAAGAAGTTTCTATGGCTAAGGTCAAAGAGATTTCTGTGTGTGTTCTCCTCTAGAATTTTGATGGTTTCCTGCCTCACATTTAGGTCTTTCATCCATTTTGAATTTATTTTTATGTATGGTGTAAGAAAGTGGTCCAGTTTCATTCTTCTGCATGTGGCTGTCCAGTTTTCCCAACACCATTTGTTGAAGAAACTGTCTTTTTTCCATTGGATATTCTTTCCTGCTTTGCCAAAGATTAGTTGACCATATAGTTGTGGGTCAGTACTATACACTTTTGAATTTAAGTAAGTAAAAGTCTCCTGTTTAAATGCAGAGAACTTTTAAGGTAAGACTTGTAGATTTTTTTAGATCAGCTGACACTTTCTCAAGAAGTAATTAACTCCTGATCAAGAACAAAAACCATAATGGAAATGGATATGGAGTAGAACTGGCAGCAGGAAAGGGGCAGTGGCAATGGGGAGACACTGTCAGGGTAGGCAGGGTTGTGTGCTTGAAGAGTTGTGAAAGGAGAGGTGGTAGAGGTTCAGATCAATAGGAGTCCAGACGTTCACCCATGAATATAGTCTTGATGTCTACATGGGAGTTAGTTCTACAACATTTGCAGATAGATAGAGATATTGGGAAATGATTTTCTTAAGTAATACTTCCTTAACTTTGTCAATGGCGACTTCTCAATTCTCTTTTCAACATTAGTGTAAACCATAATATTTGACTTTTTTTAACACAATACCGTTTTCTACCTAATATATAGGAAGATAACCCAGAGAGTCAGTTTCTAATTCAATTATAGGAATTGAATGGTACACTTAATTTTCTGAATGCTGATTTGGATCAGCCTTGTTTCTGAAGCTTTGGTGCAAAACACTTTATTATAATAAAGCAGAGAAAGGAACAAGCAGATCTCAGCACTTGCTCAGGAAATTCTTATTACGCCAGCCAGATAAATAGCTTGTGTGTCAAAGACGACTTTCAAGACAGTACAAAAAGTACAAAAACATGACCTACTGGTTTTATTTAATTGGAATTAGAGGATATATTCTTGGTAGTATCCAAGCTAAAAAGCTTGTGGGAAATGTCCATTTTATGTATTTGTTTTATAGCCAGCCTGCAGTTTAAAGAAAAAAATAAATGGACGTAAGTCCAGGTCTACTACTAACATCATGGGTAGAAAGTTCTCTAGGAACTCTATTTTTCTGTTTCTCTTACTGTAGAAAGAGCAGTAGCAATTATTGCCTTTACCACAGCCCATGGACAACTAATGCATAGGATCCTGCCAGGAAAAGAAAGAAACATCAACTCTTGTAGATCACTTGAGTAACATTTATTCAGTAACATTTTATGGTGTTCTATGGCCTTGAGAAGTGATAATATACCTCTTAAACAGTGTTTCCTTACTTAGAAGTAGAAGTTGGGAAGTCTTAAATAAGCCATCAGGCTATTCCCAAAATGCCACTGTGTGTACATTGTAGACGATTTTACTACATATATTGTTGACAGTTTAAGAACTAGTTGCATACATTAATTAACACATGACCAAAAATGCCCATGAGATAGTAGTACCATACTGCCCCTGCCATACCTCATTCCAAGTCATGCCCTTCTCAGTATCTGAACCTCCACTGTTCAAGTTTAGTAAAGACAGACCCTAGGCACCCAAATTTGCTTTGCCTCCACCACGATGTATTTGTGGTAACACTGTATCTTTCAGATGTTGAAGTTTGACTAAAAGGAAAATTTATTACAGTCATTATAAAAATAATTTCAATTCATTTGTGTTGGCATAAAGAAACAGCTATAAGGCAAATAGTGGAATCTTTCTCTTTATTACTTATGTATCAAACTGATGCTAAGTAGACAAAATAAGGACTCTTACAGCCAATATGTGCCAGAGCTGTCTTGAACTGGCTTGTGGGAGCCAATTATTAAAATTTTCAGAAATTTTGTGAATGGTTGTTAAAACACCCATCTTTAAAAGTTATATTTTATAGGGGCGCCTGGGTGGCTCAGTCATTAAGTGTCTACCTTCGGCTCAGGTCATGGTCCCAGGGTCCTGGGATGGAGCCCCGCATCGGGCTCCCTGCTCAGTGTGAAGCCTGCTTCTCCCTCTCCCGCTCCCCCTGCTTGTGTTCCCTCTCTCGCTGTCTCTTTCTCTCTGTCAAATAAATAAATAAAAATCTTTAAAAAAATAGTTATATTTTATAAACTTACAAATCAACTGAACTGAAAAGGAAAGTAGTAAGTCCTTAAAACCTCGCTTTCTATCTTTTTTGAGTACATTTGACTATTACATATGGTGGACCTAATGGAGTGCTACTGAGCATATCTTCCCCACCTCCATGTTTAGTGATTTCATGTTGGTAGCTTGAAACTGGCCACACTGGGGGTAATTACACCATGGAAATAGGCAGACACTACAAATTAATATCAGCCCATCCCACTGAGAGTCCATTGTTGAATATTTTCCAACACACCACTCCTTACAGCTGAGTTTTGTTGGAAAAGAATAGGTAGGTGCTGTTACAGTTTTTAGGGTGGCATATTTCTAGTGGTTCTCACAGTCCCTATGTTACTGTCCCCTTCTGGGCTTATTTAAAACTGTAGTTTCTTTAGTTCCACCCCTGAATGTCTCAGTTCTTTTGTGCAAGTAAATTATTTTAAATGGTAAACTTTGAGAGCTCTCTCAGAGCTTTCTAAATAATGGCTGAAGTAATAATAATTTTGCTTTGCTCTATTTTAGGTTATTTTTACATTGAAAAAGAAGGTTAACTCACATAACAGTAGTGCAAAAGCAGTAAGAATAAAATCATTCACTAACTTAAAGAGAAGTAAATGATGATGAATATATGTATCCTAAGAGATTATATCTCTAGTGCTTCTTCCAATTTTTTGCATAGATGCTAGATAGATGTTCCTTGAATTAAACACAACATTCTGGATTGTTTTATGTCCTCTATTTGCTATATTGTGTGTAAAACACTGTTTCCTTTGAGATTCGTACTTACACATGTGAAAACACCTACCAAATTTCAGTTGTGTTTTTCTTTTTTATTCACAAATGCTTTTAGACTCTGTGTCCATTAAATTTCTCCACTGGAAAACTTTTATATGACAAAATATTTTTCAAATCCTACATTTTTGCCCTCATTTGGTGGCTTTAGAAGCCAGATGTTCATCTTAGTAAAGGTGACATATTCTCTTCTTCTTCTTCCTAACCCAGTAAGCACTGCCTTAAAGACAGCCAAGAAGTTTTAAGTGTGGGTGTTTCAGTAAAAAAAAAAAAAAAAATTCACTGCTGTCCATCAGTTAGAAAATGTTAGGTTTCCTTTTTTAGACTGCCAGAACAATAAATGAAAAACAAGTCAAAGTCTTAGAACAGGAAAGACTTACTTCCAGCCTCTTAAAATAATTTGTTAGTTTTAAAATGAGACTGCATATATAACCACCAAACTATATATTTTTGACAGTTTATTTTGTATTAGGATTATTTTCTCTCTTGTAACTGTCAATATGGAAGTTTTAGCATAGTAGATCTGCAGGCCCCCACTATAACAGATCCTCAGAATAACACATATTGTAGCAAAAATAATGCAGAATGACACTTCTGCCAAATGTATTTATAGAATGAAGCTTATATAACATAAGACATCCTATTCTAGAAGCAGTGTTCATTCTCTAGCTCGGCAGCTTTCTCAGCAGTGTTCCTCAAAATTATTTTTGGTATAGAACATTCATATTAAATTAATGGGCTAAAGAAACTTCAATTTATGGGGTCTTATTGGAGCAGAAGGTTTAAACAATTTTTTTTCCTGGGGAAAAATGTAGCATGAGAAATGTGTATGAGTGGCAGATTTGATAGCTCCCAAATTGTCCCAAATAATTGCATCTTACTTATTAATATTGCTACAAGGCCATTGTTGTCTCAGGAAACAATGGCTTCCTGGGCTGTCATAGCTCAGAAGAGTCACGTTCATATTTATTTTTTCCCTCTGTTTGTCAAATGTGGCCTGCCTGGCTGATTGTCAGGCACACCCACTGACATGGGTCCCTCTGACAGTTGCACAGGGAGTCCTATCCAAGAAGCCCACAGTCCAGAAGAGTCTGCTGAAGAAAAGACCCATGGAAGAAGGTCTGAGACATTCCCAGGAACTTCCAGGGAAACCAAGCCCTCACTACTTTTTTTTTTTTTTTTAAACCCAAGTTTAACATGATGCCTCTGTCAAATTTAGAGCTACAAATATTAACACCATCCTGCGAAGTAAGAGGAATGAAGTTAAAATGGCCCCTACTCTAAATTTTAAAGTGTAAAGAAACACATAATCAGTGGGAAAGACACAAATTCAAAAAGTCAATACTTCTCAATATGATAAACACACTACCATATACAGTGGAAAGCATAAAGGAGAAGATAGAAAGCTTAGCAAAGAAGGAGACCCTTGAACTGGGTTATAGTTGTCAGGCTCTTTTGTTGAATACCAGTAACTACCAGAAATTGAGGGTGAGTGGGAGATACAGGATTCCCTCCCCCTTATTAAAAGAAAGTCTTAGTCTGAATCTTGCATATTTTATTAGCATGCAGGCACAAAACCAGTCTACTCTTGACCCATTAAAGAACTCCCAAGAAAGGGACACCTGGGTGGCTCAGTCGGTTAAGTGTCTGCCTTCGACTTAGGTCATGATCCCAGAGTCCTGGGATCGAGCCCGACTAGGGACTCCTTGCTCAGCAGGGAGCCAGCTTCTCCCTCTGTCTGCTGCTCCCCCTGCTTGTGTGCTCTCTCTGACAAATAAATAAATAAAATCGTCAAAAAAAAAAAAAAAAAAAACCTCCCAAAAAGAAGCTTTAATGAAAGCTTCCTTCTAAAGAAGATCAAAGGATAGTGTGGTAGTTTTCTCAGGTGATAGGGTCCTCCATTAAAGGAGCACACAGCTAAAAGAAATTCTAGACCTTGAGTACTCTTTGGCTAGTGGACCTATTGGGTGTTCATATTTTGCACACGGAAGGGCAGAGATACCTGTACAGTCTTTCTAGGAAACCACTTCTCATAAATATCACTGATTTTACTAAAGAATATTTTTAACATTGCTTAAGCCACTTAACTCACCCTGTGGTGTAGATATACTGGTGGTATTTTAAGTGTATGACATAGTCCTCTCTAGAGTGTGGACTCTTGATAATGATCTTCACATGCTAACTACCATGAAGTGTGAATTACTGATTAGGAGTACTTAAGTGTTCATTAAACTTAACAGGGTGTAAAATCTTAAATAAAATAAAATAAAGGTTTAAACTTAACAGGGTGTAGATTAGAGATAATTTATATATACTCAGTCCCTGTTTATTATGAAATCTTTCTTATAAGTAACAATTTATTATTGGCCAGAGTGTGCTGTTTTAACTCTGTTTTGAGGTTTATAGGTTCTTAAGAAGTTATTTTTTCACAGATGTTTGTGTGTGTGTGTGTGTGTGTGTGTGTGTGTTTTGTTTTTTTGTTTTCTTAACAGCAAGTTGACTTTGTTACCTCCAGGCTTGCACAGAACTAGGGTGATGTGTGGGCATGGTATACTAACAAGGAGAAACAGTTTTCCTGTTCAGGAACAGCTCCCATGGGGTTTTTTGTTGTTGTTGTTTTTCTGTAGGAGAAACTGAGATCCCTTTGTCCCTGGTGGCAGCTTTGCTTTTACTCTATATTTCCTCTACATTTAATATTTTGTCTTCCAAGTACAGAAGAGTAACATTAGATTCAACAAAAGCAAAATAAATTTTTCTTCATCATAGCTTTCAATTATGAAAGAATAGCACTTGTACAAGATGAAAGTGGTTAAGGGTTTCCCAACAAATGGCTTTGAACTAAAGATAAATATGTTTGTATTGTTTGTATGAAACTTGAAAACATTCAGCATACATTGTTTTTTCTTGGAATATCAGAATGAAATCCACATGGCCTTTTCTTCAGTAATAGTTTTCTCTACCAGTTTAGGTCGAGAAAAGACTTCATACAACTGTCCTCTTCTTTAGGTTTCCAATTACTCTCAGGTGTTTACTCGGAAGACATTACTTGTAGTAACGAACTCAACCTACTGTCAATTCAGTTTTTGAAACTGTTTTCATTTTAAGCTAGAAGTATTAGCTGATGTTAGATAAGAACCACACACACACACGGTTGATTTAAGCATTACATGCTCGTTGGAAAATAAAGAAAAGTATAAGAGACTGTGCACAATCTCAGTATCAAGAGATGGTTAATGTTTGAGGTATTAATGTTACCTGCTATTTTCTATGTGCATACTTTGTTATTTAAAAATTATAATACAGTATATAAAGTTTGATATCTTCCATTTCACTGGCTATGCTCATCTATCCCTAAATAATCATTGTAGGTATGATTTTTTGGGTGTATAATATTCTATCCTATGGCGTTACCATGATTTATTTAACCATTTTGCTATTCTTTTTGAAACTTTGGGGTTTTTGGTTTACAATTTAAAATTTCTTTTCTAAATATGTGTACATATATTTAAGTTGATTATAAACGTTTTAAAACAAGATTTAAATTATTTTGATACAGTAAAGTTTTTTTTTGTTTGCATCCAGATAAAAGTAATAAAATCATCTTTAGAGATATAATAATATTATTATAGATGACCATTTGCGTTGGGACCAGGCCAAGTAGCTGGTGATACTCACCTAGTAACGTGTATGTATGAATTTTGCTCTTCTCATCTTTGCTGGGTCAGGGTAGCCGTTCTGAAGAACAATTTCAACTACTAGCCAACCAGAGCATGATCAAACTCTGTGTACCTGAGGATTTACAAATCACTGATTTTACTTTCCTTCCCTTGTAAAATGTTTTCCACAGTTATGTGGACTAGTTATTTTCAAGTTTGATGAAACTACAAGACAGCAGACCGTATCTTTATGTGGCACACATACAGTTCTTCAGTCTGTCCCATTCCCAAAGCATTGTGAATATCAACCTTTCAAACAGTGACAGCAAAGACAAAAAGGAAGGATTTCACTTGTAAAGATAAAGTAAATGTGTTTATTTCCAATACTACCCTTTTGAAATGGCTAATCATATAACTTTTCAAATTCTTTCCCCAGTGTTATGGCTTGGAACTAGTGGAAAATAGTTTATAGAATACTCATGCAGAAGCTTTTTAAAATATATATATTTTTAAAAGCAGCCTGTTCAGTTGCCTTTGAGCTTGTTTACCCTGCAGGACCATCTAACCCCTCAAGTGAAGTGGATGATTTAATTAAGCTGTTCATTTTAACCTACAGCTTCTGGTTCACATGGCCAAGTTGCTAGATCTGTATCTGAACAAACTGGTCAGGTGGTATAATATTAGTATAGTTTTTTTGTTGTGGTTGGTGTTTTTATGTTTGTAGTTCTTTGGGAAATACAGTCTAAGAAAAATTATTCTTACAGCTCTATGTTGTAAGACCGCATTTGGCCAAAATTCCAAATTTAATCTATTTCTGCACCTGACACTTAATGACTGCTTTTCCTAACCTTATAAGCAGGACCCCTGATGTAAAATGTTTCATCATATTAAGTTGAGATGCTGGTTCAGAATGTCTTCTGATAAGAGTGATCTAATGAATGAATCATTTTTACTATTTCCTGAAACACCTGAATTTTTTCTGTGTGTTTCAGCCAATTAGGAGGTAGCTTTAGTGCTCTTTGCCTAAAGGAGTTGCAAGATTATGGCCCTAGGCAGGTTGTGAACATTTTGTCAGTATAGAGACCTTGAAATATTGAAAGGCCCGATATTTCATTTGTTTATACAGTTGAAAATCCTTGGTTTTCTAACATACCCTGACTAAACTAATAATACCACTTTCTGCTTCAACAGACTTTTATAAAATCTTGCTCCAAAATGATCAGAAACCTTTTTAGGTCTTGGTATTTGGAGCTTATGTATTGCCTTGGGAATATGTATACACACATATGCCTCTGTGTGTGTGTGTGTGTGTGTGTATGTATGTATACGTGTATATATGTGTGTATGTACATAAAGGTTTAATTACTTTCTAAAATTCCATGTTTGCAATTTAAGAGTAGCACACATTTGAAAAGACAAAGGGAAAAAGAAATGAGAATGGCAGATAGTGTTTCTGGCTCTAACTGGGGTTTTGCTCTACACAAATCAGAGTGCAAGTAATTTATTGCAGTTAGTCCCTGGAATGCAGTGCCTAAGGCCTTGTTCTAGTAACACTGTGATGCCCAGAAGTCCGGGTTTTTCCCTCCTGGTGCTCTGTACCCCTGGAGTTGTATGTGCTTACAAATAAAAGGGAGTCGACACTGACTTGGTCCCATCTCATAGCAGTCAGGAGGCCCCGGCTAATGAATAGAAACTGACCTTGGTGAACTTTGTCCAAAGTTAAAAATGCTGAAGAAAAAATGCCCCCTCCAGTGGTACCTACAAATATTAGAGCAGCATCATTCTCTTTGAGAGAGAATTTGCTGATTCCTCAGCATCACATTCATTGAGGGGACTCCCAGCCAAGCTGGTCATGGTGTGGAGGTGAGACTATGGAAATGTGAGCTGTGGAGCAGCTGTGGGTCAGGAGAGGTGGGTGACTGCCTGTGTTTGAGTGAAGCTCTCCTGAAGGATCCAGCAGGCAGGAACCGAATCCTGTGACCAAACCCCAGAGTATAGCCTATTGGATGAGAAGAGAGAAGGCTGTACTCTAGCATCATGGTTAGACATGGGCCCTTGTATCCTGTAAACACTACCCAGATTTATGCAGCATGTAGGAATCACCGTTCTCAATTTGTAGGCTGAGCCAAGTCTCAAGGCCGAATATCTCAGGAGAACTAGGCAGGATTTTTCATTTTTCTACCATCTCAGTGATCCAGAACCACTGTCTTCCCCTTAACTCTGATGATTAAAAACTGATCATCATCCACAAGGGACCAGGAAGCTTTGTAAGGGTCAATATACTGCCAAATATCCTTAGATCTGTAAGAGTTAGACCCTATAGAAACCCCTGCTTACCAAAAGGTCATGACTAAAATCTCTCCTTAACAATAAAGAGGAAGAAGTCTAGCATATCGGTTAAGAACACAGATTTTAGAATCAAGTGCCTGGGTCCAGATGTTAGTTCTCTACCTTGCTTAACCTTTAGAGAGGTCTCACGTTCCTCATCTGTAAAGGGAACATTGTAGGACTACTTAGCTCTAGGGTCATTATAAGGATTACGTTGAACAATACATGTTAAACCATTCAAATAATACCTGGCATATAGTATGTGCCATAGGAGTCTTAGTCTTAATTGGGTTTTGTTGTTTTCATCCTTCTAGCGAACCTTATTCTCATACAGTTCTGTAACTTTGAATATGTATCAGGCACCATTCAAGGTGTTTATATTTCACCTCATTTAAACATCATGACGAAGCTAAGCAGTAGGTGCCCTATTACCCTTGTTTTCAGGTGAGGAAACTGACATCCAGCTAGGGTCAGTAATTTGCCTGAGGGCACATGGCTAGGAAGTGGCAGAGCTGGGTGTCAGGCAGTCTGGTGGTCACTGCTCTTAACCATTCTGCTGTACTAACTCTTCATTTCCAAGGCCTTCCCATGACTCAGTAGCCTCATTTTCTCCTATGAAGATGACTCTTGTTTTTTTCCCCAGTACTTCTCAAAGGTATAGCGGAGACACTGGCCCCTATCAAGGAAGCCCTCCTCATCTTCCTTACTAATATCAAACTAATGCTTTGCTGGATACTACTTGTTGAGATTCTCATCCAGTATCTCCATCCCAAGTGTCTTTCTTGACCTATCTCACCTCCCAACTTGTAGTAATTTTGCCACAAAATCACTATTCCTTCTTTGAAGAAGTTCTAGGTATTTACCATTAGGATCCTCCAAAGATTAAGTATCACTGTCCATTGTCCTATGTTTTCTTTTCCTTCTTACTGTCCACGTTCAGTCTCGTGCTCAGGCCTTGATGGTTAAGCCAGTTCTGGGTATGAACCCTATGAGGACAACACAGGCCCATGGAGCAAGTGTCATGTAAGTTCCACCAGGGAGAAATTGGCTCTGTGGGAACCATATTAATGTTAATTACATGGTGAATTTGCCGGAGGGATATTCTTTTTACCGTAAAGTGACATGTTCTGCACAGGAGTTCCCAATCTTCCTGGAATGTCTGATAGGGAATCGGTTGTTCCAATAATGCTATATCCACCTGATAACACAGTCTCTTCAGGTAAACGTCTTTAACCCGACAACTGTCTTTTTCTGTACATCACTAATGTAATAATTACACAAATAAGAACATCAGTACAACTTTCAATACCTTACTTTGAAATTGCAGAACAGCTCCAAAGTAACATTTGCCATATATGTATAAAAATAACTCTAGAAAAATCTACCACAAGACATCAAAAGGATTTTGGCAGGAACAAGACAATGCATGACAATGTAAGGATTTGTACTTCTATGAAGAAGTTTGGGAGGTGTGATAGAGGTTATTTTGTTGTTAATTTTAATGTACTCAGAAAAGTCTTTGAAATAAAATACATTTTCACTGATGTTTTCTAATTACAAACAAAGGCTAATTTCTCTTAAACCTTTTAATATATTCACAGAAATGTTTGTACATTCACTAATGAGTGCCATTATATTGAGGGGCACATTGCACACAGAGGATTGCATTTATGCAAGAATGACCCTTCATAAATGCAGATGGCTTCACATTCACTATCAGGGAATTAAGGATGAGAACCTTCATCCGCTGAGTTCTTGACAGAAAAGTTGTTGTTTACTTAAGTGCCTTAGATTTCATAGCACTAGTAGCTTTTTCTTGTAGAGTTTCTTATAACTTGACTCTCTAGATTCCTGTGAGATTAGGAAAGAACTAACTTTATGCCATCCAGTTGTGTGTCTATGTCTGTGTGAGTGTATGGGAGCTGGGGACTCTGCAGTGACTAGTATCTACTTGAACAAAGAAGACCGTGATAAAGCAGAACAGTTCAGATAGTCAACCTGTTGGTCTTTGAGTCTATAGTGTGCTTAATAATCATATGCTTGTTTATCTGTCTGCAAATTTGAATTGTTTCCCCATCATGAGCTACAGTCAGTGGAAACTAATTCAAATCCAGGGCAGTCTTTGGATGAGCCATTTTGTAGTATAACTTCTATCTTTTAGCTCTCTTTTTTCTTACTTTTCATTTATCGCTAACTTTTATTTTGTTTTGTTTTTCTTCTTCCCATTTTCTTTCCAATTATACATACTGAATGGTAACTAGAAATAGCATGGATAAGTGACATTCATGGACAGTTTATAATTCTCAATTGAGCCAATAATTTCAACGTTGTCTTCCATCAAATCTTTTTATGAGAGCTGCTCAAAATGACCAGAGTTGATTCATTTGCATTTCACTGCTGCCGTACATCTCTGCATATTATCTAGTGAAAAAATAAAAGTGCTAGGGCCAAAAGATGGATTGTGAGAGGGAATGAAGGAGGAAACCTAGGTAATCTATCAACTGAATAATCAATCTCAGAATAATTAGGAATTAGCTGACTACTAAATTACAAACCTATATGCAAATGGTTTGTGGTATATAGCAGTGTGCATCTTTTCTGTGCAAGAAGTCATTTCTTTTATGCTGGATGAATACAAAATGGCACAGAAGTGAATGTGGAAGATGATAAGCCAAAGAAGCTGGGCATGAAATATGAGATATAACTAGGAAAGAGTGGATAATAGTCTAAGAAGGTAAAGAAAAGAACAAAGAGCACTTGTAATCAAAAAATAATTAGAAAAATAGCAGAAAAGAGTGGAAGAATACAGTTGTACCTTAGAAATGCTTGCTGAAAAATGAAAATGCATTCAAAAGATTAGGTCAGAGGGATCAAGGTACTTATGAAATTATGATATCAGACAAAGAGGTACCAGGACATGTATAAGGATTTTAGGAACATACTCTGTTTATTTTCTTTGAAAAATTTTAAGCATACATACTTGGGTGTTTGTTTCCTTAAAGCCATCTATCTCTACTGTAAGCACTCAATAGTCACTAAAAAAAAAAAATCCTTCATTTTTCCAGAAAAATGTATTTTAAATGTCTGCTCTACATTAGAGCTCTGTGCTAGTGCCAGATAAACAGTAACCAACTAAGCAAGGCATGTTTTCAAGAAGGTGATGATCTGGTGAGGGACATAGACAACTCAGCATGTTAAAATAAGTGCTATGATGCTAAAGCTTGAAAATGGAAGGAAGGATGCCTACCTCAGTCTGGGAGGGAGAAAAGCCTTCCTCAATACAATGATACCTGATTGAGAGGTCTGAAGGGTAAGTGGAAGCAAGGAGGGAGGGAAGGAGACATCAGTGAGGATATTCCAAGCAGGAGGAGCATGTGTACATGCCTGGAGAGAGGGCATGGAAATCTGTGGGGCCAAAAGTAGTTCAGTATGGCGACGGCATAGCATGAGAGATAAGAAAGGGAAGAGGGCTCAAGGGAACTTTTTTTTGACATATATTTTCCCCAAGTTTATTGAGATATACCAGGCATACAATATTGTGTAAGGTTAAATTGTACAATGTGATGATTTGATGTATGTGTATATTGTGAAATGTTTACCACAATGAGGTTGTGTAATGCATCCTTCACCTCACAATACTACCATTTTGTTGTTGCTATGGAGAATATTGAAAATCTACTCTCATAGCTACTTTCATGTGCACAACACAGTATGGTTGACTATGTGCCTTAGATTCTCAGAATTTAGTCATTTTATAACAGAAATTTTGTACCCTTTTACCAACATCTCCCCAGTCCTCCTTCCCCTTGGCATTCACGGTATTATTTCTGTAAGTTCAATATTTTTAGATGCCACATATGAGTAATATCATACAGTATTTTTCTTTCTCTGTCTGACGTATTTTACTTAGCATAATGCCCTGAAGCTCCATCCATGTTATCACAAGTGATAGGCTTCCTCCTTTTTATGACTGAATAATATTCCATGGGCTGTAAATACCACGTTTTCTTTATTCATTCATCCACTGACGAACACTTAGGTTGTATCCATGTTTTGGCTATTGAGAATAATGCTGCAGTGAACATGGGAGTGTAGATACCTCTTTGAGATAGTGATTTCATGTTTTTCAGGTGTACACCCAGAAGTAGGATTGCTGGATCATATGATAGTTCTACTTGTAATTTTTCTAGGAGCCTCCATACTGTTCTCCACTGTGACTGTCCTACTTTGCATTCCTATCACCTGCACAGAGTCCTCTTTTCTCCACATTCTTACCAACATATATCTCTTGTTTTCTGTTTTTTTGTTTTGTTTTTATTAAATAATAGCCATTCTAACAGGTGTGAGGTGATACTTCACTGTGGTCTTGATTTGCATTTCTCTGATGTTTAGTGATGTTGAGCACGTTATCATGTACCTTTTGGCCATTAGTGTGTCTTCATTGGAAAAATATCTGTTGAAGTTCTCTGCACATTTTATAGTCACATTATTCTTTTGCTGTTAAGTTGTCTGAATTCCTTATATATTTTGGATATTAACCTTTTATCATATTTATGGTTTGCAAATATGTTCTCCTATTCCATTGATTGCCTTTTCATTTTGTTGACTGTTTATGCAGAAACTTCTTAGTTTGTGCTCCCACTTACTGATTTTTTTTCTGTTGTTTGTGCTTTGGATGTCATTTCATGCCTAAAACATCATACCAAGACCAATGTCAAGGAGATTTTTTTCCCCCATATGTCATCTTCTAGGACTTTTATAGTTTCAGCTTATATTTAAGTCTTTAATCCATTTTGATATGTTTTTGTGAGTGGTATAAGATGGGGGTCCAATTTCATTCTTTTGCACGTGGGCATCCAGTTTCTCCAACACTATTTATTGAAAAGATCATTCTTTCCCTATTGAGTATTCTTGGCTCCCCTATCAAATATTAGTTGATCATGTATGCATGGATTTATTTCTGGATTCTCAATTCTGTTCCATTTGTCTCTGTGTCTGTTTTTACACCAATAGACTGTTTTGATTATTATAGCTTTGTAATATAGTTTGAAATCAAGAAGTATACCTCCAGCCTTTTTTTTTTTAAATAAGTTTCAGGTGCACAGCATTATTAATTCAACACCTAGATATACTACAAAGTGATTGCCCCAAAAGTCTAGTTACCTCCCATTACCCTACAGTTGACCTCCTTCACCCCTTTTGCCTGCTCATCCTTTTTCCCTCTGGTAAACACTGATCTGTTCTCCATATATGCTTGCCATCATACGGTACTTGTCTTTCTCCTTCTGACTTATTTCACTTAGCCTAATACCCTCAAGGTCCATCCATGTTGTTGCAAATAGCAAGATTTCATTTTCAGTGGCTGGGTAGTATTCTGTTGTGTCTCTCTCTGTACACAGACACACAGACACACAGACAGACAGACACACACACACACACACACCACATCTTTCTTATTCATTCATTCATTCATGGAACTTAGGTTGTTTCCATATCTTGGGTGTTATAAAAAATGCTGGTGTGAACATGGTGTATTCATCTTTTCAAATTACTATTTTTGTTTTCTTTGGATAAATATTCAGTAGTGGAATTGCTGGATCACATAGTAGTTCCATTCTTAAGTTTTTGAGGAATCTCCATACTGTTTTCTGTAGTGGCTGCACCAATTCATATTCCCACCAGTGTACGAGGGTTCCTTTTTCAACACATCTTCTCCAATACTTGTTATTTCTTGTGTATTTGATAATAGCCCTTCTTATGTATTTGATCATAATCTAATATCTGTTATGTGATATCTCATTGTGGTTTTGATTTTTGATTTGCATTTCCCTGATGATTATTAATGTTAACTATCTTTTCATGTGCCTGTTGGCCATCTGTATGCCTTCAGAAAAGTGTCTATTCAGATCCTCTGCCCATTTTCATCAGGTTTTTTTGTTGTTGTTGAGTTGTAATAAGTTCTTTATATATTTTGAATATTAACCTCTTATCAGAGGTATGCTTTGCAAATATCTTCTCCTATTCAATAGGTTGCCTTTTTGCTTTGATGATGTCCTTTGTTGTGTGGAAGCTTTTTAGTTTGATGTAATCCCACTTGTTTACTTTGGCTTCTGTTTCCTTTGCTTTGGAATCTGATAAACCTAGAAAGGAGAAAGAGGAGTCAAGGTGATATCCAGGTATTTTTCTTGCATAACTGAATAAAGAGGGAGGTATGCACGGGAGATCTGGAAATAAGAGTCCTCAACAAATGAATGGTAAATGAAGCCATGAACCTGGGTGAGATCACCCTGGAGGGAGAGGGTAGAAAATATGAGACCAGGAGAGTGTTCAAGCTGAAATTCTGAGGTACACATATAAATTCAAAATCAAAATTTTTTTCTTTAAACCCATATCAAATGTAAAGTAATTAGAAAATTTGGGCATGAGGCTGTAATTCATCCCTTGTGTGAAGCCTCTTTCTGATTCTGTCTGCTTATGTCTCTGGTCAATATTTTCAACTTTGCTAAACAGGTAAACTAGTTCTGTAGTAGGTAAGGTTATATTGACAGTAATTCTACCTGACTCATAAGCAACAACAATATGGGTTAATAGGATAAATAAATTATATGACAGACTGAAAGGTCAGTTTTGCATCTTGCCAAAATAAATACTAGCACAAGAAAAACAGGAAATACTGATAGCGTTATAATGACTCTACGTTAATGCTTCCAGGTAAGCATTAATCAGGTCATCTTAAAATGCCAAACAAGCAGGACCTTGTTTTCCTCCCTTCACACAGACAGGATCCAGTGGCCCAATTAAGCATGAAAACTGCCAGAAATTTTATCAGAAGCACCGGGAATTCAAACACCAGGTCCTACCCTCTGAATACTTATTGCCTGAAGTTACTGATTACAGTTTCTCTGAATGCATCAGAATTCCTAATTAGTTATGATTCTGTCTTCTTTGTAGGAGACTCGAAAGCCAAGATAGTAAGCATGTTCTCTCGAAGAAATAAAAAGTTAGAGCAAATGTAAATTCTCCGTTTTCGTAAGGGAAACGGAGTTCAAAAGGGATTAAAAAATGAAAATGTGATTTCATTCCCTCTCCTCATCCCTACCATGAAAATCTCTTATTCCCAAATAAGAAATGAAAAACTGTTTTTCTAGGTCACATACATTTGTATTGTTTCACTGATACTTGACAAGTTAAAGCCCTTCAGAATTGGAGTCAAATATAATTTATTACGAGCCAGAAAATAACTGGGAATAGCCTATATTTAGCTTGTGTTTTACTAATTCATTTAAATGATCTCTGTGTTGTTTGGCAATGTTTATTCTATTTGCAGATAACTCAATAGTCAATATAGTCACAACAAATTCTAGTATTTAATAAAGTCATAAGAACCAAGAATTATATGGCAAATAAATTATGGCCAAGTGATACAGAACTTTTGCTGTAACCTTGTACATGTGGTCCTGAAATAAAACTGACAAAACCACACTCTGAAAGTAACCAGGTTTTGCGGGGAAATGAGGTAGACCTCTGAAAACTTACACAGCATTGCCACCACAGCACTTGCAAAAACAAATTTGAGAGAAACCTAATAAAAGTACTAACCTGGTTGGGGCACATGGGTGGCTCAATTAAGGGTCCAACTTTTGATTTCAGGTCAGGTCTCAGTCTCAAGGTTGTGAGTTCAAGGCCTGCATTGGACTCCATGCTAGGCGTGGAGCCCACTTAAAAAAAAAATACTAGCCTGGTTGAAAAGACATGTGAAACTCCTATTTAACAAGTAGGTGAATATTATAGTAAATATAGGATTTAGTGTTGAAGGAAAACTGAAGGTAGCCTGATGGAAGATGCAAAAGGAATTTGGAAGCTGTTGCGTTATAAAACAAGACAAAGATGAAATGAACACGTGCACGGGAGAACTGCATTAAGCTCTTCTCGAGACAGTTAGGGTAGACAACCTGAGCCAGGAAGGATTGAATGAGATGATTGGGCATTGCGCACAGTACCGTATTCAGATGTGTTTAGCTACTGTTTCTTCTGGGAAAAATATTAGAAAACTGCATATGACACTATGCTACATTGATGTTTTTCTGACTTCATTCCTTAGCAGAAGAGACTATACCTGCAACTAAGTAAATGGTACAACACTATAATGAGAATTTCTGCCCAATTGATAATTTTTAAATATATAGCTTATAAAGCTTTTTCTAGTGATCCCTGGGTTATAACTTCTGACTTCAGGGAGACGAACATTACCTTTAGAGACAAAATACTTGATTTCAAGTCCAGGGTCTTCTACCTCCAATCTGGGTTGTCTGGGGCAAGTTACATGACTTGTAGCCCTCTCTTGCTTGTCTTTAAAATGGGGCTAATGACATCACCTGCTTTCAATGTTGTTGTGAAGGTTACAGAAGATAATGTGGGACAAGAGCTTGCCAAAGTAGCTGACACACAGGAAGTGCTCCATAAAGTACATTGGTATGGTTAAATAAAAACCCTTTGTGACATTCAGCCCTTTAAACTGCCTACATTCTTTTTTCACCTTAAAGAAGGCCTTTCCTTAGAGAAGTTCTATCTTTTCAGTCAGCAGATGTCATCCTGGTCAACTTAGCACCAAAGGCTTTTCTCAAAGGAACAGGTTAGGTCTCTGAAGACATCCAGATGGGTGCTAGTTCTGAACACCTCAAAATGATGGATTCCCTTGTGGCATTTCTTCACAGTGAGTTAGAAAAATTAGCGGGGGTGGGGGAGTCTAGATTTAACAAACTTTGCTTTTTTGTAGTAAATTTAGCTATTTTGAGGTCTTTATAACATAGTCCTTCCTCCACCCCCCAAAGGCGGTGGGGGAAGAGAAACTTAGGAAATGACCGTTGAGATCTTTCTTGTCTTCACTTCTGAAAGGATGATACAGTGAGTGGAATATCTCTTTTCACCAAGTTAATAATGATGGAATTTTGCTTTACAATCTTAGGACTATAATTGCTTTGCCATAAGTTTTGCAGGAAGGCCAGAAAAGCCAGAAGTTAAACAACACCCTCCCTAAAAATAATAAAAAACAAAGAATGAAAACCTCCCTGAGTTTTGCTTCTGGAAGCATAGGGAACTCTTTAAGTTCTGAAAGACATCTATAGCAGTATAACTAGATGTGGAAAAAGTGCACCAAAAATTATTTATAATGCCTTCTAGACTTAGAGGTAAATGAGAAATTTCCACAAGTTAAAAAATTCATAACCATATTGTGAGACTCTTTAAATATCAGTAAACCAAGTCCAACAATATATAAAATATAATTATATGACCAAAGGGGTTTATTACATATATGCAGGGTTTAACACTAGAAAACATAAAATCTAGTTCATTGTTATTAACAGATTAAGGGAGAAAACGATGTGCTTATCTCAGATGAAAAAATGTTTGATAATATTTTACCTTCAGTTATTTTCTTAAAAATTCTTCAAACAAACTAAGAATAATAGAAATGGACTCTGCTGTCCTAATAAAATGTATCTAACCAAAAGTGAACAACAAAATACCAATCTAAGGTAAAAAGTTAGAAACCTTTCCTTTCACAGTCAGAAGATCAGAGTATCTGTTACCATCACTTCCGTTCACCCAGTAATATAGATCTTAGACTTAAAAAAAAAAAAAGAATGTAATAAAAGAACTGGAAAGGAAAAACTAATAAATAAGCATATTGAAATTCTAGGGAAATGACTAAAGGAGAACATATAGGAGGGAAACTGTCAAACTAGTCAAGGAAAAAAAGCAAAATTGTCAACTATCAGGGCAAAAGAACCAAGAAAAAAAAAATAGAAAAGATAGAACAGATTTCAAATGCATTCATGTCTGTGTGTGTGCACACACAGACACACACAAAGATACTGGAAAGAAATCTAAATGTTTCAGTAATTAAAATAAATTAGACTAAAATGAGCCAGTTGGAAACCCAGATTTTTTTTTTTTTTGAGAAATCAAGAAAGTGATAAACACAAAAGGCTGGATAGAAATGATCTCTTGCAAGGACCACAGAGAATGGAATTGGGATGAAGCATCATAAACAATATTTGCCATCATCTAATTCTGATATAGAATGATGAGACCTTGGGTATCCTTTTATTATCCCCCATATTAGGTATACAAATAAGTGATAGACTATCATATATCACAAAATTTAAAAATATATTTAAACTTCCTAAGAAGCCTTAAAATGTAAATTAAAGCCCTTCCTTTAAAGTGATTCTAACAATTTTATCAGCATAAGCATCCTGTAGACAAAATGAAAAAATGCTTCAAATAAATAGAATATTATTGGCAGAAATAGCTTTGATACCAAAATACCCTGAAGTCCCTGATATTCTGATTAATGCATAAAAATGGTTAGATTGGATTAATATATAAAAATTGTTAGAAACTGGATTAAACCAGTGACAATAAAGGTGAAAATCAGTATTTGGATTTTTTTTTAAACTGTTCTCTAGTACTATGTAATTTGTTATCTTAAAGCTTAGCTGTCATATGAAGATTTATTTAAAAGTAAGCTTTCTGGGGGCGCCTGGGTGGCTCAGTCATTAAGTGTCTGCCTTCGGCCTGGGTCATGATCCCAGGGCCCTGGGATGAAGCCCCGCATCAGGCTATCTGCTCTGCGGGAAGCCTGCTTCTCCCTCTCCCACTCCCCCTGCTTGTGTTCCCTCTCTCGCTGTGTCTCTCTCTGTCAAATAAATAAATAAAATCTTTTTTTTAAAGTAAGATTTCTGTAGTGTGAGGACATGTATATAAACAACTATAATGTTAGTAGGTACTTTAAAGATAACCTTGAATGAATTCTATCTGCAGTGGTTATGACCTAACCGTTACAAACATCTATTGGCAGATACCCTAATTATAGGCAAAATACTGTGGACTGACTAAAATCTTAACTATAAAGTGATTATGGTAATGTCATGTTGAGGAAATCATTTGAAAAATACTGAGCATTCTCCTCTGTCAATACTGACTCCCCACCTCACTTTCAATAGACATATACATAACTGCTGCAGCCTACCCATAATTTTTGCAAACTTGGGATCTCATTAGTAATCTTGCCTTCTCTTCAGGGGTATAAATATGCCTATCACTCTCCTCTGTAAGTATTTAATTTCCTATGATAATGTTTATGGTTAGAAACTTCTATTCATCATTAACCTTAGCAATCTGATTTACTATAGGCATATAATGCTTTATGAAGGGAGAAGAAAACCATTCCTCTTATTCTACCTAGTTTTGTATTGGAATTATGTACCCTCAAGTGTACCAACTATCTTGTACCTTGACACTGCATTGTATTACAGACCCTAAGCTTTATCTTTTCAGATTGCTGACTAAGGATAAACCAATGTAATATCTAGTGTAGTAATATTTTTTCATTTTACAGATGAAAAGATTATGGTTTGGGATTTGAGTTTGAGCCTTTACTAGAGTGGTGTGGATTTCAGTAGCTCTTCCCTTTGTCACCTTGGATCAATACAAGAAACCACAAAGTTATTAAGCAGTTTTTAATATTTTTAATAACATCTTGGTTGGCTAGAAGATTAGAAGTAAAGGGATAGCAGCATTTATTTTGAGTTTGATAGACTTATGAGTACTGTGTTTCAAGGATAGTGTTCCTCTATTTAAATACTAACATTTTCTTCTCAAGTAATTTAGCAACACAAAAAAAGCTAGATGCTTGTTTTCCTCTTTGGGGTCATAACTCTTTCATCAACGTACTTATTTCTCCTACATTTGAATTTTTTATTGTAATGAAGTGCTACTTTATGGACAAGTGTTTCAAAATACATGTTTGTTGATTTGGCAAGTTCACAATTTTTTTACACGTTTTGTTGAAATTGTGCTTTATATGGAGAATTCCCAATACTGATGAGTTATTTAAAAGCTTGAACATGATATGCTGATACGATAGAAAATATTTTATATAACTGTATTGTCTCACTACTCATTTTCCTTTTGGTGAAATAAATGGGAATGTTTGGCATTTTGGAGAAGGAAAGGCTCTTAAGTTTTTGAACTAAAAACCTAAAAATCAGAAACTCTGGTTATTGTTGTTTTTTTTTTAAGATTTTATTTATTTGACAGAGAGACAGCGAGAGAGGGAACACAAGCAGGGGGAGCAGGAGAGAGAGAGAAGCAGGCTTCCCGCGGAGCAGGGAGCCCGATGCGGGGCTCAATCCCAGAACCCTGGGATCATGATCTGAGCCGAAGGCAGACGCTTAACCAACTAAGCCACCCAGGCGCCCCAACTCTGGTTATTGTTAATATGCAGTAACCTTGTACATTTTTATGTGATATTGTGAGCCTCACTGCAACTAAGAAGGGAAGATGTGTGACTTTTCTCCTTTCTTTAAATGATTGTGGTTAGCATTGTCAGCGGGTGGTCAGAGTCCTCTCATTTTGCCCGAAGATCCACTCTGAAGGTGATTTCAATGGTGGCAGGTAGTTACCCAGTTCTTTTACCCTGCATTCAAATCAGATTTACATTTCTTTATTGTTATTTTCATTAAATGGAAACAAGGACGTATTGCTTCATTTAAGGCTCCAGGGAATTCAAAGCTTTGAGTAAAACCTCATTAATCTGTACCCCATTTGTTCAGAGGATGTAATAATTTAGAAAAGTGCTGGGCCGAAGTTTACTTTCCTGCTATCTATAAAGAAAGGATTACTAACCTATTAACCAAATTAATAGTGCAAACAAGATTAGAAGAGCAAATGGTATTAAACCCCCTGAAGCATTTTAGAAGCACCCATATACCTAAAGACTGAACTCAAAATATAAAATATTCCCACTTGTTTAAAGCAGGATTTCTGTCCAGCAGCAATGCTGAGAGTTTAAAATGGCCCTTTTTTGAGATACTTCCTTAATTCACCATTCCCCTGCTTTAAACCCAGTTATTCCAAATTAGTGAGGCTTAGCTGAACTGGGCAGGCAAATTAGGAAGTTTTATAAAGATTAGGCTTCTTGTCAGTTTTACATAACGATGACTAGACAAATGGAGAAGATCCTTCCTGATAGTAGTGTTCAGGTCCGGCTTTGGGGTCCAGCTTCTGGAACAGCCCTCTGTTTTAAAGGGGACTGTTCAGTTCATTCTGTGTATAATACTCATTTTTAGATGTTTTAATTCTTTAAAAGACCTTATTTTTTTCAGAGCAGTTTTTAGGTTTACAATAATTTAGGAGGGAGGTACAGAGATTTCCCATGTACTTCCTGTCCCCACACATGCCTAGCCTCCCCATTATCAATATTACTCACCAAAATGGTACATGTTTTACCAAGGATGAACCTACATTGTCACATCATCATCACCCAAAGACCGTAGTTTACCTAAGGGTTCATTCTTGGTGTTGTGTGTTCTGTGGGTTTGGACAAATGTATAATGACCTATATCCATCATTGTAATATCATACAGAACATTTTTGCTGCCCTAAAAATACTTCATGATTTATGTATTCATCTCTTCCCCTTCACCCAGCAACCACTGATCTTTTTACTGTCTCCATTGTGTTGCCTTTTCTAGAATGTCATGGAGTTGGAATCATACAGTGTATAGCCTTTTCAGAGTGGCTTCTTACACTTAACCATATATATTTAAGTTTTTTCCATGTCTTTTCATGGCTTGATGGCTCATTTCTTTTTAGCATTGAGTAATAATCCATTGTCTGAATATGCTGTACATTAGTTTTTCACAAAAAATTTGGCCATACAAAAGTCCATGGCCTTGGACCCTAGCACACTGCCTACCAAAGGGCCTTGCTTGTGAATAGTAAGCAGCCATTGGATTTTGAATGAGTGAATAAATGAATGGATCTATTTCAGTATATGCTGTAAAGTGTGGCATCAGGGTAGAGAATTCTTTTCTGCTCTATTGAATAGCAAATGCATTTTTCATCTCTTTAGGGGACTAAAATAAAGGATTTATTTTATACCTTGAAATCCCATAACTAGCCTATTAACGGTTAAGCTTGGTCCTTCACTGGACTCCATATCCCTTTCCCTCACTCCCAATTACCTCACAAGACAGTGGACTTCTTTCTCAGGATATTATCTCAAAGAAGGAAGGAGACTCAATATGGAATTTTATCATTTTCTCCTCCCCCTCTTCTGAACTGTGATCACACACTGAAAGCTCCATCCTGTACTGATGTTTGAGACTCTGTTACCATGGAGCTATTTCCCAGCTCACAGGATGGTTTTATTACATACAGTGTTACAGGAAAAGAGAATGATTAAAATTAAACCTTAAAAAATGCTGATTAATAATAGACATGGGAAGAATGTTTTCCAAATCAAATATAATGTGGAGTACAAAACATTTTTATGGCCACCCTTGATCTCCATACATTGCCTTTTATTTTTTGCTTTATGTTTTTGGGAATTGTATTACTTCTAAAAGTCCCTGCTGTCCACTAGCTTCTGGGCAAATGTCCAAAATACAAGTGGACATTAACTCAATTCAGCAAATAAGGTTTCTTTAGAGACCTCCAGAAGACTTCACTAATTCATTTCTACCAACCTGCCTCTGACCTGTGCCCTCTCAGACAAAGCTACTTAAAGAAAAAATAAGATTTGGTGCTTGTGTGTAGATTAAGATACACCCAAAGGAATGAAGGATAAATACAAGATATTGAGGCAAAGGTGACTTGGAGAATGAAGGTAACCCTGACACGAATGCAAATCTGGAGGGCATGTTGATGCAATGTGATAAATTCTCCAAATGAAGGTCTGTATCATACACATAACCTGCCACTTTACAGCCAGTAATGACCTTACTGTGAAGGCTGTAACCTGTTTTACTTCCATGGATTGAGAGATCGGGATTTATAGTTCTTCTGGGCCCACCCACAATTACAGCAATTTAGATTTTTTCCATTGTACTATAGCTCAAGTATTTTGTACATTTTATACCACTTTGAAGTACATTAATGATGAAAAAAGTGGTATGTTTACCAAAAGCCTTTTTCCCCCTCAGATAGAAACTCTGAAAAGTTAATTTTTACAACTTTTAGGGGAAATAAAATTTAGAAATACATTAAGAGGCAAATGAAATGAGTCACAATTAAATCTTTTAAAATGCTTTAATATAGTTGTTAAGATATTTTCATGTTTCATGATTCTTTGGAAGGTGAGGGGATGATGTCTTTGTTGGAGAAAGAATTCAAGGCTTAGAGGACTCTACTGAGAGGTCATCGCTCTAGACAAAAGCTCCATGAATGTTCTGGGGGCTGAGGTGTGGACCTAATATTGGCCAGATGGACTATGGGCAATATTTAGATTTAGAACAAACTGAACATGAAGTAAGTCAAATAGACCTGACAATTGTCATTACGACACCAGGGGTCAAAAGCTAGAGAAATTAACAGGTTCTGACTTACAGTCAGGATGGCATAGAGGTTAAGAGCTCAGGCTTCCAATTAACAGCTAGGTGTGTTTGTTTAAACTCTTTAAGCCTCAAGTTCCTCATCTGTGAAATTGGATTCATAATAGTATTTACCTCATAAGGTAGTTGTAATGATTAAATTAGATGATACGTGTAAATAAAGTTAGCCATTTATGCATAGTTCCAAGCCTAGACTAAGTATCTGAAGAGTATAATTATTCTTGTAAAAATTCAAGATCTACCTGATGAATGCATATCTACTTCAATTTTATGGTGTTGTGGTTCTTCTATAGAATATGTTGAGTTTTGGAGATCATTAGGAAGGGCTCAAGTATATTGTTCTTGATTTCTTATAACCAGTGTAGCTGGGTCTAAGTCTACCTTAATAATATATCTCAATCTAGGTGAAGAAGTCAAGATTTTTCTGTCATGGAAATGACATCATTGATCATTGGAAAGCTTTATTCTCTATTTAATCAGTCGGGCTTGATGTAAGGTGAATGAAAGGGAATTGTTATACTTTTCTCTTTTTTACCACTTCCTTCCTCAAGATGTCATGATTTCTTCTAAAGCAGTCGATTGTTTTCCTGGTGGAGTGGTGGATATCCCAAAGACTGAGAAATCGCTAGCAGTCCCATGTGGAACACCACCGTGTTAGGTCTGTAAAGACCAAACATTTAAGATGTGATTGGTTGAATGTTGGACTACCTTGGGATCTCAGCTGTCCAGAGAGACAGCTACTGTGACTCCACCAACAGCTCTTCTTCTCCTCCCTGACTCAATAGCAAGTCCCGTGCTTGGCAGCAAATGCTTTTAATTCACTAATTTTCCTTGCCATTAGTGCATTGCAGTATATGCTCTCTCTCTTCCTCCACTGCAGTAGGCCCATTTATGTAACTCAGAAATCTGGTTTGACTTATGGTCTGGCTCCTGTGGTTAGCTGGGCCCTGATTTTCTCTGGGATCTGCAAGATGCTTCTAAGGTGCCAGTGGCAGTGACCATAGGTGGTGGTCTACACTTGTAGTAAGAAATCAGTCTTCAGTCAGAAATATAATAGTCAGCAAAGCTTTTGGGATTTTCTGGGTATTGAGGGCTATGAGAAATTTTCAAATAAACATAGTATAAAACAAAAATAGAGCACACACAAAAAGTCCATTTCTGTGGTGTATTTGGAGGAAAACAAAACCACTTTCTTTTTTTCCTTCAGTGTAATCTGGTACCTTCTAGGCACTTTATTCCTTCCCAGTAGTTGCCCTCCCGGGAGCTGGGGACAACAACAACTCTTTTTTTTTTATAAGCTGAAAGCCATTCGTAATAGATGAGAGCTTTGACTTCATAGTGGTTGGTGTGGGCATTTCATTTCTGACCTTTAACGTATTTACCTACACAAGCAACTGATAATGGAAAACATCAGCTTCAAAGCCCTTCACAGCTCTGAAACATTTTCATCTATTTTTGAATTATTATAGTTTCCTGAAGACAAATGGGATACAGATTATCTTTATTAGAGAAAAATGTTTCCAATTTAAACTTAATGTGAAGGGTGGTCCAACATTGGATATAAACAACTTCTCTGAGGCAGATGCAGATAAAAGCTCACAGAAAAGGAATGATTCTATCTTAGGCCTGGATGTGGAAAATTAAGACTGAATTCTCAAGGTGGTGCAAAGGCAAGTGAATTCTTAACCCAAGGCTGATAAGTAGATAATAATTAGAGAAATGAAACTGTTTTTTTTGGGGGGGGTGGATGACAAAGCACAGATATCTCTGCTAGATTTCATATTAAATGGAAGGCTTAACTGCCATTGTTGGGGGAAAAAGGAAGGTGTTTGTTTGTTTGTTTTTTCCTCAGAAAGTGCTGAAGCAGATTGTCTATTAAAAACTTAATAGAGAATTCAAAGACAGAGATCTCACAGCAGAAGAAAGAGAGTAACTAGGTTGAGAAAGAGTAAATCTGATAGTGCTAAACAACTTTAGTTCTGCCAGGGAGTGCAATGCTGAAAATTGACTAATGTAAAGTCAGTTCATTTATATGCTCTCTTATTTGAGGATATTAGAGCTATGGCTTCAATAGTTAATTGCTATCAATATTTCCCTAAAATAAAAGTTGGATAAGGGCATTTATGTACTTTCTTAAAGAAACATGTAAATCCCTCAGTGTACATAACATGTGTTACAAAGAGGAAGCAGAACAGCTCAGAAATACATTCTTAATATTAAAAAGCCTAGTCAAGAAAGTGTTCCCTGACTCTGTTTACCAAAGCAATCTTTGAAAACTAGAGTCTTTTTATAAAATACTCAGAATTGGTAAGTATATGTACTATGAGTCTCTCTCATGAACACTTATACACACCTTCTGTCTTTGTACCCACTTACTCCATTTCTTGACTTGCATATCATTCCATTTATTTGATTAGCCTCCATCTTGAAATGTATACACTGAAATTCATTCATTCAGCAAATATTTATTTTATATCTACTCTGTGGAAGTCTCTGAGAACTTGGGAGAATAAGATAAGGTGCTGATAGTCTGGAGGAGGAGACAGAAATGTCAACAGATCACTCCAAGGCATCCTGATCTGTGTTGCAACACAGGGATGAACAGAACAAAATGGGGACACAGAAGGAGACACTCTCCCCAAGGAGAATGGAATGCCTCTGAGTGGCAATGACCTTTGAGCTGTCTCTCTAAGGATGAAAAGCGTGTATTTAGAATCCATAGTCAAGCATAGCGTGCAAGATTATTGTGGAAATAATGGCAACTAGATTAAATGTATGCTTTTATATAAAAGATAAGTCTTCTCAGAAATGAAACTTAGAGAGTGCTAAGTCATAGAGAGTAAATATTTTTCATTTGGAGGAAATTTAAGAAGATCCACAAAATAGGAATAATGCACTGTGAAAAGACTTCCACATGACTCTTGCTAGTAGGTAGACATCTGAGTCTGTAAGTACCTTTCATTTTTTTCTCTATATGCAGTTCTATAGCAGCAAACATCAGAGATTTGAAGCCTGGGAAGGTTTACTTATGTAACCTATTAATTTTTCCAGGCACTGCAATGACCAGTAGATACTATATTTCATAATCAAAGGCAAACAAAGTCATAGAAAGGTTGGATGTCTTGTTTGGGGTCTTGGAGCTCATCAGTGACAAAACAGTAAATTGAATTTCAAGATCTTAATTATACACTAATGTCCTAACTGTTCACAAAGTATTAGGAGGTTTTATTGTGGGAAGACTGAAAGTCAGTATTGATTGATTGATTATTTACTAAATAGCTCAGTGTCACATGCCCTGAGAACTCTCTCTGCTTATAGCTAAGACTGGTACGTACTTACTAGAACCCATCCCTTTTCACCTCAAGGACATCACTCTAGCAATTCTTAACCTCTCTCCTGCATCATCAATATTTTCCTGTCTATAGATCTTTCCTAACAGCATACTAACATGCTGTTCCTTAGTCCATTGTTAAAAAAAAAAAAAAAAAAAGTCTCCTCAGCTTCTACCTCTAATAACTTATTACTTCTCTCTTTTTTCACTGTGAAACTCTTTTCACATTGTTGGCTATACCCAGTGTGTATTTCCTCTCCTCTAATTCTCTCTCAAGCCCCATCTCGTCAGGCTTTCACCCACACCACTCCACCAAAACTGCTGTTGGGAAGATTATCAGTGCACTTCAGGTAGTTAATGTCAGGATCTTTTCTCAATCTCATCTTAATTGACCTCCAGCTGATTTGACACAGTAGATCCCTCCTTCCTTCCTCCTTGAAACATTTTCTTAGCTCCCAGGACAACATGTTTTCCACCCTTGTCATAACTATTTGGGTGTGTAATCCAAATTTAAAGCTTATAACGTCTGAAGCAGAACTGATGAGTTCTGCCACTCCCACCCCTACATCCCCAGTCCCTCCCACCAGCTTCCCCAACTCAGTTAATGACAGCTCCATACTTCCAGTGCTCATATAGGAACAACTGTTAGTCTTTCTCTCACAGCTCACATTCAGTCCAGCAGCAAACCATTTTGACTTTACCATCACAATCCATCTAAACGCTGACCACTTCTCACCAGCTTCAGTGCTACCACCCTGGTCTAAATTATAATCATTTCAGTCCTGGCCTTCACACTAGTCCCTTACTGATCTCTCTGCTTCTGTTCTTGCTTCAGACTATTCTTAAGGCAACAGTCTGGGTTATCCTGGTGAAATAAAAGTCTTCTCCTCGAAACTTCCCAATTTCCCATTACAGTGGCTCATAAGGCTCTAAATCATCCACCCTCCTGTGATCTCTGTAACATTATCTTCTATTCCTCTCCTTTCACCCATGAAACTCTAGACTCTATGGTCTCCTTCCTATTCCCCTAATTCAGAGGTTGGCACGTCTTTTCTGCAAAGGGAAAGAGTAAATAACTCAGGTTTTGGGGCATATGGTTTCAGTCACAACCACTGAACTCTGATGTAGCACAAAAATTGCCACAGATAATAGTAATTGGCTGTGTCCAATTAAACTTCATTTACAATAGAAGACACAGCCAGGAGTTGTCTCATTATGGTTTATAGACCCTTTCCGATTCATGAGGTAAAACCCCTACCTTAGAACCCTGGCTCTGGGTGCCTGGGTGGCTCAGATGGTTGAGCATCTGCCTTCGGCTCAGGTCATGATCCAAGGGTCCTGGGACCGAGCTCCGCATCAGGCTCCTGGCTTGGCGGGAAGCCTGCTTCTCCCTCTCCCCCTGCTGATGCTCTTTCTCTCTGTATTCTGTGTCTCAAATGAATAAATAAACATACTAAAAATAAAAGAACCCTGGCTGTTCCCAATGCGTGGAATCCTTTTCCTCCAGATAGCTGCATGGCTTTTCCTTCAACTCTTACTGAAATCTACTCAAGTAGATCTACTCAAGGCACCTTCTTAATGAGATTTTTTTTTTCAGTCAGAGTAGTGGCAAAACACAGATGGCATGCTCAAATGAGGAAAAATTAAAAGTTTAACAATGATGTGGGCAGAGAGTAGAGAGACCAGGAGAGCTATGTATATGCCACACCTGGTATCGCAGAGCCTTAGATGGGCCTTAGGTGGACAAGGAGTGGGAACATTTGTAGAACCTAGAACAGAAGGGGTAGACAAGGGCCCCTTGAGAGAAGCAACAAACTTTTGAACTCCTGCTTAGGCTCCTTATTATTCAAACCAAATTTGAAGCCAGAAGGCAAAGGAGTTCATTGATACAGTCTATGTGGTCAGCCCCCTGAACAGAAGAGTTTAGAGAAAGGTGGAGAGTATATCTGGTGAGCCAAATGAAAGATATCACACACAAAGGGCTTCCTCATCCACCATATATAAATTTACAACCAGGTCTGACTATATCATTTAAAGGGCCACTTGTTAAAAAATTAGGAAGTTCAAGATGGTGACAGTGGAGCATACAGACAATGTAAAGCCCTTCTGAGTCTGAGGTCCTCTGTGACAGTATAGGCCACATATCCATGAAGCCAGCTTTGATTTCAGTCCTTCAGTCCAGGGCTGAATTTCCTACTCTTCCTCCCTACTTTATTTTTCTCCATTATACCTGTCTCCCTTTTAATGCTATATAATTTAATTTACTTAGTTTATTTATTATTGTGCATATAATGCCTCAAACACTCCCTGATACATAGTAAATGCAATAAATATGTGTAAATAAATACAATTTGCATGAATAAACCATTCTCCTGAAAAGGGAAAGAAAGACTACTAGAAGGGATCATCTAATGATTTATATTGGTAAATAGCCCTACTCTTTCTCTTCACTAACTGTAACTCAAAGCTAAGTGCAGGCCCGTATCTCACATTGAAAAGGTAATTTTTTAAACTCTCAGTATTTAAAGTCCTCTGTCTTAACAATTTCCTATATAAAGGCAGTAATCAAAACAAGGTCTCCGACAAATTAATGGTTGATATTTAGAATAAAAAGGTGCACATGAATATGATTTTTAAGTTTTCTAAGGATTATTTCTCTGAATGAACTTAGCTAATATTTGTTGTGGTTTTCGCACTCACTCCACAATCAGTGTTTGTCAGGGTCAGTGGTTGGCCTACTTCTTCTCTCACTATGCTCTATCTGCAGCAAGGCCCCCTATAACAGTGGGATCAAAACAGCGCTTTAAGCAAATGGGGCACTAACATGATCTCTAGCCTCTATCTTCCACATAAGCTTTGATGTGTATGTGCTACAGTGTAAGTGCCTACCACATATCATGACTTGAAGATTTCCTAGAGATCTCAAACTCATGCAGAAGGGATGTAATTGCATATCCTCTCTCCCACTTTAGCCACAGCCTGCTCTTCCTGCTTTGTCTCTGAGGATAGGATCTTTATCCCCCATGAATGGTGTCAGAAACCTGGGACTCACTGGTGGCTTCTCCCTCTTCCTCAGGCACCATCAAATGAACCCCAGAGACTATTGCTCTTCACCTCTTAAATAGCTCACATATTTCTGTCTTCCTTCTCACCTTTGCATCTCTTGCCCCAATTCATTTTGACAGTGATTCCTTCAGTGGTCTTCTTGCCGACAACATGTTGTTAATTCTGACATTCACAGTGCTGCTAAAGTGACCTCACATGAAAATCTTACCGTGTCTCTTATTTATAAAGTTTGTATGGTAACTCCTCCTCACCTATAGCATGAAACCTGAGATCCTTTAGATGGCAAATAAAATCCTCCAAGGTATTCTCTCAAAGTCTTTTCAACTTACGCTACTTTAGCAGGCAACTGTACTTAACCAAATCTTTTCCATTCTACCTAATGTTGTTCATCCTGTGGAGGATGCTTTCCCTCCTCAGCCCAACAAACTTATGCTTCCCCAAGAAGACTCACCTCCCTCCCCTCTATTTCCACTGCACCTTGTAACAACTCCATGATAGCCTTGCACAGCACATTGTAATGATCTGTTTAGATATCTTGCTCTTTACCAGGTTCTAAACTCCTATGTAAAAGAGACATCTTTTTATCTTTGTATCCCTGTGCCTGGCACAGTGACTGGTATGTGGTAGGTGCTCAACAAATATGAGATAAACAGATGCTATATTTAGATTTTTGGCTATTATAGAATATACATCTTAGTGCAGAAATAAAAACCACAGGCTAGAACTAGACAATCTTACCTTTAAATACTTAAGTTTTAAAGTCTTTTAAACAATATTTTAAATAATCTATTAACTAATTATTTTTGTCTATGAAGTATTAAAGGAAACTAGTTCTATTTTTTTCTAATGATTGTGAGAAGTAGCTTTATAAGTAAAAAATTACTAGTTTGTAATTGTTTATTGAAAAGCTTCAGAAGGAGAATAAATATATTTCTCTGTATATACACAAGTACTCAATACTTAATCACACTTTTGAATAAAATATATCAGGAGTTTAAAAAAATGTAGTTTTATGATCTAAACTGAGGATCAGGGGCGCCTGGGTGGCTCAGTCGTTAAGCGTCTGCCTTTGGCTCAGGTCATGATCCCAGGGTCCTGGGATTGAGCCCCGCATTGGGCTCCCTGCTCCGTGGGAAGCCTGCTTCTCCCTCTCCCACTCCCCTGAGGATCAACCATTTTTAATTAAAAGTTAATATTTTATACACACAGTTTATGTTGCAGTTGTTATATATGTCTTAACTCCAAAATTGTGCCATTCTGCATCAAATAATAGCTGCATTCTGTTCAAATATATACTAATTTTAGAATGTATTATCAGAGCCTGATGGTCAGATTAAAATTTGGCTATATTGTTTGAAAAGAGTAGCATGTGCTGTGACTGTGCAGTCTTCCCTCGTTTTCTGAGGGGCACATTAAAAGGATAATGTTCTTGTTGGAGGAATATATAGGGCAATAAACAGTTTTGTGGGTGATTAAACAGTGAAGTGAAGCCGAATCTTCTAATTACCAGCAAAAAGCTCTTATTGCAAATATGTTACAGTACCATGAAAATTTCCTTTTGTATATTAGTTTTTATTACATGTTATTTAATGAGCTTGATTATTAGCTTTATACTAAGCAATAAGCAGACGTGTACACTTAAAAAATCCTAAATTGAATTTCCAAAATCAAAATCCAAGTTAATATCACTAGACCCAAAAATAACTTTTCACTTTCTACAAACTATTTCTTTGCGCATAGAAAAGCAGGAAGAAGAGAAGAGAGGACTGACATTTAATCTAGAATAGATACGCCTTTGGGTAGAGATAGCTGCTGAGTAAAGCTGACAGTTTTCTACAAAAAGTACAGTTCATAATTAGAAAAACTATACATCTACAGGCTATTAAATCTGGACTTTCTGAACAAAGACAATCTAGCTAACCCTCATCATCTGTGAAGTAAGGTATTATTCATCTTGTAGTAGCATCAGTATTTACTGATTAATTAACTGAAATATTATTTTAAAAACAGCAGTAAAATATAGAAAAAGAAGTAGAAACCCATTTTATTCTTCTCTGGTACTGTGAATTGAATGTTGATATCTTCTACCCTTTGACCCCATTTTTAAGGACAGACTTCAAAAAGAGATACATTATTTGATGGGGATGTGTAAGCTTGGAGAGAGGATTGGAAAAATGTGACCCAGAAGAACTTCCCTCCTACTGGAATACACCTGATGGTGGTTTTATATTATGTACCAGATACTGTAGAAAGAAATTCAAGACCAGTCTACTGGGAAGCCTGGGTGGTACTCCAAAACCTTTATGACAAGAAGTAAATGTAGCTGGGCCTCCATTTGGCCATCCATATCCATTACAAAGTAACTCAAGATCAAAATGGGCAATTAGTTTATTACAATGATGTTTAAATGCAATTTCCTTCTATTGCCTACATTCTCTTCCTATTTTATTGCTCTTCCTCTTCCATTAACTAAACACACACACACACACACACACACACACACACACGCAAATGAAAGCTTCTTACTTCTGTTGCCATTTGCCTTTGGCTGTTTTCCTTTGAAAAATCAAACATGATGTACTATCACATGTCCTTGGTATGTACCAGTATGAATGTCCATTTAAGAGACATTAGTCATGAATAAGTTGTGACTTCTGTGTGTGGTTAGAAAATGGAGGTATCGACATTACCCTGTTGGTTTAGGATTTAACATTTCACTGAAACATGAAATTCTTTATATATAATTCTGTTATAATATTGTGAGGGATTTTTGTCATAAGAGTTAAGAGTGTCAGAAGGTAGTTCTTAACAGGGGTCAGTAATGAAAAAAACTGGATCTTGGCTTCTTGGTTATAAATTAGCAAATGAAAAGAAGTTTTGTGATCAAAGGAAACCACCATGGGACAGTCATACTTTACTCCCTTTCCTAAGATCTTTTTGAGTCAAGTCTTCTATTTGAATAGGTAGTTTGAAAGATTACCAGACTCTTTAACCAGACTATTGGAGGGAGAAAGATTTGAGGGGATTTAAAAAGTAACTGTTGATTTATGATAAGATAATGGATTTAGGAATATTTGCAGTCTTTTCTTCCATTTTCTTTACCTTCAGCTTCCCCAAGATGAATCAAGCATTTCCACAGAGCATAACTACTATGGAGAAAAAGCTTATATATTCCAGTAGGGGTTAAAGAAACTTCATGGAAAACATAGTAGTGTTACTGTGATGATCCACAAGACCTTTTCTTTTAAAGGACCTAACAATTTATTTAACTTTTCTTTGCTTTTTACTACCTCACTGGTAAAATGAAGGGTCTTATTTTTCCGTCAAATTTTTTTCGCTTTAATCTTCTATAATCTGTGATATTTAGTTTGCTGCAGATTCAGTTCTCCTTGTTTTCCAGCAATGGGTTAAAATGTATTCTCAACCCAGCCTCTTCTTTAGGCAAGCTGTTCCTTCTTCTCCACCACCTCCCTTCACAGTGTGGAGGTTTCCTCCTTCACTGGTTGAAGGTAGGCCTGCTACCTCCCTGAAGTGGTAGAGAAAGGTGTATCAGAGAATCTTCATGGTGCCGGAACAGCCATGCTGCATCGCAGTGGAGGGTGGAGAATCCAAAGATGTTAGATTGCTAGACTTGAAAACAATGGCAGCATTAACAATAGAGAGTGTCCCAGTCATTCTGTTGTTTAATGGAATTCAAAGTTTTAAAGTACGTTTTACTTATATATGATGAGATATATAAATATAAATAGGGAAGAAGTTAATAACCATAAGCTTTTATAATATAGGACACTGATATGTTAAAAAAAAGTCAGATATAAAAAGGAATGAGATCTTGCCATTTGCAACGACATGGATGGAACTGGAGGGTGTTATGCTGAGTGAAATAAGTCAATTAGAGAAAGACATGTATCATATGACCTCGCTGATATGAGGAATTTTTAATCTCAGGAAACAAACTGAGGGTTGCTGGAGTGGTGGGGGGTGGGAGGGATGGGGTGGCTGGGTGATAGACATTGGGTAGGGTATGTGCTATGGTGAGCACTGTGAATTGTGCAAGACTGTTGAATCACAGATCTGTACTTCTGAAACAATGCAAAATATGTTAAGAAAAAAAAAGAAGAAGATAGCAGGAGGGGAAGAATGAAGGGGAGTAAGTCAGAGGCAGAGACGAACCATGAGAGACGATGGACTCTGAAAAACAAACAGGTTTCTAGAGGGGAGGGGTGTGGGGGGATGGGTTAGCCTGGTGATGGGTATTAAAGAGGGCACGTTCTGCGTGGAGCACTGGGTGTTATGCACAAACAATGAATCATGGAACACTACATCAAAAACTAATGATGTAATGTATGGTGATTAACATAACAATAAAATTTTTTAAAAAGTCAGATAAACTAATTTTTAGACATCCTAAGACAGACATTGAAATGTGCTTTTGGTGGTGGTGGTTGTATTCTCCTGCAGTAATGGCCAATCATTAGCCCTAAGCAAGCTGTTGTAATTCCATGAGTCAGCCTCAGTTTGACTGAATCAGAAGAAGAGATCTTTTGGCCTATAAGTGTTTTATGGCTGATCATTTCTGTAATACTGAACCTTAAATCTATCCTATGAGCTCTTTTTTTAAAATCCCCAGTTAAACCTCTGCATTCAACAGTGGTTTTCAAACTTGGACGTATACGCATGACCAGAGGAGCTTCTGAAAAATGCAGTTTCTGGGGCCCTAGGCCTAAGGACAGTGCTTTAGAAAACTTAATGTGGGACTTAAGAATCATCAATTTCAATAATCTGCCTTTACCAAGAGGATGAGGATTTATGAGATGAGAATCTAGGGTGGAATAGAGCCACTCAGAAGTTAATCAAATTTTCTAAATCTTCTAAAGTCATGTCTGCATATTCATTTCTTTTAAAATAGTATTAATAAAATAGTACTAATTTACTTTTTAAACTCTTAAGACATAATTATATAACTTAACATAATATGTATATTATAACAATAGCAATATAAATGGATATAGAATATTTTAATGTTACATGTGATCACTGAATTATTAATTTGGAAAGTATTTCATTTGTAGAATGGAGCACAGGATTAAACAACTAGTCTTCAGTTCATTAAATATCAGAGTTTTCTGGTTATTAAGTTGCTGTGTCACAGTTACAAGGTTACCTTCTTTACCTTATTACCATTTATTATGTTAGAGCTAGATCGTGTTTCAATGTTCCAAAGAAAATTTCCTGAAGCCCTGACTGGTTATCAGGGCTATTCTTTTTTCTCTGTAGTGTTCTTGCTTTTGTTTCTTGTGAATGTTTCATCTTATTTCCTGAAGGCCTCTTAGAGTTGCTTGAATGTTGGCTTTTGAAAAGATTGTTTGTAAAAGGCTTGGGGAAATAAGTTGAAATGTCTAGACAATGAAAAAAGGAGGTTAGCCAAATATTAATACATGTTTCTAAAGATCATATGATTTTTTAAAAGTTTTTTTTCTCTGTTCTAACAGTCCATCATATATAATGAGATTTGCTTTGTAAATACCATTGCATTATTTTTCTATAATGGCTTTCTTCTGAAGATCTGTGTCTCACACACAAAAAGTTTTTTTCAGTCACTTAGTGAGGGACAAAGAGGAAATACTCTGGCTGGTGTTTTGTCATGATGTTCTCAAGAGGAAACTAGGTAGAGATCCTAAAGTATTAAAAGTAAAGATGGTCTACAAAAAAGATTTGTCTTCTTTTCATTCTAAAACATTTTTTCCTATAATGTTAAATTCTCTCTTTTTAAAAGTGAGTTATAATTAACATATATTAACATAAATTAACATTATATTTGTTTCAGGTGTACAACATACTGATTTGGTATTTATATACATTGCAAAATGATCACCACAGTAAGTGTAGTTAACATCTGTCAGCATACATGGGCTCCACATTTTTTTTATTGGGATGAGAACTTTTAAGATCTATTCTCATCAACTTTCAAATATGCAATATGGTATTATTGACTGTAGTCACCATGCTGTACATTATATCCCCATGACTTACTTATTTTATACTTGGAAGTTTATACCTAAAATTGTTTTTTAACATGGAATTTGTTTATTATTTCCACTCAAACCAAGTAATATTTGATGCATACTTTCTGACAGATCTCATCTAAGTTAAAATTTTGCTGTTTTCATCATGGGTTTTTGCATTAATTCTATTTTCAAAAATTTTTGGGTGTGATTATCATCCTTTTTTTTTCTTTTTTATTGTTATGTTAATCACCATACATTACATCATTAGTTTTTGATGTAGTGTTCCATGATTCATTGTTTGAGCATAACACCCAGTGCTCCACGCAGAACGTGCCCTCTTTAATACCCATCACCAGGCTCACCCATCCCCCCACCCCCTCCCCTCTAGAACCCTCAGTTTGTTTTTCAGAGTTCAAAATATTTCATTAAAATGTTGTTTATCTTGATTAAGAAGGGTTTTTTGGTCCCTCCTTAAATTTGGTGCCTGAAGTAAATGCCTAAGTGGTCTCCCTTTAGACTGGCCCTATTCCCTATTATTAATATGCTGTGTAGAGAGGAAGTACAGTATTTAGGAAGAATTAACAGTGGACATCAGCAACCAGCATCCCTCATTAAACTGGATTAAAATTTTGGTCAGCATTTAGTTTTTGCAAGTTTTTCTTATTTTTTATTGTAAACTTTACTGAATGAATCACCATAATTGCCATCAATTTATTATTTTCTTGGTATTTATGTTCCTTTCTATTGCTATAAAATAAGGACTAAGAACATTTAGTTGAAATATATAAAGATAAAGGCAACATAATGTATATTTAAATATATGTATCAAATATATATATTTTAAATGCGCTCTTTGTTTCTCTTTGTAACATAACCCAAAAATAGTCCAGTAGATATTCAGAGATTTCCCAAAGTTGTCTGTCTTTCCAGGGGTTTCATTGCTCCTCAGAATCATTCTTTTAGAATTTGCCCTTGAACAATCCCTTTATGGAAGTGAAATGAACAGGGCTGAGTCTTCCTATAATGCAGTGACCTTGCTTTGTATTGACAGAAAAATCTCTTACAGCTGGTTCTTATGTACTGCATGTATTGATGTGTTTCTGAAGGCCCAGATCAGTGAGGAGAAGCTATAACTGCACACTCTCTTTGTAGATGTTAAAAAAAAAAAATCCTTTAGACCACAGAGATTTTTGGCAATATCATTTCAGATTGAATTTGCACTTGGAAACTTAAACCAGGTAATCCTTGTAGTGTTTATCTTTTGGAAATTTTTTATATTAGTGACTTATTTTTGCTCTTATAGTTTGGTCCTGGAAGCTTTTCTAAATAAAATCATTGCTTTCTGGGAGCTGAATCTTAGCTGCAAACTTTGCTTTGATCTGAAGTTTAAGGTAATGACAATTGTTTAACATAATGGTTTAAATAAATAGCATACTTTATTTTGATTGACTTTTATTTAACACTCAAATTATGAATTCTGCATATTCAAATTCAAATGCTTTATTTGATAGTGCATTATCTCTATAATATGAAGAATTGGTGTCTAAATTATAATTTAGATGTTTCCTGTCACATGAAATGAAATTAACTACCTGAATGTCCTTCAAACTACCTTTCTGAAATCCAAGGACTGTGTGTATCTCTATTGCTTGCACATATACCTATAGGGCTTTTTTTAATACTGATTAATCTTGAAAATCTACATACTTGTATTTCCTATCAAAATAACTTTCAATAAGATTGATTTTCAGTAACATTGAATCCTGATTTTATAAATGTAACATGTATTTGTGCTAGGAAATTTGGAAAATACAGATAACTCTAAAGAGTAGTAATAATCATCACTAATATAATTCCCTAGGCAACATAAAAATTTGAATGTGCTTCATTTTAGGCTATCACCTGTGTGATCTATATAGGAACGTGGGTGGTAAGAGGGAGAAAGAGGTGTATGTATGGATGAATTTCTTACGTTTCTTTCCTCACTTACTATTACATATATCATGGACATTTTTTCTATGTCATAAAATTGTCTTTGAAAATACAGTTTTTAGTAGTTACTTAATGTTTCATTGTATGGCTCTGTCATAATTCACTTAACCATTTTTGCCTGTTTTTAGATATAAATTATTTTACAATGAGCACCTTTTATTTACAAACTTACATCTCAGATCGTTTCACTAAGATTAATTCTTACAGTTTTACTCATGAAATATAAACATTCTTAATGCTTTGGATACATATTGCCATTGTACTTTCCAAAAACATTGGTATAATTACATTTTTAGGAAAAAAAAAAGTCCCAGTTTAAAGGAAGTATACAAAAATAACCTCAAAGTCTTCATATACTAATACCTATTAATTTATGTTGTTTCATTTTTTACATTTTGTTCTATAATACTGACATTTGCTGCATATGTTAAAGTTATAATTCTTGAGGCTATATTAAAGCTCCTAGTCTTGCCAATAGTCAGAATTAGTCCAGCTGTCTGAGTGGTAGGCCTAGTGGAAATAGATTTTTTCCTTAATAAACTAGGGAATAGCTCATATAGACTGTAGATTTTGTGACTGTTTTCTTGCCAATCCATAGAAGTAGCATCCTAAGTGTTTTTACTAATTGTTTGCTTGAGCAGTGATTTTTAAAGTGCATCTTCAGCCCACCCTGAGGTTTGAAAGATTAACACCGAAAATGTTATTTATATTTTTTACATTATACTTTAAATTATTTGTCCATATTTTATAATTTCAATAAAGTAGTAGTGCAATAGAGTATTATAAAATTTATAAATAAGCCATTGTATGTTGTGGTTACAAATTCACATTTTTTTTAATTTGTGAGTGTATACTTATGGCAGAGATTGAGAATTGCCTTTCAAAACCATCCATCCCGTCTTACTTTCTTCCTTCTTCCCTCAAAAAACCACACTTTTTCAGCTGTGCACTTTGATATACATTCTTTTTTTTTAAGATTTTTTTTTTTTATTATTCATTCATTTGAGACACAGAGATACAGAGAGAGAAAGCATGAGCAGGGAGAGAGGCAGAGGGAGAAGCAGGCTCCTCGCTGAGCCAGGAGCCTAATGTGGGGCTCAATCCCATGACCCTGGACTCATGACCTGAGCCGAAGGCAGAGGCTTAACCATCTGAGCCACCCAGGCGCCCCAGCTGTGCACTTTGCCACCTATCTTGAAAATTACATTCCCTGACCTTCTTTGCAGTTTGGCAGAGCCTCATGACTAAATTTTGGTCAATAAAATTTAAGCAGAACTATGTACACTTCTCAGATAATGGTTTAAAAGGGGGGAAAACATGACATTCTTCACCTTTTTCCTCCATCTTACATCTTAAACCCCTAGTGTGGTGACTGACACTTCAGCAGCTAGCTTGGACTCTGAGGTCATCAGAGGAATAAATAGCAGCTACTATGATAGAAAGTTGAGATAGAGGTGGACTAGTCCCTAATAACCATGTGGAACTGTCACACTAGCACTGGACAGCATAAGTACAACTCGTATCTTGTTTAAGCACTGTTTGGGGGACCCCTCTTTCTTGCAGCCAAATACAGTCTTAACTGATAAGGTATCAAAGTTGGAGTCCATTGTACTTGAGTGTTCATCCTGTGCATTTAGCAACTCTTAGACCAGATGCCTGGGTCATTTAATAGGTAAGGAGTATCTAGGTGCTTGTCCTGCCCTTAGGATATCACTATCAGCAAACCCAACCTGTTGACGTGTTTCTAAAAGTCAGTTATTTAGCTTAGGAACACTGATTTTCCCATGAGTTTCTAGTGTTCATGGACAGAGTATTAAACCCTTGTGAAAACAAACTGGTATGGGGCGCCTGGGTGGCTCAGTCGTTAAGCGTCTGCCTTCGGCTCAGGTCATGATCCCAGGGTCCTGGGATCGAGCCCCGCATCGGGCTCCCTGCTCGGCGGGAAGCCTGCTTCTCCCTCTCCCACTCCCCCTGCTTGTGTTCCTGCTCTCTCTGTCTCTCTTTCTCTGTCAAATAAAATAAAATATTAAATAAAATAAAATATTAAATAAAATAAGATAAAATAATAAAATAAAATAAAATAAAAAACAAAAACCAAACTGGTATAAGGCCAAAGGAAAAATCTTCCTGCATTCTGTGTCCATTCTTTCTCAGAGGTGAATCAGTAGCCTTTTCCAAGCTCTCCTAATGCACACTGCCAGAGAGAGGGGAGAAGGAGAGAGGCCATTCCAAAGATCTCTTTATTGTTAATTTAAGAAGGATTCAGAGTAGATTGTTTTAGATATTAGTGCTCTCTCTTTTATTAAATTTTGAAGCTTCTTAGAAAACAACTAGCTATTAATAATAATAGAGGGAAAGAAATAAATATGCTTGCAACACAAGGAAATATTTTTTATGCAGTATTACTACTCTTAATATTTCTCCTGAGGAGTCCTAGCTCATAAGACCTTTTATGATCTGCTGCAGGTGACCTCTTCAGCACCCTGTTGACTAACTGGGGCCACTGAGTTCTTCATGCTCTTCAGTCCTCTGAATGTCACCATCATACCTGTCCCCCTGGGACAATGCCCCTCACAGCCCCCACCTAAGGTTCAGCTTTGACATTGCTATGCACAGGGCACTCTTCTGAAAAATGCCTGTCTTGTGTGTTCTCATAGTCTCCACTACTTCCCATTCCTAGAAGCTCATCTACTCTTTCCCAAGTGCTGGTGAATTGTATGTGTCCCTAACTAGTCTAAAAAACTCCTTAAAGAGGCCACATTTTATTCAGCACCTCATTCAGTACCTGGAACAGAGCAGGTGCTCAATAAAAACAGAATGATGACTACATGATATATAATTAGTTGTGGTTCCCTTACCTGTCTCATTCTGATGTCAGCAGAGAAAATAAATTTCTTGATCTCATAGTCATGACACAGAGACCATAAAATTTGAACATGTGAAGAATTCTTCACCTAATTATTAGAAGGTATTATTTTTAATGTTACTTTTCATGGTTGTATTTGTGTATTTGCCTATCTTGCTGTTAATAAGGAACTCAGAACATAGACATTTATTTAACGATCTTTGAGCACCCTCCGTGTGTCAAGCACCATATGCATTTGGGCAGCTAAATATTTATCTTTAAATTCTTGTTGATATTTTGCATATTTGTAATGTCCATAATAAACATAGTGATAACATTTTAAAGCTTTTTCCTGTGAAAAAAGTAGTTTTTACACGTGCATATATAATGTCCTTGAATTCTTACAACATAGCCCCATTTTAGATATCAGGGATCTGAGGCTAAGAGGTCAAAGAAGACATGAAATAAAACATGACTGTCCAGAAGAGTTCATCTGATTGGATATTGTGCTTGAAGCTCATTTAAATTCCTACCTCTTTCTATTCACACCTATTAAATAGTGAACCCATCAGTTGCAGTATGTTAAATTATTTGGTTTTATATGTGTCCTAACATGAAAATCTTTAACTTGAAATTAAAAGGAAGTCTTTAAATGAACTATACAAAGTTGAATAGATTCGAAAAAGACTTACAGAACATGAGTAAAGAGGGATTGCTTCTTCCTAATGCATTGCTTTGGAGTTACTAGTGGTCTTTAGTGAAACCCCTTTGACATGTAGCATATTGAATACTTGATCCCAAGATGAAACAAGTTTTTACTAATAAACTGATTATCCTTAGTTGGCAAAATGTCCACAGTAACTATTTATCCTGGTTCTACTACATACCAGTTGTGTTAGCATGGACAAAGTCCTTGATCTGTCAGAGTCCTCGTTTCTCATCAATAAGGTGGGGATAGCAAGTATAACCACTTCCACTGGAGTGTGGTGAGGAATGAATGAGATACTGTGCTCAGAACTCAGAGGACAATGCATGGCTGTAGGAGGCTCTCAGTAAACATTAGTTGTCATTTTTGCTTTGGTTTCTGTTTATGTTTTTGAGGCTGGACTCACTGTTGGATGGGAGGAGCTACAGTGGCAATATTAGGATCTTTTGATTTGAAAGTAATGAGAAGGTGATTAGATCAGACATAAAAACATAACAGTGGTGAGCTTCCTGCCCTGGTTGTTCTTTGTAGTCAAGGTGGATCAGAAAGAACCTTTCAATGCTACTAATAATAGCAACAACTAGTGTGGCAAATACCATTTATAGAGTGTTTACTACGGGTAAAGCACTATACTAAAAGCTTTCTCCTATTCTGTTCAGTCCTTCCGACAACACCATGAAGTACCTAGTGTCATTACTCCTGTTTTACAGATGAAGATGCTGAGACTCACTCAGGCATGCTGGCTCCACAGATCAGCCCCTGAAGCTCCTTGTGCTGCCCTTTACACTTTGAACAGAAGTGAGCAGAATTACACATGTGCAGATGCCCAGTGTAGAGATTGTCATGTATGTAGCTGTTAGGTTGACTAAGAGCAGTTTGTCGAATGTCATTATAGATTAAATTTACTTTAAATCCCTTTAAATCCACTCTGTGAAGCAAGTTCTTTCCTTGCCCCTTAATATAAGTTCAGACAGGCTCCATGACTTCTCTGGATAATATATGTCCTGTAGTGCTTATTGGGCAAAAACACAGATTCAATTTAATAATTTAAATATTCAGGCTGTGTAATATTTAATATTCTAAACTTTATTTAAAGCCTCTCCCCTTGAGCTCTAAGTTCAGGCCTCTTGGAGGCAGGAAGCCTGCCATGGGAAAAGGGTACTTGCTCTCCTCTTTCCCCACCTGGCCTTCAGCTCCTCCATCCTGTTTGCTCACATCAGATTCTGACTCCTCTGGGTTTAAATGGATGGAAAGAGAGGGGAAGAGATAGGGACTTTCTTCCTTAACTACTAGAGTGTTGGTCTAGTATTTGGGATGTTAAAGATTTTTTTTTTTTACTGTGATGCTTGAAAATTTTTTATTGATCATATTCATCTGTGACAAAAATACGTACATAAGTTGATTTTTAAAAAAAGATTTTGAGTATAGTTGACACACAATGTTATATTAGTTTCCGGTGTACAACATAGTGATTTGACCGGTTTACACATTATACTCTGCTCACCACAAACGTAGCTTCCGTCCCTCACTATACGACGCTATTACAGTATCATGGACTAGTCCCTTACGCTGTGCCTGTTAGTCCCATGACTTATTCATTACGTAACTGGAAGGTTGTATTTCCCACTCCCATTCAACCTATTTTTCTCATCCTTCCACCCCCTCTCCTCTGGCAAACTTCAGTCCTCTGTGTTTATAGGTCTGATTCTGCTTTTTGTTTATTCGTTTGGGTTTTTTTTTATTCCAAACATAAATGAGATATATGGTATTGTCCTTCTCAGCCTGACTTACTTCACTTAGCATAGTACCCTCTAGATCCATCCATGTTGTCACAAATGGCATGATCTCATCCTTTTTTATGTCTGCTTAATAGTTCAGTGTGTGTGTGTGTGTGTGTGTGTGTGTGTATGGGTGTGTATCTACATACCCAAACATACACACCACATCCTCCTTATTCATCTATCTATGAACACTTAGGATACTTACATATTTTGGCTATTGTAAGAAATACTGCAATAAACATAGGGGCATATGTATCTTTTCAAGTTAGTGTTTTCATTTTCTCTGAGTAAATATCCAGTAGTGGAATTATTGGATCATATGGTACTTTTATTTTTAATTTTCTGAAGAACCTCTATATTGTTTTTTTCCACATTGGCTATACCAATTTACATTCCCCTGAACAGTGCCTGAATGTTCCCTTTTCTCCACATCTTTGCCAACACTTGTTTCTTGTCTTTTTTAATGTTAGCCATCCTGACAGATCTAAGTTGATTTTTCATTGTGGTTTTGATTTGCATTTCCCCGATGACTAGTGTTAGGCATCTTTTCATGTGTCTGTTGGCCATCTTTAGAAAAATGTCTACTCAGTTCCTCTGCCCCCTTTTAAATCAGATTTTTTGCTTTCTTTGGTGTTGAGTTGTATGTATAAGTTCTTTATATATTTTGGATATTACCCCTTATTGGATATGTCATTTTCAGGTATCTTCTTCTATTCAGTAGGTTGCCTTTTTATTTTGTTGATGGTTTGCCTCTCCTTGCAAAGGCTTTTTATTTTGATGTAGTTCCAATAGTTTATTTTTGCTTTGTTTTCCTTTGCCTTAGGAGACCTACATAGACAAATATTGCTACAACCAATGTCAGAGAAATTACTACCTTTGTTCTCCTAGGATTTTTATGGTTTCAGATCTCACATTTAGGTTTTTTAGTCTATTTTGAGTTTATTTTTGTGTATGGTGTTAGAAAGTGGTCCAGTTTCATTCTTTGGCATGTAGCTGTCCCATTTTCAAAGCACCACTTATTGAAGAGACTGTCTTTTCCCCTTTGTATATTCTTGCCTTCTTTGTCATAGATTGACTATATAAAATTTTAAATGCTTTTATTGGTTATTTGTAGACTCTTCCCTCTGCAGCTTTTTTTTTTTTTAATTTTGAGAGAGAGAGAGCACACGTGCGTGTGAGCAGTGTGTGTATGTGTCTGTTGGGGGGGGGTGTGGTGCAGAGGTAGAAGGAGAGAGAGCATCCCAAGCAGGCTCCATGCCCGACGTGGAGCCCAATGCCAGGCTTGATCCCACAACCCTGAGATTATTAGCCAAAATCAAGAGTTGGACACTTAATCGACTGAGCCACCCAGGCACCCACACCTCTGCAGTCATTTTAATGGAGCAAAACATCCCTATTCTGGCTAAGAAAGCAAATGTTCCCTTTAGTTTTTGAGATCTGTTGACCTTATCCAGGTGGTCTTGGATATAACTGTAGGTGACCTCATTCTAATTCCCTCTTACAAAATGCCCATATCTGATCCACAAAAAACACATTGTAACCCCAATATACTCTAAGAATTAGGTGATTCCCAATATAGTGATCTCCCCTTTGTTCCACCACAAATGGAACTAACCAATCACTTGGCCTCTAGGTTTCTCATGCATAAATCAGACACTCGTCCCCATGCCCATCAAAGAGCAGGGGACACATTAAAGTCTCCAAAAGTTCCTGGCAAAGTCTTTCTCCCCCAGCAGGCATTTCCCATCCTTTAGAGTTTAATTCACAGCTTCTCAGTCCAAATAAGTTCTTCTCCCTAATTTCTGACTTCAAAATGTTGGTGTGGATGCAGCATTTAAGAATTGTGTAACTGGTTCTCAGAATCCTGCTTTGGAAATTCAGCATATGGTCAACACCTCCTTTGAAATGTGTTAATTATTGTCTTGGTGTTTCAGCTAGGATTTCCATTTTAATATTCTATGTATATAATAATTCCAGATAAAATGGATTTCCATGCTTTGTATGCTTTGTATCACTTTCTTCTCTTTCTGTCTTTCCTATTAGAAAAACTGAAATGGAGGCCTATGGTGGGAGGAATAAGGGAGTGCTGTATATCTCACATATCTACTCAGATAGTGAGAAAGATGTTCAAGGAGCCCACTGAATTAAGACAGCATAATCATTTACCTCCTAACTTCATGCTGTGTTATTATTCCCTGTTGGGTGGGCCTTTTAAGCTTTCTCCTTCATGAATTTCTATATGGGAGACAGTTTGATATAGCAGTTAAGTGCAGACTCTAGGGCTGGATCATCTGGATCAAATCTAAGCTCCACCACTTTTTTGGTTGTGTGTCATCGGGCAAGTCATTTGATCATTATGAACCTCAGTTTTCTCATGTGTAGAACGAGGATAATAGTACTTGCCTTGCAGAGTTATTGTGAAAATTAAATGAACTAGCATATGCGTGGCTCTTGGAACAATGCATACCATATAGCAAGTGCTATGTGAACAGCAGCAGGAGTTGTGATTATCATTATTATTATTATTACTACTATTTGTCCCTTAAGGTTCAGTGTAATATCACCTACTTTACGAAATCTTTTGGAACTGGAAATTACACTGATTGTCCTGATCAGACTAAGCCTGCTTTTAATCTGTTGTCATAAAACACTTTCTTTGCTGTACTACCACCCTTGTCCTAGGGTAACAAGGTCAATGTTAGCAGGTCACCTTTGCCACTTGCCAGGGATCCTTTCAAGGTCATGGTATTTCTTCCTGGGCACAGTGCTTAAACATAGTAGACATGGTCAGCAAACAGTTTCTTTCCCTTCTCATTTTTATTGAGTGGTTAAATCTAACTCTTAAGATCGAAGTCAATTTATAATATTTAAAGAATATTATAAAGTAAGAATACTCTTTTAAAAAGTATGTAGAAGGCAAATACCATGTAAATTAAAACAGTTTTGTAATTATTAATAAAGTCTGCCATATATTTGCAATTGATATTGGATCAAGAAAACATTCTGTTTTGTACTTAGAGTAACAAAAGGCAAAATTTAACAAAGCACTGACTTCTTAAAAGAAATAGAACAGCAAATATTTAGAACAAGAATTTCTTTAGTAACCAAGTTACATATTAGTGAAAAATGTGAATCTGGATTCAGTAGTTTATACCTATTGTCATTTCTGGTTTAATAGAGATGGACAAGTCTGTTCTGTATCTGCAATGCTTTTGTGGCGGAAGTGAGAGGGTGAACTCTGGCACAATCAGTGTAGTTTCCAGAGCAAAGACTTTGAAAACACAACTAGTTACAACAAACGTGTTGTTTAGACAGGTTCTGCCTCATTTTATCTGTCTACCCCAGGGGACTTGGAGCTTTACTATTCTCGTACTCCCTCAGTCTCAGACCTGTCATCCAGTATAACGGTGTAGTTAAATGAGTTGTACTTGGAAATGCTTTCACTTTAGTGAAGGTCGTGAAGGTTTTAACATCTCACAGCCAAGTCTTGATAAGCCACTCACAGGTATATGATGCCCTTAATGTTAACAAATCATGGATGAAGAGGAGAGGTCAGGTGATTCTTGATGGTAAGAAGCTTAGTTTAGTTCTTGTGAATTTGGATAGTTGTTTCAAAACAAACAAAAGCTCTAAAGGCTAAGAACCATATTTATGAAAACATTTACAAAACTATTGGAATGATTGGAACGGCTTTTTTTTTCTTCTCTGAATCTAATTTTTAAAACACCTCTTCTCTGACACAAAAAGAGGGTAGGACATTTTCCCTAATACTTAGCAACCTTGACGATACACCTACCCAACATTCCTCAAGAACTGGTAGCATTACTCTCAAAAAAGGAATCACAGACCTGTACCTCTGAAACAAATAATACATTATACGTTTAAAAAAAAAAGATAGCAGGAAGGGAAAAATGAAGGGGGGAAATCAGAGGGGGAGACAAACCATGAGAGACTATGGACTCTGAGAAACAAACTGAGGGGTTCGAGAGGGGAGGGGGCTAGGGGAATGGGTTAGCCTGGTGATGGGTATTAAAGAGGGCACGTATTGAATGGAGCACTGGGTGTTATATGCAAACAATGAATCATGGAACACTACCTCAATAAATAAATAGGGAAAAATTTAAAAAGCAGATTAAAACCAGCATCTAAAAAAAAAAAAAAAAAAGGAATGGCAGTGTATCGGACTATTGCTTTCCTACACTAAAACAAATAGATACTTTGGTTCCAGATTGTTCCTGAGTGAAGCACAGTAACATTTCTCCATAGAGATGCTTTACAAAAGATGTTATTGAAGGGATCCACTTTGGCAGTTAAAGCATTTATTCTGACACTAGTGTTTTCCCCATCTAAGCTTAGCTTGCCAAGAGTTGGATATGGGGCAAGATCTCGCTAAGAGTTCTTCACTCTACTGAAGCATAATTCTCTTTCATATGGCAAAGCACACTCCCTATATTTGAAACCAAATAAATGCTGATCTGTTGAAATCTATTAATAAATTTCACAATATTATCCATGCTTAAAATATGAAGTGATATTTTGATACCATCACACATCAGTTTAAATATCCTGAGTGTTCTACAATGTTTTGAGGATTTGTTGATAAGAATTAGGTAAGGCACAGAAAATAACTAGAAAAGATATTAGTCAAAGTAAGATCTCAAAATTTAGCATAAACACCTGAGTAACTACTATTATTCATATAAATTATTTATAGGCCCTTTTCAGCATTCACAAATGTGTCTGCTAAATATTTTCTAAGTAGTGTTTCCCTCCTAAATTCCTTGTTAGTAATCCAAAATATCTGTTCTTCGGGGTGGGAATATTTGAGATCATAGCTGAGGGTTACACAGGATATCTCTATAATTACTTCTGTTTTCTAACTCGTTTGTCTTCATGACCATAACCATAAGCTATAGAATAAAGTTTCCAGTAAGTATCTCCCAATACTGTGGGAGTTGTAATTTTTTTTTTTTTACAAAAAGCATTTTATTAAAACACATCACCAGACAGATAGACTGTGTCTTTCTCCATCAGTGTCTTTTTAGAACTGCTTCAGTTGTTAATCAGCAAAGGTTCATTAACAGGATGAAAAAATAACACTCAAGAATGAATCACTTTGTTACCTTTTATTCCTTTTGGTCAATGAAAGTGATATTGGTCTCAAAAACTTAAAAACCAGACACTCACACACATGTGGATTTAAATTTGAGTAGGATTGCCCTGTGGCAGGAGCATCGCAACTGTAGGAACAAAAGCTTAGGTCAGGGCTTTGTATCAGACTGGTGGTAGTTTATTCCATTAGCTGGTGTGACAGTGACTTGCAGCCATCATTTTTGCTTGGAGGAAAATGTTTACACACATGATTTCTGTCCCTATTGGTGAATTACCTCAAAGTCCTTACTCTAATATAGTTTGACGTCCCCATTTATGGTCCAGTGACCAAGGTTTCAGATTATAGTGTATTGGCCATTTTTTTATTCTTTATTATTTATAAAAGAATATTTTTAGCTTAGAGTTGGTGTATCTATTTTAGAAAATGCAATGCAATATCCTAGGTACAAGGAAATCTTTCTTTTAATGAAGACGATTAAGACACAGAGCTTTGATGAGTTTGCCATGGCTGCCTGCGCCCTATACCATTTTTTCCCACCCCGGTTATACCAAACTCCAGGTTTTTGTGGCCAGAGAAGCATGATAGTAAAGAATGAAGAACTTCTGTTTTCAGAAACTTGCTTTGCTCACACAGTTCTCTGCTTCACAGCACCACCCTATACTCCTAGCATTTATCTTCAAACCATCCCAATTGGTAATTCATAGGAAAAGCTGGCTGAGTTAGGAGCTCCTCTCTTGTTATTATAAGAAAGACTTAGAAGACAGGCCTTGATTTCCTGCCAGGAAGAATGATAAATGTTTTAAGTTTGCCTTTTAAACTCTTAACATTTTCCATAGAAACAAAAGTTTGAATAGATGTTCACGTTGATCATAAAGTATGACATCTATTTTCCAAACAAACAAAAATAGATCCAACTATGTGGAGGAGATGGATTATATGATTTCTTAGTGTTCATTTTTTTTTAAGATTTTATTTATTTATTTTAGAGAGAGAGCATGAGCCGGGGGAGGGAGAGGGTAAGAGAGACTCTCAAGCAGACTCCATGCTGAGAGCCAAGCCTGCCGTGGGGCTCAATCTCATGACCCTGAGATCATGACCTGAGCCGAAGTCAAGAGTCTGACGTTTAACTGATGGAGCCACCTAGGTGCCCCCTTAGTTTTTTTTTTTTTTTAAAGATTTTATTTATTTATTTGACAGAGAGAGAGTGAGAGAGGGAACACAAGCAGGGGGAGCGGGAGAGGGAGAAGCAGGCTTCCTGCTGAGCAGGGAGCCCAACATGGGGCTTGATCCCAGGATCCTGGGATCATGACCTGAGCCAAAGGCAGACGCTTAATGACTGAGCCACCCAGGTGCCCCACTTAGTTTTTATCTTAGAAAATATTCATGTGAATTAAGTGAATTGGTTTTGAAGTCAGCAAGATCTTTTGGGATTCTGACTTTACCACTTATTATCTATATGACTTCTGGCAAGTTCCTTACCTTCCTTGTACCCAGTTTCTCATTTTTCAAAACAGGTGATACACATCTTAATGACTTGTTTTTGAGAATTAAACAAGATCATGAACATGAAGTGCTTATTAGGAGGCCCTGCACTTAATGGGTATTAAATAAGTATTAGCTACTTAAATCCTACTATTACTAATATAATTCCTGATGTTGCTCCTACTACTATATTTCTATTAATACTTGTTATCAGTCCACTCCACTATTCAGAACCCTTCAGACTTTCCATTGCTCCAACCCCACCCTATTCTCCTTACTTGACTATTGCCCTTACCTACGTTTTCCCAAATATCCAAAATATGTTTGTATTTATGTCCATCCTGGAATTTTCTCCTGCTTCTCACCTATTAAAATCTTACTTACTTTGAAGTGCCAGCCCAAATGTGTTTTCTCACTAAATCTTTATCAGTGTACTCAGTTAAAATCAGTCCTTCACGCAGCTATGCTCTCAAATCCCTTGGTTTTCACCTTTATTATAACACTTTAATTCATTCTTATCTTACTGCTGTCTACAATTCTCTCTTTCTCCTTGCATTGTAAGGTATTTGAAATACTTTCTTGCTTATCTTTATCTTCTCATACTACATACAATTCTCACCAATGAGCACAAGTCTTTTCCACATGGTCACAATTCAATCAATATTTGTTGAATTAAATTGTTATACAGAATTCTCTAGTAGCATTTCTTTGCTAATAAAATGAAAATTGATGGTCATATAGATAACTCTGAGGCAATATGAGACACTGAAATGTTCTCTAAATAATCAAATCACATTCAACATGTTTTAGAATTGTTTTTGTAATATTCTGTTCTTTCACTAGTTGGTCAACCATAGATGGTACATTAGTTTGCTAGGGCTGCCCTAACAAAATACCACAGACTGGGTGGCTTAAACAGAAATTTATTTTCTCCTGCTCCAGGAGGCTAGAAGTACAAGATAAAGTACAAGATAAAGGTGCTGGCAGGGTTGGTTTCCTCTGAAGCATCTCTCGTTGGCTTGCAGATGGCTGCCCTCTTGCTGCTTCATCACATGGTTGTCCATCTGTGCATGTGTACACCAGGGGGTGTCTGTCTGTCCTAGTCTCCTCTTCTTAGAAGGACATGGGTCAGGTTGGATTGGGGCCCATCCTAAGAGCTTTATTTTAATCATCTCTTTAAGGCCCCTATATCCAAATACAGTCACATTCTGAGGTACAAGGTGTTAAGACTTCACAGGAATTTTGAGGGAACATAGTTTATTCCATAACAAATGACAGCTCATTTTTAACCAGGATTTTTGATTAACAAGAAAATCTCATTTCCTGATTATTAGTCCCCCTCAAAATATAACATATGGTCCTATAATTCTCCACAAATGAAATCTTCAATTAATAGAAGAGAATACTTGTGGAGTACTTTGTATTGCTTATTAGTGAGCAAAACCCCCTTATCTTCTTCATTTCCTATTACTTCTTATGGTTTTTATTGTGGATATTTTCATTGGATAAAACTATTTGCAATAAACAGTAATAATACCAGTAACAATAATATTAAGAAAGGCTGTTCTTAATTGAACACTTCATATCTGCTAGATACTACCGAAGCACTTCACAATGCATAATTTCATTTAGTCAGTGTAGCCACTCTAAAAAATCTGAGACCTAGGGAGGTGTTAAGTTTCCCAAAGTCAAACACATAGAAGGAGGTACTGTCTGTTCCTTTCAGCTTGTCTCTGGCATGGGTCAGAGTCTGTTTGATGCTCAAATCCATGTAGTTGATGAATACACTGTGCTGCCACTCAGTGATGACACTAGAAATAGGATGGGTATAGGGTGGCGATTCCTTTGGAAGAGAAGCAAGAGAATTTTTCCTGAAGCTGATCTGGTGTAACAAAACTACTTTTGCATGTCATGCATCAATCTTAATGGTGCCTAGGGGCAGGGGGTTGCTAAGAGAAAGAGAGAGGGCTAAACCCTCCCAAAGCATCACTTGGTTCTACAGTTGCTAACAGTCCACAACCACAAAGGGAAAGAAGTCTGTGTTCTAACGTATCTGTGAATGAAAATTCACTTTTGAATTCCACCTATTCTGGAAAAACAGAGTGGCAAGAAACCAAAAATACTTCTTTGCTATTTTAAAGTACTAGTCATAGCCACTAAGTGAAGTGCATTTAAAAGATTTCAAAAATACTCAGCATAAGTGCTGCATTTCCAAGAGTTATATTCCAGTGAATATAAGACAGCTCACATAAGAACAGAAGGGCCACGGGCTCAGCTCCACATTGTGGTTGCAGCCAGTATCATCATCTCAACCAGTAATAATAGAGCAAAGACTACATGAAATCTTATGTTTCAAAATTTAAATTGTTCTAGTACATGTGCATAAATAATTCTGTGGCTTTACTAAATTATTTTAAAATAACACTGGCATAGCCATTTTTACTTGGAAAACCTCAGAGAATCACGACAACATTCCCCTATAGTGGTGAACTCTTCCATTATTGTTTATTTCCTTGCTTTAGCTCATCCCTTCAGTCTTCTTTTACTTCTCTTACTGTTAAAATAGCCTTGAAGAAGAATGATTACCTTCTACATAAATGTTTTGTTAGAATAATTACCAGACTCAACTGGGGCTCTAACTCTATCCTTAGCTGACTTTCTTTTTTTTTTTTTTAAAAGATTTTATTTATTTATTAGAGAATCCGAGCGGGGGGGGGGGGCAGAAGGAGAGGGAGAAGCAGACTCCCCGCTGAGTAGGGAGCCCAATGTGGGGCTCCATCTGGGACTCCAGGATCATGACCCGAGCCGAAGGCAGACTCACCCAGGAGCCCCATTAGCTGACTAGCTAGAATAAAATAGAGTATATGTTTGTTTCATCATCCTGTTAACAGGCACACCTTAATTCCAATTGGGGTATCTCTTAAAATTTTGTTGTTTATAATCTCTTGCTTTTGACTTCGTAGTTAATGGTCCCTTGCTATGATTCCCCTGTGAATTTCATCCAGTAACAGTGACCTACTCATGACCCTCAGCTAATTTCCCAGACATCATGAGATTTCCAGGATTTTAGTTGGAGTGCATCTGGTCATCCAAAATTGTGATTTTTAGACTTCAAACACTGAGATGTAAAATAACTCTTGAGTTTTACAGCTGTCAGAAGTGAGAACATATTGAATCAGTTTAAGCCAAAAATATTTCATCTCCAATTTGATTTACTGGATATTTTGGCTAGAAGTGCAGAAATGCCATAAATAGTGATTTACAGTGTAACTACATAAAAGAGGGCCATAATTCAGAACTATAGGATAGAGCATGTGATGAACTCTTGTTATTGTAATATGGCCAGATTAACAGCTTCTTCTCATTTAAAGCTGTTTGTTTTCTATGAAGATCACAGATGAAGGTCATTTGATAATGCAAATGACATTCTGCTTGTTTGATCATTCCTTCAAAGATGTTCAAGCAGAATAAAGCATCTTGTATCATACTGACACACAGGCAAGGCTATACTTATAAGCATCCCAGACTTAAATGAATTTCCTGTTAGTTTGTGCAGTTGCCAAACAAAAATATTAGGATATATTTTTAGAAGTAAAATTTTGTATTTAAATAATGGGTTGGATTGCTTCTTCCCCCAGAGCACTATTACTTCATTCATAAAAACTCTTTTAAATTACCTAGGTTTTTAAATTTCCTGATTAACTGCCTCTAATACTTGGTTTTATGTTATATGAATAATTAAAACTAGTGGAAGTAAACCTTCCTGCTTATCGCCTTGAAATACCTATTCCTGGAGTTAGGGGCTCCAGATATCACCTTCATGTTCACCAGCTTCTATGCTGAGTCATCCATGTATCAGAGGCTCTTGTCAGATGGCACACAAGAGTTGAAGACTCCTCCTCCATTCCTATCCTTGCTCTTTTCCCCCACGTCCAGTCCAGTGTTTGCCTGGATTCAGATCGTATTATCTTTTTTTGTACCTCTCATCCTTAACTTTCTGACCTATGTCATTAGTCGTTTGATTTTCTTGATTTTGTCCTTCAGGGCTCCCTAAGGCAGAGTTTTCCTAAAGGAGTGTGTTCTGGTGTACAGGCAGTGAATGGATTAGAATGGGTGATAGGTGTGTCTGGGATGTGTGTCAGGCAGTAGGTGACCCCTTGATCCAGTCATCGACAGCTTCAGGAAGCCTCATTTATTGCAGTGTGCCACACAAACAGTGGCATTTTTCAATGTGTACCCTGACTGCCCTAGGGTGCTTACACCTGTGCTCTTGTTCTTGCCGCTTCTGGCCTTTTCATGTAAACATCTGAGCTGACTAAGGTCAGCACTGGATGATTCCATTTCGGTATGGAACCATACCCAGATAAATCTGCCTTGTATTTTGAGTCCCTTCTCTCCCAGCCTGATGGAGGGATTCAGGACCATAATCCCTTAGCTCTATGGCTCCCACACGCCTTTACTCCCTCTATTCCCCTTCACACTCTTGAAGCACTTCAATCACTGCCACCCTTTCTTGTAAACTTAAAATATTACCACTCTCCTCCCTTTCCACACAGTCTAACTTCCAAGTACATCGATTTTATCACCGTCACCTCCCTGGTTCCTATCCATTCTGTCATACTTTTCTGTCAACTTCTAGCCTTGAATTAAACCTGCCATCCACTTTTTGGTTCTTTTTTTTTAAATTTTTTTATTTTTTTTATTTTTGATGTAGTGTTCCATGATTCATTGTATGCGTATAACACCCAGTGCTCCATTCAGGACGTGCCCTCCTTAATACCCATCACCAGGCTCACTCATCCCCCCCACCCCACTCCCCTCTAGAACCCTCAGTTTTTTCTTAGAGTCCATAGTCTCTCATGATTCATCTCCCCCTCCAATTTCCCCCCCTTCATTTTTCCCTTCCTGCTATCTTCTTTTTTTTTTTTTTTAACATATAATGTATTATTTGTTTCAGAGGTACAGGTCTGTGATTCAACAGTCTTACACAATTCACAGCACTCACCATAGCACATATGTCTATCACCCAGCCAAGGTCTATCACCCAGCCACCCCATCCCTCCAACCCCCAACCACTCCAGCAACCCTCAGTTTGTTTCCTGAGATTAAGAATTCCTCATATCAGTGAGATCATATGATACATGTCTTTCTCTGATTGACTTATTTCACTTTTTGGTTCTTATTACAGGACTGCTGAGTGCCGCTCTAGAAAATTAAACCACTGAATCACATTGGTACAACTAACCAAAATCTATCATCTCCTCTCCATTTGGACAGTGCCAGCCATATCTGTCCGTGTAGCCCCGTTTAATTCGCTATCTACGACCAGAGTTTGCCCCAAATATCCACTGCTCTTTTCACAATCCCTACTTTACTCCTAACCCTTCTAAAAAGATGGCATCACTCTACTTCCCTGAAAAACTGGAAGCATAAAAGCCCCAGACTTCCTATTTCTATGCTAATGAGCATGCCTGCATTCACTCTTCTCACCTATTTATGTAGGTGTAGAGGTAAGAGGTACAGATCACCATCTTATATCGGAAACCTCAGTGTTATCCTTGACTCTTCTTTTCTGCTCACTCCCCACATTTACTCCTTCTGCAGATAGAGAGGATCTTGCGCTGGTCTTAGACTGATTTCCCCCCATCTCTGATCTAGAACTCATTCCCCTTGTCCCAGGGACCATACTTTATTAATCACCCCCCCATTTTTTTTTTTTTTGCCTTTTCAATTTCTTCTGCCTTTTGGCTTTTTACCCAGCACATAAACCTGCTCAGATCTCTCCCAACTTATGAAAAAGTTCTCAATAATATTTCCTTCTTAGATTTAACTATTAATAATTCCTGTTCTTCTCTGCCATTCTTTTTGAAAAAGACATCAGTCTTCAACATCTCCATGGCTTCATCATGCATTTGCCCCTCAGGGCATTCCAGTTTACCAGCAAAACTCCACAGAAGTTATTTTTTTAGGTTTTTAAGTAATCTCTACACCCAACATGGGTTTGAACTCAAAACCCTGAGATCAAGAGTCACGTGCTCTACCGACTGAGCCAGCCAGGCACCCCTCCATGGAAGTTGTTCTTGCTAAGATTTTTAATGACTTTCTAATTGCCAAATCCAGTAGTCACTACTGTAAATTATTTTCTCCTTGACATGTTCTATGCATTTGGTTTGACAGGACACCACTTTCTCGGTTGTTTGCTCATTTAGTTAACGAATGTTGACCCATTGTGTTCCAGGTAGTGTAATAGGTGCCCTGAATACATACAATGGCAAGCAATATAGACATCATGCCTGCCCTTTGAGAGCTTACCCATGTATTGTTTATTTTTTAGACTGTGCCTTTCAAGTCTATTTAGATGATTCCTCACCTTTCAAATAAACCCTTAGATGTTGTTGACCGTTAGGATTCCCTCCTCTGTCTTCTTACACATTCCAGGTCATCTCCTAAAAAAACTTACCCAAATCTTCAGCAACTTCTGTTTCTCATGTTCTCATGACTTTCAAATGTTTCTTCATTCCAGACATCATCATGAGCCTTAATTCCCTATTTCTAAATACTTACTACTTATCCAGAGTTTCCATTTTCAATGACTGGCACACTGTTGTATATTAGAAACTTGGGAATGATCTTTGACTCTTTACCCACTTCCTCTTATTTTAAATCACATCTCAGTGTCAAGGTACTCTACAGATTATGAATCTTTTATCCTTAACATTTCTGACAGCCATTTTCTCTTCCCAGAATTGATCATTCCTTTCTTTGATAATATTAACACCAGAAATACTGGGATTTTTAAAAATGACTGCACTGACATAACACTGAAAACTTACAAAACAAAATATTTTTACCCTCCTCAGCCCTTTGCATTTGCTTTGACATATTGTAACCTTTAATTTAGGTTGGCAATATTAATTACCTTAGAGAATATCTTTTAGGGCTTGGATAAATCAGTTCACAACAAGCAGATATGGTGCTCTTAGTAAATAATAAAAGTACCTTGAAAGAAGTTTAAAATTATACTTTTCCCCCCAGTCTGAGATATAATCATTTACTTTCTTTTCACCTGAAGGATTACTAGAAACCATTTAACAGTCTCCTTTAAGTCAACCAACTGCTGAAAATAATGTATTTGATGAGGTGTTGGAGGTTTTTTAGCCAACTTTTGATTATCCTTGGTAATGGATCAGCATGGATGAAAGACATTCACAGATCATTTTAAACTGTCTTTTCAGCCAGTAGATATAAATTCCTTGATCACTAAATCCCTCATGATGCATGCTAATAAAGAGCAGAAAGTTGTGTCTAGTTGAATCCCCTTTTAGTTCTCTATTATTTCCGATGGAAATAGTAATAATGAACTGATTATGTATAATAATAACTACTTACTTTCTATCACTAGATTATAAAGTAAGTTGACTTTTTTTTTTAGGTTGAAGAAATTGAATCTGGTCTCAGCAAATGCTTTACTGAAAGTTTTCTTAGATTTAGCATGTGCTGTGGAATCAGGGTAAACAGTAGTAAGTACCCAAGTGTAAAATGCGGGGGGAGGGGGCAGTGTTAGGCAAGAGGATGAAGAATCTCAATTACCTCCCAAACTGGTTAATTAACCTAAAGATGATTCTCATCAGTACTTAATTTTTTCCCCAAGAGTCCTCTGAGTTTACTTTTCCTGATAGTCTTACTTCCTTTGCTTTTCCTTGAAAAAGTCAATTTATTCTTAGCCTAGCAAAACCAAGTAGAAAGAAATCAAGTGAATAGAAATGGACATTTAGAACACAAAAATTTGACAGACTGAGTCAGACAAAGTTAATTGCTTAATAAATAGCTTACCCTGTGGTCTAATGTTCCATGTTGTCACCTGAGTTCTGGTAGGGACAGTGTGAGAGAACATTTCCACAGTAGTGGTTCTCCATGATGCTGAATTCACCACATAACAAATGGTTAGGATAAAGTCTCTTAGCAATTAAGATGAGAGCTTTATTTCTGAGAATAATTGATAGTTACATTGCATTGCATTGAAAAGCTGCACTATTTAATAGGTGTGATAATACTGTAAGAGAAACTTAGAAATGTTAGAAGGGAGTGATATTCCTAAGGGAAATTATTCAACTTGAAGTAACTTAAGCTTGGTTTTTCTTATTCAGCAATCTAAAGGTTGTTATTAACACATTAAATTGGTGCTTTTCCCATTACACACATTTAACAAATACAGTTACTTTGACTCTTTTCCTTAGAATTTATAAAACCAATTAAGAATATTAGGAGTTTGAGGAGGTGACTCTTAAAATCTTTAAAAAAAAAAAAGCCCTTTTGAGAGCGATTAGAAAACTATCCTTTTGTATATAATTAGAATTCAATAAGATCTTGACTATATTATGTGTTTTACTTTGAAACCTAATCATTATAAGCAGTAGTCTTCATCACACAAAGACTTATTTGAAAACATCAAAGTTATTTTCTGAACACAGTATTCTGACGATACATAGAATTTCTTTGCACCCCATTGCTTCTCATAGTTCATACTTCTACAAAATTATTTCTACAAGGCCAACTGATTTTATATCGATCTATTTTAAAATATGAATGAGCTACACACTGAGGTTTTGAAACAACATAAGTAAAAGGAATTATCTCTGGGGGATGGATGTGTGGGGAAGTGAAGCAGAAATTATGCTGGTAAAACTACTGAATTCTGGACATTTATTTCTAAATATAACCATATATAAAAAGGAGGAGGAGGAGAAACACTTCCTAACTCATTTGAGAAGGCAGTAATTACTTGATATCAAAACTAGACAAAGACCATAAAAGGAAAGACGACAGACCAATATTCCTACGAACAAAATCCTTACCAAAATATTAGCAGATTGAATCCAACAGTATATTTTTAAAAGGATAATATATCATGACCAAGTGGGGATTATTTCAGAAATGCAGCATTGTTTAACTTTCAAATGTCAATCAATGTAAATTATCATGCTAACATAATGAAGGAGCAAAACCAATTATCTTTATTGATGCAGAAAAAGCATTTGACAAAATTGAACATCCATAATAAAAATTCTGAGGAAACTAGGAATATAAGGGAACTTCATTATTCTGAGAAAAGTTATCTATAAAATCCTACAGTAACCACATAGTTAACCATGATGCTTTCCTAAATCATAAAGAATTTCATAACCATAAAGCATCAAAATGCTTCCTCTTTGAGATAGGAAACAAAGCATGGATAATTGACCTCACCACTTTTTCAGTGTTGTACTGGATGTCCTAGATAGTACAATACTACAAGAAAAATAAGAGTTAAACAGATTAGTAAGTAAAAAAGTAAAAGTTTTTAAACAACATGATTATATGTATATAAAATATTAAGGTATGTACAAAAACACTACTAGGACTAATATGCACTTTTAATAAGGTGGAAGAATATAAGACCGATATTCAAAAAAATCAGTTGTGTCTGTACACTGAGAATGAACAATTGGAATTTAGAATTTTAAAATTATTTATAATAGCATCAAAACCATGAAATACTCAGGGATAAATTTAGTAAAATATGCACAACACTTACACTCTGGAAACTACAAAACACTGCTGAAATAAATTAAGACCTAAGAAAATAGAAAAATATATAATGTCCTTGGAAACTCACTGTTGTTAAGATGTCAATTATCCATAATTTAATTTACAGACTCAATGAAATCCCAGTCAGTCTGGTTTGAATATTTATGATTAGCATTGGCTGTTTTCCTGAAAGTGTTATCTATGATATATTTAGCACTTTTTATTTATAAGTAATTGCTGAATCGAAAATGTGCTAATGTGTAATACACATGCACACATATGCGCTTGTATATATTAAATCCAAATAAGATGTGAGCCGAAAAGAATGCAGATTTTTGTTTTAGGTTAATCACATACGCTGTATTTCGGTGCAACTTTAAAACTTAGAAACCTTAGAGCAACACAGTTTATTTGACTGTGTAGATAAAGGAAATGAATTAGACTAGCACACCATAATAGGACATGTCGGAAAAGCCTGAGTTTAAATCCTTATTTACATTTGTGTTATCTTTTGAAGTTTATCTAGTATCTTTAATCTTCTAGTTTCTCATCTATGAAATGGGATTAATCACTCCTTTGATATCATGTTTTGCCCAGATTTAATGAGATAATGTACATAAAGCATTTTAAATAATGCCTTCCTTTTAGTAAGCACTAAATAGTTGATAGTTTTTATTATTGATAATGATAATGATCTATTAAAGGCAGTATACATTACATTATATACTACAGAAAATACCCAATGTTCACTGCAATTAATTTATAAAAACTATAGTATGATAGATTAAAGCACATAACGTTCTCACATGAATTTGGTAAGGAATGTTCTTACCTGTTCAAGATAGCCCCATGATGGCCTCAAGTTTATCAGAAGTATAACATACATCATAAAACGGATTTTTTAATTATAATACTTCATAACAATTTAGATCTGTTAAAAATAATAGATTTCCTTTTTTAAAAAAAACTGTTTCAAGGCCTATAAAATGGATGCAAACATTTTGCACATATTCTTTTGACATTACAATTCATTTCTATTGCCCCCAAATTAAACATACACAAAATTAAATCATACATCCATATCAGTATATAGAAGTACTAATATGCTGACTGTACTAAATAAACATTTAATACTGAATTTGCTTTATTCTTAGGATTAATGGGCGGGCCTTTGTTTTTGCTTTGTTGCTGTTGATCTTGTTGGTTTTGTTTTGTTTTAGATGTAGAAGGCAGTAGAGGTTGAAATAAATGACCAAGTAAGAAAGTCTAGTATCCAATAAGTATTGTAATCTCAAGTTAGAGTTTAAGTAAACCTATCAACACTGAGAGTCTACAATAAGGGAAAAGATAACCTAAGAGGTAGTGATACAAGGAATGGGAAATGGGAGGATTCAGGGCAATATTTCTAGTAATCCAGGCTGGCAGGTGGTTATTGATCAGGAGACCCATTCATGGGTAATGTCTGAATACTAGACAGTCTTTGTGCCAATCTTTGTGAGGGATATGAGAATTGCAGTAGTTAAGACCTGTATATTTAGAAATATGTGATTCACCAAAGTAAGGTGGAATCTACAAGGCTCAACAAATCTACAGGTTGACAAGTATGTGGAAAGCTGTGTGTGTGTGTGTGTGTGTGTGTGTGTGTGTGTGTGTGTGTGTGTGTGTGTGTGTGTTTGTGTAGGCATGGAGGGAGGAGTGGTTCTTAGAAAAGTGACCAAAGCTGAAGCTTCAATTCTGTGGATTAGAGCTCTTGGATTCAAAGGGCTTCAATTAGGAACAGTGAGAAAATCAACCCTGGGGTGCCTGGTCCAGGTCAAGCTGAAAGAAAAAGAGGCTTGGGAGTGTATTCATTTTCTGTGATAGATAACAAATTACCACAAGCTCATATTTTAAAACAAGTCATATTTATTATCTCACAGTTCTGTGGGTCAGGAATCATGACTGACTTAGTTGGAGCCTCTGTTCAAGGCCTCTCAAATAATTAAAGTGTTCTCTGGGCTGTGGTATTATCTGGAACTCAACTGAGTTTTCCAAACTCAAATGAGTTTCCAAGCTCATTCAGGTTGTTGGCAGAATTCATTTCTTGGTGGCTGTTTGGCTTCTTACTGGATATCAACTATTGGCCCCCATTGGGTCATAGAGGTTACTTTCAGTTCCTTAATATGTGGCCCTCTCTGCTGGCAGTTTATAGTAAGGCTGATTGCTACTTTGGGACCACCAGAAAAATTCCTTACACTCCAGCACGCTAAGACAGACTCTTATATACATAGTGTCATGTAGTCATAGAAGTCACATCCCATCACTGTTCCCACGTTCCCTAGATTAGAATCAAGTCGCAGGTTCCACCTGCACTCAAGGGAGGGAGGCTGCTTAGTGACTAGAGATTATAAAGGTCCATCTCAGAATTCCTCCTACCACATGGAGTAAGCTCAGTGATGTTCCTAGGGGTAAGCAGCCCTAGGTCTTAATATGTGACTTAATAGTTTGGGCCCCATTTAATGGGTTGTTAGAAATGATAAGTACTTCAAAACTCAATTGGGACTGCCACAAGTCTAGGGCAGAATCATTTCTACAATTGATATCATCTCTCAAAACAACTGAAAGAAGCTTGGGAGAGCTGAGGCCAGAAAAAACAATAGGAAGTGTAGGGATTATGGGGATGGGTAAACATGATTTTTTTCAGTGGATACCAATTTTTATCAGCTTGGTATCAGACCAAATAAAGGCTATCACGAATAAAGGCTTTTAAATCTTCTCACCTTCACTGCCACAGTCTATTTGACACTTTGCTGACAGCTGTCACACCATCTCACCCTTCACTGGAAATTCATAAAAACAATCACCATGTCATTAAAATTTGCTTAAAAATTGGAAATTCAAAATAGTCTCAAAGTAGCTCCGATGGACACAAGGCCATAGACTATCCAGGCATGTGATGGTATCTTTCTCTGCTTTGATGTCTGTGAAAACCTGTGAATAAATTGCAAACATTATAACTTTGAATTAGGCAACATCTTAAGATGAGAGGGGTGTAGTGGAAAGGTGAGCACAGAATACTGGATACAGTGTGCATTAGTTGTGGTTAAATTTAGCTATGTATAACAGACCATCCATTTGGCTTTCTCCCATTCCTGAAAATTCCAGAACATCTTCTTTCAGCCCTGTCATCCTCAGAGCACAACTTTTAAAGACAACTGAAGTTGCAATGTCAGTTTCTATGACTGCTGAGTTTCTGATGCCAGCCATCACTCCTGAATTCTAGAAAGGATGAAAGGGGAAGGCAGTGGGAGGTAGGGCAAAGAGTGTCCTCTCAATCCCCTCTTAAAGGTCCTTTGTGGAAGTTCCACCCATTAACTTCCATTTTTATATCTCTGGCCAACCTTGGTAACAAGGGAGGCTGGGAAATGCAGTCTTTACTGGTTGCCATAGGAAGAAAATCAGGGTTATTGAAATAGAAAAAAATGTTGGTTATACAAGTGGCAATCTCTCCAACATAGTACAAACTATGATCTGTGCAGTAGTGTCTGAACTGGGAAAAGGCTCATCTGTCTGTCCCTCCGGCCATCCGTTGTTTTACAATTCTGTATTTTAAAGGTTGAGTTACAATGAAATAGTACAATTTATATATTTAGGGGTAACGACGTTAGTTAAGTATTAGCTTTGTAAGACAAAATTAGCTTATGTCCTGTATGAAGACATAATATCTCAAGACTACATAATGATTGAACCTATTTATTTTATTGGGCAGCAGTTAGAGATTATGGATTTCTCTTTGCAGAGAACATGTCGTCTTTGTTAGGCATTTTCCTAACACCTTATTTTCAGTGTATCTTGCAATTATATATTGGCTCTTCCTGCCAGTACACAGAGTCAGTGACACTTGACTATGGAGAGTTTGGATAGGAACTTCTGTGTATCTTCCCTTGTGTTTAATTCCCAGGTCCTGCCACTTCCTCATGGAATTTGAACAATGAATTCTTCAAATGGAGATGGCTGATGACAATATTGAAAGGCATGCATACTTTAACAGAGATTAACATACAATGACATGTACAATTAGCCATGTTATTTTAACAGCAAAACATTTAGCCCTCCCAAATTATTAGATAGAAAACTTTTGTGTGTACACTGTATAAAGACAACAGCATGCTTTTTTTTTTTAAATCAGTTTCCTTCCACGTAATATTCACAAGGAACTCTATCCTTTTGAAATAATTTCATAAGAATTATCTATGTGGTCAGTTTTAGTGAAAATTCCAAACCATCAAATAGCACTTTAAACCAACAAAATATTTTGTTATAGTTCTATTGGAGTTTCGTTTCAAGTATCCAATGAGATAAATAAGCCATTTATTTAAGTAATAACATTGGGCACCTGGGTGGCTCAGTTGGTTAAGCGACTGTCTTCGGCTCAGGTCATGATCCTGGAGTCCCGGGATCGAGTCCCGCATCGGGCTCCCTGCTCAGCAGGGAGTCTGCTTCTCCCTCTGACCCTCCCCCCTCTCATGCTCTCTCTCTGTCTCTCATTCTCTCTCTCAAATAAATAAAATTTAAAAAATAAATAAATAAATAAAATTAATACTTTTTTAGGCTCTCTGATGTTTGTGGTTATGTTGGTACCAATGCCATAATCAGAGTATGATTACTCAATCCACTATGATTCTATCCCTATCTGCTGTTGTCCCTGACATGTTTCCATTTTGGCTGTAATCACAAAATACTTGTGAAATATTTAGCTAAAATCAAGATATACTATGTCTAGAACACTTGTCTGATTTATAGTCTAGAAACCTTGTCACAAAGAAATTGAAGTTGATTTGGCATGACTAGTTGGCAGCAAACTTGTACTTGCTTCTGGTTGCTTTCATTTTCCCAAGAGCTCACTGACCATCTGCATAACAAACTTCAATCAAATTTCAACCTTTAAGGCTTTTTGGATGTCTACTAGTTTTCTGATCTCCCTCAGGCTTTACTGCTGTCTGTTAGGCATCTTCCCTTGCATGTTCTCCCAGTGTTTCAAATGTAATACATGTAAAATGGAACTCATGTCAGTGCCATGTCTGCCTTCTAGTTAAAGTGCTAATGATCCATTCACCCTCCCAGTCTCCCCAAATCAAAATCTTGGAGTATAGTCTTTGTCCCCTACTTCTCATCACCTTTCTAATGCGTGATTTTCTCTCCACCCATGGTCATTCTCTCAATGCATGTGTAATATTCTCTTACCTGACGATTATAGTCAACTTCTCACTGCTCTTTTACCTTCTCATCAACACTACACATGCCTGCCAGATTAATTTTCCAGAAGCACAGCTTATGTCATTCACTACTTAGCAATCTGCATGGCTCCCCATTAACTAATGAATAAGATCCAAACTGTTCAGCCTGGCACTTAGACACTAGTCTGGACACAGCCTTCCTTGCCAGTCTCATTGCTTATAGAGTCTCTGTGTCTCCATGTGCTCCTTCACCCTTCTTTCCCCCACCCCCACCTCTGATCAATCAGCAAGGGACATTGCAAATGTTGATGAAGTTTTTGCTGTTCCCAGTTTTGAAAAGCAAGCTCTGTTTTCTCCAAATGATCCTGACATCTATATTTACTTTACCAAGGCACACGGCCTTCTGAAAGTCACAATTATATTAGCATTAGCTTTTGGAGACAGTGACCTCCCCTTTGGTGTACCCACAGTATATGTCCTCTGGGTAAGACATCATTCATCTTTTCCTTATGTTTTGCCTCTTTAACTGGAAAGCATTGTTCTTAGTGGTCTGTCTGACTAGGTTGTCTGTGTCTTCCTTTCATAATTTTATTGCTTCAGTGTGTCTTGTCTCTATGCTGTTGGCCTCCTGAAGTACCCTACATTACTTTTTCCTATCATGTATTGATGTTCCCTCTGTACCCTTTCCCTCCCTGACCTTTAAAAAATTTAAGAATTTTTCTAACCTTTCAGACTGTATTTATTTTCTTTATTGAGATGAAATTCACATGACTTTAAAGTGAACAATTTGTGACATTTTGTACATTTATAATGCTGTGCAGCCACTACCTCTATCTAGTTCCAAAACATTCTCATCACCCCAAAAGGAAACCATATACCCACTTACTTACTCCCCATTCTCCCTCTCTCTATCCCCTGGCAGTGATGAACCTGCTTTCTGTCTCCATGAATTTACCTATTCTGGACATTTCATATAAATGAAACCCAACAGTATATGACCTTTTGTGTCTGGCTTCTTTCACTTAGGACAGTGATTTTTGGTTTCTCTTTTGAGGTTCATCCATATTCATGTATCACTACTTGATTCCTTTTTATAGGTGAGTAATATTCCATTATATGTATATATCACATTTTGGTTATCTGTTCACCCACTGATGGATTTGGGGTTGTTTCCACTTTTGGCTATTATGAATAGAGGTCCTATTGTAATATACAATAGGAACAAGTATTCGTTTGAATACATACTTATTTTCCATTCTTTAGGATACATACCTAGGTGTATAATTGCTGGGTCACAAGGTAATTCTATGTTTAACTTTTGGAGGAACCACCAAACACTCTGTCTGTTTTAATCAGTATGTGTTCAGTCCTGAGTACCTTCTTGCAAAGGCTTGATAACATCCAAGAGCTCACATTTACTCTTCTGTATCAGAACGTATGCTCTGATTCACAGGCAGTTAAGGATCTAAATAATAGACTTAATTTCCCTTTCCCTTAATTTTCCTGGGCCCTTACTGAACCCTGTCCTCCACTGCAGTTCTTTTTTTCTATACCCCATCTGATGTTCTCTTTCGTAACTGATTTTATCTGCGTTTACAACATCTTCATCCAGTGGACAAGGCTGCCAAACACTTTCTTCTTTGTCTCCTTGAGATTGTGTTCTGTCCCTGCCAGGAGCCAATTATTCTAAAATTAGTCATCATCCAGAAAAATAAATTCTAGTCTATTCCTCTTTTTAGCCAGCTATTCATTTGTATGTGATCTTTCCTTTTTCAAACTCTAGTACTTTAACTGGAAAAAAGGGAAGAAAAAAAAAATTACTCCTTGGGTATGCCAGGGTTTCACAAGTCTGTAGGGAAATTGTTTTATATTTTTACAAATATGTCTATCTCCCAGGGTCAGTCATCAGAAATTGTGATAGCTGTAGTCTCCTATATTGGGGATACTTGTCCCAGGTAGGAAACCTAGCACCTAGTAGAGATAATGGTCCTCAAGCATCCATCACCAGTACATGAACTCCTACTTGCTGGAGTCCCTATAGCTTTTCTTGTATTACTGCTACTGCTGTTATGACTGAAGGCCTGGTTTGACCTTCTATCGTAAGAAACTGATTTCTGTCAAATAGTTCCAGAGGCTCAGAAGTTCTTCTGTTTTTTCCCCCTTTGCTAGGAAATTCTTCCCCACATCAAACTCATGACATTGGTTTGATTTGTGCAACATCCATAGGGCATCTTCCTCTCTGGATTATTTTCCTGTTCTCTTTAGGAATCGTCTATCCTTTCTAATAATCCAAAAAGAAGAGCGGCCTTCCTTAAGTCCTTTCATTTATTTATTCAATTAATATTTGTCAAGCCTCTACATGTGCCAGGCAGTCTTCTAGGCACTAGGTATACAGCAGTTAACAAAACAAAGTCCATGTTTTCATAGTTTTACAGCCTAGTAAGTGGATATAGACCCTGGAAAATTAATAATTATCTATCATGTAATATTTACATATGAGTACATATGATAATTGATACTTAATATGGAGAAAAGCAGCACAGGGTAAGGAAAACAGAGTGAGAGACAAGATGATGCTATTTTAAATATGAAGGCCATGGAAGGCTTTTCTAAGAAGGTGACATTTGAAACCAATCAGGGGGCTAATGCAATAGTCCTGGTAAAAGATGATGGTGTCTCAGACTAGAGTGGTTGGGTAGATGTGATTTTCTTTGCTGTGTTCCCTTAAAGCTCGGGTATCACTCACCATTACAGCGCACAAAACTCCTGCCCTTCTTGAGAAGTTGACAATTTAGTACATATCCTGTAGTTGATATAAGGTGTCTTTGGTTTTCATTCTTCTTTGTCACAAATGGAACTTATATTCTTCTTGATGTGACCTATGTTTTCTCATAAAAATTGTTACTTTTACACACTTAACCAGTTAATCTCAGGCTTGAATGTGAAGAAGCGTCATCAGTAGGGATTGTTTAAAATGGAGATTCAGAACTCTTGGATGGCACAGGCAGTTAAGCATCCAACTCTTGGTTTTGGCTCATGGTCATGATCTCAGGGTGGTAAGATCAAGCCCCCATCAGGCTCCGTGTTTAGTGTGGAGTCTTTTCGAGTTTCTCTCTCCCTCTGCCCCCCCAACACCCCCCCCCCAGCTTGTGCGTGTGCTCTCTCTCAAATAAATAAATAAATCTTTTAAAAAAATAAATGAAGATTCAAACAAGCATCCTGGGAGAGTCATATGCTTCTGTCTTGGACTGCATTTTGAGAAATGCTGCTCTTAGCCCTATTCTCTAAGTCCCAATCTGCTATTAATAACAAAACCAATAAAAATAACTAATGGTTATTAAGCAGTGTCTATCTTCTGATTGTCATAACTCTGCAAGAATGTATTGTTAATATCAGGTTAAGTTTTGTACAAGTTCACACAGCTAGTAACAGGCAGATCTAGTATTCAAGCCTACTCTGTCCTACTTCTTAAACAGTGCTAGTTCTTCTGTGCCGTATTGCTAAACTAATAAATTACCATATTGCTAGCAACTAACAAAGAGATTACCAAGTGATTATGAGTGGCATTTAATATAGCTAATAGACTCACTTGCCTTTCATATGAATAAGTGATATTTTAATGTTCTGCTTCTAGCGGTTTTCACACTGGTTCAAATTGCTCTGTTGTAACTCTTCCTAGAAAGAGCTATTTGCACCCGCTAGTAATAATCTATACCAAAAAATAAAATGAAATAAAATCCTAAATTATCATCAAGGTTTGAGCCTTATTTGCTTTAATAAGACTTCAGCTCCTAGAATCAAATGCAGCTGTTCTAATTAACAATCCATAGATTTGAATCTGAGATACTATATTCAGCCCATTTTTAATAACTGAATTTAAAAAAGTAATTGCAAGAGCAGTATAACAACAGTAAAGAAAATGTGGAGGTTCCATCAATATGACGGACTGAACTCATATGAAATTTCCCCCCACCATAAGCATTTAATAATTTTTGACCTTGAAGGGAAAAAAAAAAATGTGTGCAGAGAAAACAAAGAGAAGACATGAAACCAGCAGGGGTGAACTCAAGATGTGAAGCTATCAGTTTGGAAGATGACCAGGTCCTAGCATCACAGGGTGGGCCATGTAGCATGGTGTGAACTGAGGGATAAAGATAAGTGACACCTGAGCCAGGAACCTCCACATCAGACCTGTGGTCTGAAGGGCCTGGCTCCTCACCGAAGGGCCAAGCAGGAAATTTCCCTGAGACAGAAGGAAACAACAACTAACTCAGCTCTTTTGACCTGGGACACTGAACAATAATAATTAAACAGGGCTCCCATGAGAAAAAGAGCCTTCGCTCTTACTCTATAGTCTAAAGAGCACCTCAGAATAAAAAATTACAAACTATATGATGAAAACATCCACCATGAAGGAGGGTGATTCAGCAGGTAAAACAAACATGACAATTAGCATACAAAAAAAAAAAAGACCTTAACGTACAAGAATGATCTCAAAAAGACTAGCATAATGTGTACTTACAATGATGAAAGAGATGGAAAAAAGGGATACATCGCAAAGGGAAAAAGAGGCTGTTATGAAAAAAAAGTAGACAGATCTTCAAACAAAATAAAACCTTTAAGAAGTGAAAGATAAAACAGCTTGAAATTAAAACTTAATGGACAGGTTAAACAGGCAAATTAGAGCTAAAAAAAAAATCAGTGAACTGGGAACTAAATACAGAGAGATGAAAGATTGTGAAATAACAAGGCTAAAGTGTATGAACAATAGAATAAAAGGGAAAAAATTCATGTGCATATCACCTTAACCTTCTTTTACTTTGATTTTGTTTTAAATAGCTATTTAAACTTTTTATAAAGGAAATATTCGCTTTAAAAAAAAGTAATTCTAGGGGTGCCTGGGTGGCTCAGTTGTCTGCCTTTGGCTCAGGTCATGATCTTGGGGTTCTGCAATCAAGCCCTGTGCCCAAATTCCACATATGAGTGAAATCATATGGTATTTGTTTTTCTCTCACTGACTTATTTCACCGAGCAGTATACCCCTTAAATCCACCCATGTTGTTCCAAATAGCAAAATTCCATCCTTTTTATGGCTGAGTAATGGTCGTGTGTGTGTGTATCTCACATCTTCTTTATCCATTCATCTATTGATGGACCCTTGGGTTGCTTCCATAATTTGGTTATTATAAATAATGCAGCAATAAATTGTAAGGGTGCACATATCTTTTCAAAGTAGTGTTTTTGTATTATTTGGGTAAATACTCTGTGGAATTACTGAATCATATGGTAATTCTATTTTTAATTTTTTGAGGAATCTCCATACTGTTTTCCACAGTGGCTGCACCAGTTTGCATTCCCTCCAACAGTGCATGAGGGTTCCTTTTCCCTCTACATCCTTGCCAATATTTGTTGTTTCTTGTGTTTTTGATTTGAGCTATTCTGACAGGTGTGAGGTGATACCTCACTGTGATTTTGATTTGTGTTTCTCTGATGTTAAGCATATTTTCATGTGTCTGTTGGCCATCTGTAGGTCTTCTTTGGAAAAATGTCTGTACATGTCTTCTGCCCATTTTTAATTGGATTATTTGTTGTTTTGGTATTGAGTTGTATAGATTCTTTATATATTTTGGACACAAACCATTTATTAGATATGTCATTTGGAAATATCTCCTCCCATTCAGTAGGTTGTATTTTAGTTGATGGTTTCTTTCAATGTGCAGAAGCTTTTTATTTTGATGTAGTCCCTATAGTTTAATTTTGTTTTGTTTGCCCTTGCCTTAGGAGACATACCTGGAGAGATGTTGTTATAGCCAGTGTCAGAGAAATTACTTCCTGTGTTCTCACCTAGAATTTTTATGGTTTCCGATCTCATATTTAGGTCCTTAATACATTTTGAGTTTATTTTTGTGAATGGTGTGATAAAGTAGTCCAGTTTCATTCTTTTGCATGTAGCTGCTTCATCTTCCTAACACCATCGTTGAAAAGACTGGCTTTTTCCCATTGCATATTCTTACCTCCTTTATCAAAGATTAATTGACTGTATAATCATGGGTTTAATTATGGGTTTTCTATTCTGTTCCATTGATCTGTTTGTCTATTTTTGTGCCAGTACTGTACTGTTTTGATTACCACAGTTTTGTAATATAACTTGAAATTCAGAATTGTGATACCTCCAGTTTTGGTTTTCTCTTTCAAGATTGCTTTGGCTATTCAAGATCTTTTGTGGTTCCAGACAAATTTTAGGATTGCTTGTTCTAGTTCTGTGAGAAATACTGTTGGCATTTTTTTAAAAAGATTTTATTTATTTACTTGACAGAGATAGCGAAAGCAGGAACGGAAGCAGGGGGAGTGAGAGAGGGAGAAGCAAGCTTCCTGTCAAGCAGGGAGCCTGATGCGGGGCTCCATCCCAGGACTCTGCCCAAAGGCAGACGCTTAACCTACTGAGCCACCCAGGTGCCCCAGTACTGTTGGCATTTTGATAGGAATTGCATTAAATCTGTAGATTGCTTTGAGTAGTATAGACATTTTAACAGTATTCTTCCATGAGCATAGAAATGTGTAGGACTGTTGAATCACAGACCTGTACCCCTGAGACAAATAATATATGTTAAAAAAAAAAAAAGAGGAAGAAGATAGCAGGAGGGGAAGAATGAAGGGGGGGAATCAGAGGGGGAGATGAACCATGAGAGACTAGAGACTCTGAGAAACAAACTGAGGGTTCTAGAGGGGAGGGGGGGTGGTGGGGGGATGTGTTTGCCTGGTGATGGGTATTAAAGAGGGCACGTTCTGCGTGGAGCACTGGTGTTATATGCAAACAATGAATCATGAAACACTACATCAAAAACTAATGATGTCATGTATGGTGATTAACAACATAAAAAGTATTTTTCCATTTTTTGGTATCATATTCAATTTCTTTCATCAATGTTTCACAGTTTACAAAGTACAGGTCTTTCACCTCTTTGGTTCAGTTTATTCCTAGGTATTTTATTCTTTTTGATGCAGTTGTAAATGGGATCGTTTTCTTAATTTCTCTTTCTGCTACTTCATTATTAGTGTATAGCAGATTTCTGTAGATTGATTTTGTATCCTGCAACTTTACTGAATTCATTTATCAATACTAATAGTTTTTGGGTGGAGTTTTTAGAGTTTACTATATATAGTATCATATCTGCAAATAGTGACAGTTTTACTCTTCCTTACCAGTTTGAATGCCTTTTCCTTTTTTCTTTCTTTTTTTTTTTTTTTTTTTGGTTTCATTTCCCCTACTATGACTAGGATTTTCCATATTACGTTGAATAAAAGTGGTGAGAGTGGGCCTCTTGACTTGTTCCTGACCTTGGGTGAAAGCTCTTGTTTTTTTTTCCCCCACTGAGGATGATAGCTGTGGGTTTTTTGTAGATGGCCTTTATTATGTTGAGGTATGTTCCCTCTAGACCTACTTTGTTGAGGGTTTTTATTATGAATGGATGTTATACTTTGTCAAATGCTTTTTCTGCATCTATTGAGATGATCATATGATTCTTATCCTTTCTGTTATTGATGTGATCTATCACATTGATTGATTTGTGAATATTGAACCATCCTTGCATCCCAGGAATAAATCTCACTTGACCATGATGAATGACTTTTTTAATGTATTGTTGAATTTGGTTTGCCAATATTTTGTTGAGGATTTTTCCATCTATGTTCACCAGAGATACTGGTCTGTAGTTCTTTTTTTTTGGTGGGTTTTTTGTCTGGTTTTGGTATCAGGGTAATGCTGGCCTCATAGAATAGAATCTAGAAGGTTTCCTTCATCTTCTAATTTCTGGAAAATTTTGAAAAGAATAGGTGTTAACTCTTCTTTAAATGTTTGCTAGAATTCACCTGTGAAGCTGTCTGATTCTGGACTTTTGTTTGTTGGGAGTTTTTTGATTACTGGTTCAATTTCACTGCTGATAATTGGCCTGTTCAAGTTTTTTATTTCTTCCTGCTCCTGTTTTGGGAGGTTATATGTTTCTAGGAATTTATCCATTTTATTCTAGGTTATTCAATTTGTTGGCATATAATTTTTCATAATACTCTCTTACAATTGTTTGTATTTCTGTGGCGTCTTTCGTTTGTGATTTTGTTTGAGTCCCTCCCCCCACCCCCCGCTTTTTAATAAGTCTGGCTAAATGTTTCTCAATTTTGTTGATGTTTACAAAGAATCAACTCCTGGTTTCATTGATTTGCTCTATTATTTTTTTAGTTTCTATATAATTTATTTCTATGCTCGTCTTTATGATTTTTTTCCTTCTGCTCGTTTGAGGTTTTGTTTGTTCTTTTTCTAGCTCCTTTAGGTATAAGGTTAGGTTATGAGATTTTTCTTGCTTCTTGAACTAAAGCTGAATTGCTTTCAACTTCCCTCTTAGAACCTCTTTTGCTGCATCCCAGAGATTTTGTACCATTGTATTTCATTTTCATTTTTTTCCATGTAGTTTTTGATTTCTTCTTTGATTTCTTGGTTGACCCATTCATTGTTTAGTAACACGTTATTTAACCTACATGTATTTGTGCTCTTTCCAGGTTTTTTCTTGTGGTTTATTTCTAGTTTCATAGTGCTGTGGTCAGGAAGGATACATGGTATGACTTCAGTCTTCCTGAATTTGTTGAGACTTGTTTTGTGGCCAAGTATGTGATCTATTCTGGAGAATGGTCCATGTGCACTTGAAAAGAATGTATATTCTGCTCTTTCAGGATGGAATATTCTGAATCTACCTGTTAAGTCCATCTTGTCCAGTGTGTCATTCAAAGTCATTTTTCCTCGTTGATTTTTTGTTTGTATGATCTGTCCATTGATGTAGGTGGGGTGTTAAAGTCCCCTACTATTACTTTATTATTGTCGGTGCCTTTATATATGTTATTAACTGTTTTATGTATACGGGTACTCTCATATTGGGTGCATAATTATTTACAATTCTTATTTCTTGTGGGATTTTCCCCTTTATTATTATATAGTGTCTTCCTTTATCTTTTGCTACAGTCTTTGCTCTAAAGCCTATTTTGTCCAATATGAGTATTGCTACCCTGGCTTTCTTTTCACATCCATTTACATGATAAATGTTTCTCCATCCCCTCACCTTCAGCGTGCATGTGTCTTTAGGTCTGAAATGAGTTTCTTCTAGACAGCGTATAGATTTTTTTTTTATCCATTCCATCACCCTATGTCTTTTGATTGGAGCATTTAGTCCATACATTCAAAGTAATTATTGATAAGTATGTATTTATTGTCATTTTGTTATTTGTTCTGTGGTTTTTGTATTTCTTCTCTGATCCTTTCTTCTTTAGCTCTCTTTCATGGTTTGTTGGCTTTCTTTAGTAATATACTTGGATTTCTTTCACGTTTTTTTTTTCTATATTTATTACTGGTTGTTGATTTGTGGTTACCATTAGGTATTGTATATAACATCTTCTGCAAACAGTTTGTATTACGTTGATGGTTGCTTAAGCTTGTGCCCATCCTTTACTCTTTATTTTGTTTTCTATCTCTTTGTTAAGGGTCTCACTGAGATCCTCCACTCTTTTCTCAAGTCCAGTGAGTATCATTATGATTATTACTTTAAATTTTCCATGGGGTATATTATTTATTCCATTTTGTTTAGCTCTAATGCTGAAATTTTGTCCTCTTCTTTCATTTGGGACATATATTTCTGTCTCCTCATTTTGTCTAACATGCTGTGTCTGTTCCTATGTGTTAGGAAAGTCAGCTACATCTCCTGCTATTCTAAGTAATGGCATTGTGAAGAAGAGGTCCTGTAGTGCCATGCCATGCAGTGTTCCCTGTTCACCAGAACCTGACTCTTGAGGGATGTCTCCTGTGTGTGTTGTGTGCACCCTGCTAATGTGGCTGATCTATGTTTGCCTTCAGTTGGGTCATCTGCAATAGCTCTCTTTGCCTGTTGTGGGCAGGGTTTGATCCCTGTGTTGTTAGTGGGCCAGTTTGGGTTGCCTTGGTCTTAAGCTGAATCAGAACAGTAGTTTGCCAGAGTTGCAGTAACTCCAAACTACAGGATGTTCTCCCTGTATTGTTCCTGGAAGCTTTTGTTGGTGGGTGGGGCCTGAAATCAGACCAGATGTCTGCCCCAAGTCCACTGCTGATGCTGCAGTTGAACTGCTATGTGTGGTTTTCTTTTCTTCTCCTTGGGGCAGGAGCCCTTGGAGTGCTGACCTTGTCCAGACTGCTTGCACACTGCCAGGCTTGTGGTGCTTATTTGGATGGATTCCTACCCAGGGAGTGTTGGAGGGGGCAAGTCTGCAGGAGAATGCAGGGGCAGGGCAAACTGTTAACACACCAGCTGACAACTGTGCTGCAGTGGTTCCTGTAGGTATTAGTGTATCGAGGCTGGGGTGGGAGAGGGAAATGCTGCCCACCAACTCTTGCTCTTAGAGAAGTCTCCCAAAGATACCTGCACCTCCAGCACATGCTCTGAGGTTAATAAACAAATCTCCCTCCTATATACCCCAGACATTCTCTTCTTCTTCTTTTTTTTAATTTTTTTTAGAGCGAGCATGCAAGCCGTGGCGGGGGGGGTGGGGGGGAGGTGGTGCGCAGAGGTAGAGAGAGAGAGAATCTCAAGCAGGCTCCATGCTGGGTGCGGAGCTTGTCAGAACCCTGAAATCATGACCTGAGCTGAAATCAAGAGTTAGACACTTGACCAACTGAGCCACCCAGGCGCCCCACCCCAGGCAGTTTTCAAACTGCTATTTCTATGCTGTATCTCAGGGTGGTTGTTTGTTATGCTCTCTCTTTAAGGGCAGGGACTCACTTTCCTATCACCCTCCTGTTATTCCAGAGCCAAGCCGCTGATTTTTAAAGTTTTAGGTCATAAGCCCCACTAATTGTAAGAACTTAGAAGGTTAAGTCCTTCTGGTTTTCAAAGCCAAATATTATGGGGATTCATCTTCCCAGTGCAGGTTTCCCATGTTTGGGGTGCCTGGTGTGGGGTCTGCTCCTTGCCCGTCTCCATGCCTGTGGCATCCTCCTGTGGACTGTTTCATGGGTCCATTTGGTCCCCAACCAAATGTTAGCCATCCCTACCCTCTTCAATGTGACTTTTTATCTACATTTAGCTGTTCTGTCAGTCTTCGGGTTGTTTTCTGGGTCATTTCACTGATGTAGGTGTTATATAGGTGTATCGGTGGGACGTGGCGAGCCTAGGATCCTCCCACTCTATCTTCTTCGGCAGTCCATGAACCTCACTTTTTAAAATGTTTTTTTAAAAATTAGGCAATGCTGGAAACATATTGACTTATTAAAAATCAGAAAATACAGTAAAACTGTAGTTCTCAAGCTTTAGCTTTTAGCCTAGTTGTCTGGTAGTGTGGAAGCACAGAATGCTGAACGCTACATGTAGAGTTTCTAATCAGGAGGCCCAAAGTAGGGCCTATAGATTTGCATTTCTAACATGTTCCCAAGTGATGCTGATTCTGCTAGTTGGGGAGCATACTTTGAGAACCACTGCCATAAAGTAAAAGAAAATAGAGATGACCTATAACGCCACCCCTAAAGATAATGGCATATTGATGTACATCCTTCTGGACTTTTTTTCCTGCAGAAAAAAAAAAACTCTGTGTGTGTGTGTGTGTGTGTGTGTGTGTGTGTGTGTGTGTGTGTGTGTGTGTGTGTGTGTGTGTGTGTGTGTGTAGGTGGAGGGGAGGGGACCAATATGTATTTTTTCTTTAGTAACCCAAAACGACATCATAGTGTTCATCCAGTTTTGTAATTGGCTCTTTGTATTTAATGTATAGTACACATTTTTATTATCGTTATAGCAATATCATCATTTTTAATGGCTACATAGAATTTCAGTATTAGGATACATCATAATTTATATAAACTAATAATGGACTTAGAATACATTTTTGCAAACTTTCCCTATTGTTTACTTATATCCTATGTTTCTTGGATAGTCTTAAGCTTACTGTGTAATTTACTCTTTAGTGTAACTTCTGTAATGGGGGCTTGACTTTGAAAAATACGACTAAGTATCTCTAATACTTTCCTATTGATTGATTTTTTTTGCTAAGGACAAAATTAAAGGAAAGTTAGTAAATTGGTCAGTATTCAGTTTTATTCATCATTTAGATCGCAAACATAGCGGTTTTTTGTATGATTAACTGTCTCTTTTTTATTATTATGTTAATCACCATACATTACATCATTAGTTTTTGATGTAGTGTTCCATGATTCATTGCGTATAACACCCAGTGCTCCATGAAGTACATGCCCTTTTTAATACCCATCACCAGGCTAGCCCATACCCCCACCCCCTCCCCTCTAGAACCCTCAGTTTGTTTCTCAGAGTCCATAGTCTCTCATGGTTCGTCTCCCCCTCTGATTACCCCCCCTTCATTTTTCCCTTCCTACTATCTTTTTTTTTTAACATATAATGTATTATTTGTTTCAGAGGTACAGATCTGTGATTCAACAGTCTTAGACAATTCACAGTGCTCACCATAACACATACCCTCCCCAATGTCTATCACCCAGCCACCCCAACCCTCCCACCCCCCACCACTCCAGCAAACCTCAGTTTGTTTCCTGAGATTAAGAATTCTTCATATCAGTGAGATCATATGATACATGTCTTTCTCTGACTTATTTTGCTCAGCATAATACCCTCCAGTTCCATCCACGAGTTGGGAGGTATTTTTTGTCGTCATCTTTGAAAAATACAACATGCCACAAGTTAGATTGTTTACATATATAAGTAGAATTGTCTATACATGCATTGGCTATTTCATCAAAAAGTGTAAAATCTTAGTTTTTTAAAAATAAATTGCTATGATTAATAAACATCTAAATTTTAAATAATATTATGAAATATACTTTATGTTAAAATTAATAACACGTTCCTTTGTCAGCCATGCACATGTGGTAGTTTCTTCCTAACCTAGTCTTGTCTAAGGGAATGTCATTTGTGACATTCTACTAGGAAAAAATGTTAGATTGAGATTAAGGAATAAAAGATAAATTAGACATGAGTTCTGCCTTATAGGACCTTATAGAAATCTAGAGCAGATGGGGCATAATATGTAATTATAAATAAGGTAATGAGAGAAACATAGAATTGGGAATGGAAGAGAGGCATTTTATAAAGGCTTTATGGAAACTGTCACTGTATGCCAAGGGATGGGTACAATGAGGATATGGGGATGATGATGAATACTTAGAACAGCAGGAGTAAAGGCATAAATACAAAGTAACCAAATAATAATTGTGACCATTTCAGTTTGGTTGTAGTTTAGAGCAGTAGTGCTCAGGCTTTGTGGACATTCAAGTCACCCTGGAGAACTTGTATGGAGCTTGTATAGGGTACATGGTAAAGGAATCATGAGCAAAAAGAATAGAAAGATCAATAGTGGCCATAATACTGTGATGGTTTTTGAATACCAGGCTGCACATCTTTTGTGTTAGTAGGAAGTGAGGAACACTGAAAGGGGTTAATCATGAGAATGACCTGATTGAAGCCAAGCTTTAGAAAATTAATCTGGTATCAGCGAGTATAGCAGATGGAGCAAAACAAGGTTGAAATTGGGGAATTTGGTATAAAGATGACTGAATTCACCCAGGGAAAAGGAGATCTGAACCTGTCCCTTGATGATGGCATTGTGAATGGAAAGGAGCAGAGGAATTCAAACAAGGAGGAATCTGGCAACTAATTTGATAAGAAGGTGGTAAAGCAAAGACAGAAGTCTAATTATGGATCTAAAGTTGCAGTTAAAGCTGGGCACCGAGGGAGACCCCCAAATTGAGAAGCTAGGTTAAGATACTCATTTGAGAGAATTGATGATGAGCTGGTATATTGTGTACATCATGTTTGTGTAAAAAGGAGGATACCCAGTTGAGTATGTCCAGCAGGCCACTGAGAATCAGATCTGGAGGTTAAGAGAAAGGGTATGGATGGAAATAGAGATTTAAGGGATTTTTGCCATAGTGGGAGTTAAAGAAATGGCAGAGGATAAGTTCACCAAGGGAAAAAAATATAAAAGAGAGGAGAAAAACAAAGAAAACCTAACTTAGGGGAATATCTACATTCAGGAAACAGGTGGCTAATGATGAGTGAGCAGAACTTCACAGTGTGTTCAGAGCACTAAGAAGAGAAGTAAGGTAGTCATTAGCATGACCTTCTAGCTGGGGTGGTCAGCGGGGTTGAATATTGCAGAGGAAGGTGGAGACTGAAGACATTCCCTGGACATGTTGGTGATCTTTAAAAACACAATTCCGTTGAATAGTGAAAACAGATGCCAGCAGGGGTTAAGGAATGAGTCCGTAGTCAGGAGCTGGCACCATTTATAATGCTTTATTTTGCTAAGAGAATTCCTATTTCTGGTGGACCTTTTAACTGGTATTGTGGAGCTGGGAGAAAATCAAGAAAATAATGCTCATTTAACTAAAAGCCATTTTTTTTTGTGATCTGTCAGATATGTAATTTAGAGCAACATGGAGTCCTCCACTCTTTTTTTATTGTTGTTGTTCACTACTGCGAATGCCTTTACCAGAGGCAGAGGTCTCTTAGGGATGTTACCTTAATCCCCAAAGGATTTCGTTTTTATTGAGCTCATCTTGGTTCATAGAAAAACTCCTTCAAAGTTCAGCTCTGCATCAAAAAATGAAACATAACAACAGCCATGTCTTATTGCTGTTGGAGACAGAGTTCCTAAGCAGGAAATTTATTGGGACAAGATTTCTTGCAATCATTTTTATAGTTATAAACCAGTATCACAAGTTACCTGAATAGAATTTTTCTCAAAGACAAAACTCCTAATTGGATACCATTAACAGTTACCAATGGGACACAATATATTGTAGCTATTTTCAATACCTCATCTTTTTATCTCTTGTTATTAATGTATTACACTCAGGCTTCATCTGTACCTGACTTACTATGGGGCTATCAGAGCAGTTAGCATGTAGCAGGGCTCTGTGCTAGAACAATGCAAACTTTACACTCTTTAATTCTTGTGGCAACTTCACAGAGCTGATATTGTTGCTCCCGTTTCAAAAATGAGTAAAGACTAGAAGAAGCCAAATAACTTACCAAAGATGATACAGCTATTAATTGTCTAAGTCTGGATACCTATATGGTTTTCTTACCCCAAAGCTTATGCTCTCTGCGTGCTGCTTACTGATGGTTCCTCACCCCTCTTCCTTGGACCATATGTACATCGTGGTATTCCAGGAATAGGGGCAGTGTGCTGTTGATGCTGAGTTATCAGGGTTTCTGATAATTAGGATTTCTTTTGACTTTCTGACTGAAGAATAAATTTGGGTTGATCAATCCCCTCCATCCCATTGAGTTAAAATTTCTTTGAAGTAATGAAGCAGTTGTCTTTTCAGGTTATGGAAGACATGAAAAAAAACCAACAGAGAAAAGAAAGGCAAAGGCAAAGGAAAGCTAATTGAAACTGTAGTTTCAAATGTCAGTACTCAATGCAGTGGGCTAAATATGGCCAGGAATTTTCATGACGAGACTTCATCAAAGGGCAGGGCAGGGTCTACTCCTGGTGCTTTGTGCATACCATATTCCTCTCCAGTTTGTTAGAGGAAACGATTGATGACAGTTTCCTAACAGTGGGAGGGTGGCACATAGCATGCATGAAGACAAGAGTGCCAAATCTGTGGAAACTTCATCATCAGCCAAACCTCTCTTCCTCTCCATAGGGCAGTAAGTGTTTCTACCCAGCAGTGTGGCCGTAAGGGCTAAGCCCTCCTTACTCTTCAGGATGAAGTCCTGACAATTTAATATTATCCATGGATTTATAAAGCATCAAGAGTTTTAATTGTAGATCTCAGTCTATTCCACTATCAAAATCAATCTATGTATCACACAACAAATTTCTTTTATTAAAAAATTGCAAATTAGCGTCAGCATTCCATTATCTGAGTCAGTGGAATCAAGTCATGTATAATCCATAGCAGTAGATAACCTCTAGATAATTCGTAACACTATACTGGAAAAAATAAATTTGTTTCTGTTATATTTTCCTTAGGCGACTATTGAAGTTATCAACCTTTTCCCAGGCATAGATACATAAATGTAAAGAAAAGAGACAGGATGTAGAATTACTTAATCAAGCAAATAGCAATTTGGAATATAGAAATTTTAATAGGTTTTTGTCTGGATCTTTATAGGTTCTCTGGGCTCAGGAAGAACTAATAGTTGTAAATCACCTTTAAAACCGCAGCTATTTCCTCCCCTAATTTTTGTTATGTTCGGCTGTGCCTAATGCCAATGCTCACCTTTTTACACCTGTGCAGTATGGCTCTACTTGCACAGAAGTCTCATGAGCTCCGGTCTAGGGGTGCATGTGTTACAGCTCAAGGAAGTTTATTCTTGCATATAGCTGATAGCTTTCTAGCATTATCTTTGAAATGCTGTGTTCCCCTAGGTGTCTGTCCTTAGCACTCTTACTTTCTTCTTCTCTAGGAAAGGACCTTAACTCCCATGAATGCAATCAGATGATTTCTAGATCTCTAAGTTCTACTTCACACACTTGCCGGAACTCTTGCAGAGAATGGTTTGTGACATTCAATAGCAAACTCAGATTGAATAATTCAAAACTGAACTCGTTGTCTCCCAAATCTTCTCCTTCTGCCATGAACCCTCTGCTGTTAAAGGAATTATCATCTTCATACCATCTTCATACCATCAGTCATCTTCATAATTCCTTCTTTTCTCAGCCCCCATGTCTAATCAGTTGCCAAACTGTATCCAACCTAAATGCATATCGCGTCTACTTTCACTCCTTTAATCAACATTTTTGAGCTTCTTTGTACTCTCATGCCATGGATTTAGAACATGAGACAGTGTCCACTTCAAGAAGCTCACTCCTTGTAAGAGAAATAATGAAATAGACTATCAATGGACAGTATGATAATTACTAGTTGTCATTAACTAAGCACCAGTTGCTGAGATGGGGAGGAGAAGGTGGAAGCCTTCCACATCCAGGAGGAAGTGATATGTAAGCTACATCTGGAAAGATGAAGAGGAGTGACCTATGTAAAGAGCAGAAGAATGCCTTTAGAAGGTAGAAAAAGTCGTATGTGCAAAGGTACAGAGATGTGAGAGAGCAAGGCCTTTTCAAAGAGGTGTAAGAGTGATCCAGGTACATATTAAGGAGTGCCAAGAAATAAAGCACATTTATGAAGGGCTGTGTACACTGTTATATGAAATTTGGATTTCATTCTCAAAGTATCCTTTCTTTCTTCTTCCCCTGTACATGAACATCTCTCTTATCAGCACTCTAAGCCAACAAATCTCCTGACTGTTCTATTGCTCTCTACTCTTGCCTTTTCTTTCTTCAGATTGCAATCAGAGATGGCACCCCTGTTAGAGTTTAGAACCTTTCTCTTTCCTAATTCTTCACTGGCCTGTATTACCAGATTACACTCATCTTCTGCAACACCCCCACCCCCCCCACCCCCGTGCCAAAAACATCCCATGGATCAAGACTGTGACAACTGTCTTCCCCTCTAAGTTATAAACTCTGTAAGGCCAGAGTCTATGGCCCATCAATCTCAGTAAATTTAGAATCCCATGCCCTATACTTTGTACATAGTAGGCTTTTATATATCTGTTGCATTGAGCAAAAGGAATACAGTTTAGAGTCTTTCCACATTTCTTCACTTTCCAAGTGCTTTTATGCACATCAACATAACCACATTGCTGTAATCAGCACCGGCTTTCTTGTCCCTGCCAGCAAGTGTTCCTTACAGCCCAGTGGCTTGTAACATGCCCTGCTGCTACATATCAGCAACAGTTCCCAAACAGAGTGGCATGGATGTGTACAAACCTTAATGTGCAATGTTTGTTTTTGTCTGCAGAAAATTAAAGGCCTCACTTTTCCCTGGGGTAAAAGCAGGTTTAGAAAGCACTGATGCAGGGCCCCTTGCCAACCTTTACAATTTCCAGGGCTCTACACCTCATTTCACTGACAGGTATGTTGAAAAGGACTTTGAACTAGGAGCCAGAGCTAGGATTTGCGTCCCAGCCCTAACTAACTGGGTACCTGTAGGCAACATTTCTAAGCCTTGATTTCCTCACCTTTGGAATTAGTAATTAGAATTAATTCCAAATGTCCTTATCAACATTCTTTTACTAGTATTTTCATGGTAGCATATCAATCAGTTATCTTGGAACAAAAATCACAAAGCCATCCTGACTTTCTTTTTTTTCCATCTTGACTCATTTAAACAGAAAAGGTGTTATTGGAAGGATATTGAATAATCCACTAAATGGATGGGATGAACACCAGGCAGAGGAATTTGACAGCAACATAGGGTACCCCTATGTTCACATGGGAACAGGGTGATGAGTTTGGCAATTGGTGTCACTGGATACTTCCTGACATTCATCTCTCTGCCAGTAACTCTGATGGTTGCTGTGTCTCTGCATCACTCCCTCTGTGTTCAGAGTCCCACATGTGGGCATCCAATTGGCTGAGCCCAGAATAGATCCTGTAGAAGAAAAACACAGTTGAGGACATAATATTTAGAAAAGATCATTTAAAGGGCATGTTATCTATCCAGGCTTCTAGATAATGTAAATTCCTATCACTGGAACAAGTTAGATCCCTAGATTACATACAAGACTACACTGCTTTAGTCTCTTGCAGAACAACATTCACCCAATTGCCTGCAAGGTAAATTCTGTTGTGACTTTCTGGGGGAACCTACTGCAATAACATAGTCCATTATGATACTTAGAGTATGCTGTCATAGATCTGATGTGAGAAATAGCTTGCACAAATTTAATCAGAGGAAAACTTTCATCTGGTCCTATAAGAACTGTGTAAGTTAGCATGTTCTGCTCTTCACATTGGCTCTTAGCGAAGAATCAAGTGTGGGGCTCTCTACAGCAACTGTCTTTGCCCTTGTAGTTATCATTTCTATTTACCTTCTTTTGTTCCTGGTTGTTGATTTTGTAAAGCTCCTCACATTCTTTTTGAAAGAAGGAATAAAAGAGGGATGGGAAATAGGGAGAGATGGATGCCAGCCACCCAGTGGACAGAAGTAACCATGGCAGAGAAGTGGCTGCATCCATCATAGCAACAGGCCTGACAATGAAAACCAGTCCTGAATTCTCTTACCCAGGGCAAACTAGTCTATTTCTGCAGCCACCTGTCCACTTGGTCTAAATATGGTTGAAAACAGTGTCAACAGCAAAGACTTTCACACCTCTCCCCTCATGTATTTACATGAACTGTTTTATCTCCTACATAAAAATAGCATGTGGGACATCAGCTACTAAAAAGAACACAAGTCAACAATGAGACATCAGTAATGTCATCCATCTACTATGGATTATTGTGGATACTGAGTTGCTAACTATCCAAATGATATTCAAGTATTTCATCACCTGCTTAATCAAGCTGCAAAATAAGGAGTTAGACCACTTCAACTCCAGTGATTTGATTATGTGGTAAAGAGAGTGGTGCATAAACATTAATCCTGGGAAATTAATTCATGAAAATTAGCTGAAGATACCCCTAGAGGCATGTTTTGTATCTATTTTTGCATAAAATGTTGAACTAACTACTTACTGAAGGTGTCTTGGGGGAACTAGAATGATTATGCATGATTCTGTAGTTATCTAGAGAGAATCATGAAGAGGCCATGAAGTGACCTGAAAATGCATTCTGATTAAAGCTAAGTCTTGAACAGGAAAATTGCTTTGAAATGATTAAAGTTAAAATTGTTGGTAATGAAGGAAGCACTTGTCCTAGAATGAGGACTTTAAAAGAGAGTATCTCATTTTGAGTCTTTTGTAAAGCATATGGCTTTACTTTTTCATTGCAAAATATTAGGTTGTATAAAGCTATCACATTGTCTTAATTTGAAAAATCAGTGGAGGGCAAGGAGGACTTGGAGACTGTTCTAGATAAAAATCTGGCAAGGGTTTATCATGAATGAAGATCTGCCTTCAGGAGAGGGAAATCTTCAGTATCCTTTAGAGCCCACCTAAATGCACCCACTCATGGGGCCTTCCTAAGGGTTGGCCACAGTCTCTGCTCAGGGTACTTGGTTCGTTTGTATGTCTACCTTGTCAGTTTGTATATTGATGGTTTGTTGAAACATCTGTCCTTCCCACCAGATCTTGAGATCCTAGAGGACAGGGGTCATCTTTATTGTGTATATTTCCAGCATCTAGCAGAGTGCCCATCTTGCCCAGGACTAAATCCATAACTCGGGTTATATTTATCCTCTTTGATAAATACCTTTGCAGATATTTAAAGATATTAATATTTTATCTCAAACCTTGGAAGGCAAATGTGTTTCAGAATTCAGATGTTGCAGATTTTGGAAAGGTGATATCAGTGTCTATAAACAGTGTCTGTATACAATGTCTATATCATATGTAACATAACACTCCCAGTATAGTCTGGGGAAGTTTCTATAATCAAGCACATTAATTATGCAGCAAAAACATAAAGAGGCTATTGTGAAGTTGCAATAATATAGAGGTACATATATCTTTGCAAATTAATGTTTTCATTTTCTTGGGATAAATACCCAGGAGTGGAATTTTTGGATCATATGGTATTTCTATTTTTAATTTTTTAAGGCACCTCCATACTTTCCACAATGGCTGTACCAATTTACATTACCACCAACAGTGCATGAGAGTTCTTTTTTCTCCACATCCTCCCCAACATCTGTTGTTTCTTGTATTACTGCTTTTAGGCATTTCGACAGGTATGAAGTGCTAGCTCATTGTGGTTTTGATTTGCCTTTCCCTGATGATAAGTGATGATGAGCATCCTTTCATGTGTCTGTTGGCCATCTGGATGTGTTCTTTGGAGAAATATCTATGTCTTCTGCCCATTTTTAACTTAGATTATTTGTTTTTGGGGTGTTAAGTTGTATAAGTTCTTTATATATTTTGGATACTAACCCTTTGTGGGATATGTCATTTGTAAATATCTTCTCCCATTCAGTAGGTTGCCTTTTAATTTTCATGTAGTCCCAAAAATTTATTTTAGCTTTTGTTTCCCTTGCCTCAGGAGATACATCTAGAAAAATGTTGCTATGGCCAATGTCAAAGAAATTAGGGCCTATTCTCACTTTAGGATTTCTATGGTCTCAGGTCTCACATTTAGGTCTTTAATCCATTTTTTTTATTTTATTATGTTAATCACCATACATCATTAGTTTTTGATGTAGTGTTCCATGATTCATTGTTTGCGTATAACACCCAGTGCTCCATTCAATATGTGCCTTCTTTAATACCCATCACCAGGCTAAACCATCCCCCCACCCCCTCCCCTCTAGAACACTCAGTTTGTTTCTCAGAGTCCATAGTCTCTCATGGTTCGTCTCCCCTTCCGATTCCACCCCCCTTCATTTTTCCCTTCCTACTATTTTCTTTTTTTTTTTTTTTAACATATAATGTATTAGTTTCAGAGGTACAGGTCTGTGATTCAAAAGTCTTACACAATTCACAGCGCTCACCATAGCACATACCCTCCCCAATGTCTATCACCCAGCCACCCCTTCCCTCCCACCCCCCCACCACTCCAGCAACCCTCAGTTTGTTTCCTGAGATTAAAAATTCCCCATTATCAGTGAGATCATATGATACATGTCTTTCTCTAGGCCTTTAATCCATTTTGAGTCTGTTTTTGTACATGGTATAAGAAAAGGGTTGAGTTTCAATCTTCTGCATGTAGCTGGCCACTTTTCTCAACACCATTTACTGGAGAGATTGTCTTTTTCCCATTGCATGTTCTTGCCTCCTTTGCCAAAGATTAAATTGACGAAATTAGATTAAAAGATTAATTGATTAAATAATGGGTTTATTTCTGGGCTTTCTATTCTGTTCTGTTGATCTTTGTGTCTACCTTTATGCCAATACCATACTGTTTTGATTACTAGAGCTTTGTAGTTTATCTTGAAATCTGGGATTGTGATACTTGCAGTTTTGGTTTTCTCTTTCAAGATTGCTTTGGCTATTCAAAGTCTTTTGTGGTTCTTACAAATTTTAGACTTACTTCTTCTAATTCTGGAAAAATGCTGTTGGTATTTTGATAGAGATTGTATTAAATCTATAGATTGCTTTGGGTAGTAAGGGCATTTTAACAATATTCTGTAAATCCATCAATGTTTCATAGTTTAAAAGTACAGGTCTTTCACTTCTCTGGTTAAGCTTATTCCTTGGCATTTTATTATTTTTGGTGCAGTTGTAAATGGGATTTTTTTTCATTCTCTTTCTGCTGCTTCATTATTAGTGTATAGGAATGCAACTCATTTCTGTTATTGATTTTTGTATCCTGCAACTTTACTGAATTTATCAGTTCTCGTAGTTTTTTGGTGGAGTTTTTTGTGTTTTCTCTATATAGTATTATGTCATCTGCAAAAAAGTGAGTTTTACTTCTTCCTTGCTAATTTGGATGCTAATTTAATTTCTTTCTCTTGTCTGATTGTTATGGTTAGGACTTAACAGTGTTGTGTTGAATAAAAGTGGTGAGCATGGACATCCTTATCTCACTCCTGATCTTAGGGGAAAAGCTCTTGAGTTTTTCACCATTGAGTATGATGTTCACTGTGGGCTTTTCATATATGGCCTTTATTATATTGAGGGCTTTAATCATGAATCAATCTTGTACTTTGTCAAATGCTTTTTCTTCATCTACTGAAATGATCATATTGTTTTTATCCTTGTTGACATGATGTGATCATATTGATTTAGCAAATATTGAACCATCCTTATATCTCAGAAATAAATTCCACTTGTTCGTGGTGAATGATTTTTTTTTTAATGTATATTGGATTTGGTTTGCTAGTATTTTGTTGAGGATATTTGCATTTATGTTAATCAGAGATAGTAGCCTATAGTTGTCCTTTTTTGTATTGTCCTTAACTAGTTTTGGTATGAGGGAAAATGCTAGCCTCATAGAATGAATATGGAAGCTTTCCTTCCTCTTCTATTGTTTGGAATACTTTAAGAAGAATAGGTATTGACTCTTCTTTAAATGTTGCTAGAATACACTTGTGAAACTGTCTGATTCTGGACTTTTGTTTCTTGGGAGTTTTTTGATTACTGATTCAATTTCATTACTGGCTATCAGTCTCTTCAAATTTTCTGTTTTTTCCTGCTTCAGTTTTTGGAGTTTATGTGTTTCTAGGAATATACCCATTTTTTCTAGGTTGTCCAATTTGTTGGCATATAATTTTTCATAATATCTCTTACAATCCTTTGTATTTCTATGGTATAGATCATTATTTCTCCCCTTTCATTTGTAATTTTGTTTGAGTCCTTTCTGTTTTTCTTTTAATGAGTCTGGGTAAAGCCTGTCAATTTTCCTGATCTTTTCAAAGAGCCAGCTCCTGGTTTTATATCTGTTTTAATCTTTAGTATTTCCTTACTTCTGCTGGTTTGGGATTTTTTTTATTCTAGATCCTTCGTGTGTAAGGTTAGGTTGTTTGAGATTTTTCTTGCTTCATGAGGTAGGCAGACCTATACCGGTATAAAATTTCCTCTGAGAACAGCTTTTGCTGCAATCCAAAGACTTTCATCTATTCTGTTTTCATTTTCACTTATCTCCATGTATTTTTTTATTTCCTCTTTGATTTCTTGGTTGACCCCTTCATTGTTTAGTAGCATGTTATTTAACCTCCATGTATTTGTACTTTTTCCAGGTCTTTTCTTGTCGTTGATTTCTGGTTTCATAGCATTGTAGTCAGAAAAGATGTACTGGTATGACTTCAGTTTTTTTAATTTGTTGAAACTTGTTTTGTGGCCTAATATGTGATCTATTAAAGTGCACAGGGAACATTTTCAAGAAAAGAATGTGTATTCTGCTCTTTCAGGATGGAATGCTCTGAATATATCTGTTAGATCCATCTGGTATAGTGTATTATTCAAAGCCACTCTTTCCTTGTTGGTTTTCTGTTTGGATGATGTGTCTTTTGATATCAGTGGGTGTTAAAGTCTCCTCCTATTGTATTACTATTGATTAGGTCTTTATGTTTGTTACTAGCTGCTTTATGTATTTGGGTCCTATATTTACAGTTGTTATTGGATTGCTCCCTTTATGACTACATAGTGTTCTTTGTCTCCTAGAGTCTTTGTTTTAAAGTCTATTTTGTCTAAGTATTGCTACTCCAGTTTTTTTAATTCCATTTGCATGATAAATGCTTTTCCATCCCTTTACTTTGCATTTCCATGTGTCTTTAGGTCTGAAATGAGTTTCCTGTAGGCAATGTATGGATGGATCTTGCTTTTCTTTTTTAAATCTATTCCATCATCCTCTTTTGATTTGAGTGTTTGGTCCATTTACATTCAAAATAATTATTGATAGTTATGTACTTATGGCCATTTTGTTACTTGCTTTATGGTTGTTTCTGTTGTTCTGTTCCTTTCTTCTCTTGTTCTCTTCTCTCACAGTTTGCATTCTGCTCGAGGGGACCTACAGCTGCCCCAAATTGAGGCAGGCAGGATTGGAGGAGGTGGATTAGCAAAAGCATGAGGATGGAGGTGTGAGCACACTGTTAGCAAGCTAGGTAGCAAGTGTTGGCACTGGTTCCTGCAGATACCTGTGTGTCTAGGCTGGGCGATGGGGGAGGGAAATGGCTCCTGCCGGCACTTTTCTTTTTTGAGAAATCTCCCGAGGATCTCTCCCCCTCCAGCACATGCTCTGAGATTAGTGAACAAATCACTCTCCTTTTATACCCCAGGCATTTTTCAAACTGCTGCTTCTCTGCAGGCTCCTTGTTGTGCTATCTCTTGAAAGGCATGGACTCCATTTCCTCTAGCCTTCCCTACTCTCCCAGAGCAGAGCCTGCTGATTTTGAAAGTTCCAGGTGTTAAGCCCCACTTACTGTAAGAACCCATGAAATTTGGCCCCTCTCGTTTTGAAAGCTAAATGTTACAGGAATTTATCTTCCCCATGAGGGTTCCCATGCCTGGGGTGCCTGCTGTGAGGGTCTCTTTCTTTCCTTTCTCCAGGGGAGAATGCCTAAGGTGTCCCTCCCTCCTGTGGACAGTCCCTGCAAGTCCACTTAGCTCCCAGTCATGTCTCTGCTCTTCCTATCCTCGTAGATGTAGCCTCTTCTTTGCATTTAGCTGTGGAGAGTCTGTTCTGCCAGTTTCAGGTTGTTTGCTAGGTAAGTTACACTGATATGGGTGTTATCTAGTTGCATCAATGGGAGGCAGTGAGTCTAGGGTCCTCCTATTCTGCCATATTCTCCAGAAGCCCTTGGTCCTTTTTTTTTTTTTTCCAATTTCTTTTTAAGAACCTGATGTTGGGTAGACCAAGACCAGATCTGGATTCCTTGGGCAAAGAGGAACAAATGGATGAGAATTGGGGTGGCTGGGAAAGACTCTATGGAAAATTCGGACTAAATGGGTTTTACAGGAGGATCCCAGAGGTATGAGGAAGGGGATTTGAAACTGGCAATACAGCAATCATCAGAAGCAGGAAGGTGGACATGGCATGTACTGTTGGGTGTACCTTGGAGAAGCCCTTAGAGTAGAACTTGCATACCGAGATATCATGCAGGTAAGCTGGAAAGATGTGGGTGAAAAGGGCTTTGTATGGCAGAGTGGGAAGCTGAGTGATTTCTTTAAGCTCTGGCAAATCAGCCCTTCTTTTAAACAGTGTTCTTCCCATTTCCAATATTGTTCCAGTTTGATTTGACTTTCAGAAGTAATTGTGGGTAATTTAATATTATAGAATAAATGTCATCTGCTGCCTTGTTTATGTGGAAATTTTTCTCCTTACACTGCTCAGTAAATTCATTAAAGACAGATTTTATTTCCTAATAGTGCATTAAAAAAGTGTTCGTATTTTCTTTTTGGAAAATATTTTAATCAAATGAACTTTTGTGCTTCTTCTCGTTTCTAATCCTGATCCTCTTCTGACCCTGACTCTAGTTCTGAATGTCTTTTTTAAAAAAGTCTTTGCTCCCATTTACAATCATCATCTTTCTTCTTTCCTGTGTTTTTCCCTCTATCCTACCTTTGAACTCTTGCGCTTTGCTTGTCCTTACCTTTGCAAGCTCTTCCTTCAAGAGAAGGTGTCCTGAAGCCAAGAATTGGAAGGGTGTTCTGTAAACTATAGGCTATTGAATAGGGGGTGGAGGGAACCATGGTAACACAGATCTGTGCCTCTGGCACCTGAAGAAAAGTCTGGGCTCATGAAGGCTGTGTCTACCACATGCCAACATAACTTCTCAGTGGAGCCAATTCAATCAAAGACAGGCAATTCACTGTAAATTTAGTCCATGTGCCCCTTGGCATTGTGTGGATAAAACAAACTAGTTGACTAATAGCACTGATCAATTTTCAGCTAGTAATTTTGATGTTTCCTAGAGCAGAGGGGAGCAGGAATAGGCAAAGGGTGTGTGTATAATGATCCCCCAGATGCAAAAAGAAAAAAATAGAACTCTTGAACTGAAAAAATAAGAGTTTGAGCTTTACTAACATTTGGTTTTATGGAATGTTAATACTACTACATACATACATATATATACATATATATATAATTTTAAAATATATAAATATCGAGGTCAATTCACCAATATTTTTGCTGTTAGGGTGCACAATCAAAATAGATTATTCTAGATCATTGATTCCCAATCTGTGGGCAACAGAGTTATTGTAAGAGGCCCATTAATATATGTGGAACTATTTTCTCATTCAGCAGACACTAAAAATACAATGATCTGCTAAGGGATTATAATGATTTAATATGATTCTGTTGTGTTCTAAAATTTACTGTAAAGGTGGATTCCTTATGCCTAAAAATGTTGCAAATGCATTGAAGAAGAGACACAGTTACAATGGGACACAAAAGAGCATAGGGAAGAGTCAAGTCCCAGTAAAATACTAGGTTGGTTGGTGAAAGTAATCTAACCTATTAGAAAAATTTTAATCACACCTTAGAGATATTATAGGTTCGTTCTAGATCACTGCAATACAGTGAATATTTTTTTAAATTTTATTTTATTGTTATGTCAGTCACCATACATTACATCATTAGTTTTTGATGTAGTGTTCCATGATTCATTGTTTGCGTACAACACCCAGGGCTCCATTCAATATGTGCCCTCTTTAATACCCATCACTAGGCTAACCCATCCCCCCACACCCTCACCTCTAGAACCCTCTGTTTGTTTCTCAGAGTCCATAGTCTTTCATGGTTCGTCTCCCCCTCTGATTCCCCTGCCTTCATTTTCCCTTCCCCCCCTTTTTTTTTTAACATATAATGTATTATTTGTTTCAGAGGTACAGGTCTGTGATTCATCATTCTTACACAATTCACAGTGCTCACCATAGCACATACCCTCCCCAATGTCTATCACCCAGCCACCCCATCCCTCCCACACCCCCACCACTCCAGCAACTCTCAGTTTGTTTCCTGAGATTAAGAATTCCTAATATCAGTGAGATCATATGATACATGTCTTTCTCTGATTGACTTCGCTTAGCATCATACCCTCTAGTTCTATCCACGTCATTGCAAATGGCAAGATTTGGGGTTTTTCTGATGGCTGCGTAATATTCCATGTATATATATACACCACATCTTCTTTATCCATTCATCTGTCGATGGACATCTTGGCTCTTTCCATAGTTTGGCTATTGTGGACATTGCTGCTATAAACATCAGGGTGCACATACCCCTTCGGATCACTATATTTGTATCTTTGGGGTAAATACCCAGGCGTGCAATTGCTGGGTCATATGGTAGCTCTATTTTCAACTTTTTGAGGACCCTCCATACTGTTTTCCAGAGTGGCTACACCAGCTTCCACTCCCACCAACAGTGTAGGAGGGTTCCCCTTTTTCTGCATCCTCGCCAACATCTGTCATTTCCTGACTTACTAATTTTAGCCATTCTGACTGGTGTGAGGTGGTGGCTCATTGAGGTTTTGATTTGGATCTCCCTGATGCCAAGCGATGTTGAGCACTTCTTCATGTGTCTGTTGGCCATTTGGATGTCTTCTCTGGAAAAAATATTTATTCATGTCTTCTGCCCATTTCTGGATTGGATTATTTGTTCTTTGGGTGTTGAGTTTGGTAAGTTCCTTATAGATTTGGATACTAGCCCTTTATCTGATATGTCATTTGCAAATATCTTCTCCCATGCTGTCAGTTGTCTTTTGGTTTTGTGGACTGTTTCCTTTTCTGTGCAAGAGCTTTTTATCTTGGTAAAGTCCCAATAGTTCATTTTTGCCCTTGCTTCCCTTGCCTTTGGCGATGTTTCTAGGAAGAAGCCGCTGTGGCTGAGGTCGAAGAGGTTGCTGCCTGTGTTCTCCTTTAGGATTTTGTTGAACTCCTGTCTCACATTTAGGTCTTTCATCCATTTTGTGTCTATTTTTGTGTGTCGTGTAAGGAAGTGGTCCAGTTTCATTCTTCTGCATGTGGCTGTCCAATTTTCCCAACACCATTTGTTGAAAAGATTGTCTTTTCCAGTGGACATTCTTTCCTGCTTTGTCAAAGATGAGTTGAACATAGAGTTGAGGGTCCATTTCTGGGCTCTCGATTCTGTTCCATTGATCTATGTGTCTGTTTTTTTTTGCCAGTACCATACTGTCTTAATGATGACAGCTTTGTAATAGAGCTTGAAGTCTGGAATTGTGATGTCACCAGCTTTGCTTTTGCTTTCTCAACATTCCTCTGGCTATTCGGGGTCTCTTCTGGTTCCATACAAATTTTACGATTATTCCATTTCTTTGAAAAAACTGGATGGTATTTTGATAGGGATTGCACTGAATGTGTAGATTGCTCTAGGTAGCATAGACATTTTCACAATATTTGTTCTTCCAGTCCATGAGCATGGAACATTTTTCCATTTCTTTGTGTCTTCCTCAGTTTCTTTCATGAGTATTTTACAGTTTTCTGAGTACAGATCCTTTGCCTCTTTGGTTACATTTATTCCTAGGTATCTTATGGTTTTGGGTGCAATTGTAAATGGGATCGACTCCTTAATTTCTCTTTCTTCTGTCTTGTTGTTGGTGTAGAGAAATGCCACTGATTTCTGTGCATTGATTTTATATCCTGCCACTTTACTGAATTCCTGTATGAGTTCTAACAGTTTGGGGGTGGAGTCTTTTGGGTTTTCCACATAGAGTATCATATCATCTGCAAAGAGTGAGAGTTTGACTTCTTTGCCGATTTGGATGCCTTTGATTTCTTTCTGTTGTCTGATTGGTGAGGCTAGGACTTCTAGTACTATGTTGAATAGCAGTGGTGAGAGTGGACATCCCTGCTGTGTTCCTCACTTTAGAGGGAAAGCTCTCAGTTTTTCCCCATTGAGAATGATATTTGCTGTGGGTTTTTCATAGATGGCTTTTATGATATTGAGGTATGTACCCTCTATCCCTACCCTCTGAAGAGTTTTGATCAAGAAAGGATGCTGTACTTGGTCAAATGCTTTTTCTGCATCTATTGAGAGGATCATAATAACCACTTAGGAAATTGAAGCAGTAATCAAAAATCTCCCAACAAACAAGAGCCCAGGGCCAGATGGCTTCCCAGGGGAATTCTATCAAACATTTAAGGAAGAATTAATGCCTATTCTTCTGAAACTGTTCCAAAAAATAGAAACGGAAGGAAAATTTCCAAAGTAATTCTCTGAGGCCAGCATTACCTTGATCCCCAAATCAGACAAAGACCCAATCAAAAAGGAGAACTATAGACCAATGTCTCTGAAACATGGATGTAAAAATTCTCACCAAAATACTAGCCAGTGGGATCCAACAGTACATTAAAAGGATTATTCGTCACACCAAATGTGATTTATTCCTGGGCTGCAAGGTTGGTTGAACATCCGCTAATCAATCAATATGATACAATACATTAATAAAGGAAAGAACAAGAACCATATGATCCTCTCAATACAGTGAATATTACAATAAGGCATGTTAATAGAATACAGTATAATGTAAATATAACATATATGCACTGAAAAAACAAGATTCATTTAAGTTTGTTTTTTTAGATATAACATTATTGCAGTGTACATACTTCAGCCTTTTTTAGAGGATATTTTTTATTGAATCCTCACCTGAGCTTTCAAAAAGTCATTTTTTTTTGTGGGTAGAGGGTCTTGCCTCAGTGTTGATGGCTGGGTGGTAGTTGTTGAAGGTTGGGATGGCTGTTGCAGTTACTTAAAATAAGACAACAGTGAAGTTTGTCACAACAATATACTCTTCCTTTCATGAACAATTTCTCTGTAGTATGTGATGGTATTTGATAGAATTTTCAAAGCTTGGAGTCAGTCCTCTCCAACCCTGCTGCTGCTTTATGAACTAAGCTTATGTAATCTAAACCCGTTGTTGTCATTTTAACAATCTTCACAACATCTCCACCAGGAGTGGAGTCTATTTCAAGAAACTATGTTCTGTGCTCATTCATAAAATGACAAGCAACTCCTCATCCATTAAAGTTTTATCTTGAGATGGAAGCAATGCAGTCACTTGTACAGGCTTCATTTCTAATTCAAGTTTTCTTGATGTTTCCACCACATCTGTAGTGACTTTCTCCATTGAAGTCTTGAACTGCTCAAAGTCATCCATGAGGGTTAGAATCAACCTTTTCCAAATTTCTGTGAATGTTAATATTTTGACCCTTTTTCCATGAATTGTAAGTGTATTTAATGGCAACTAGAATGGTGACTCCTTTCCAGGAGCTTTTCAGTTGACTTTGCTCATATCCATCAGTAATATCACTATGTGTGGCAGCAATAGCCTTAAGAAATGTATTTATTAAAGAAGCCTTGAAAGTCAAAATGAGACCTTGATGCACAGGCTGCAGAATAGATGTTGTGTTAGCATGCAGAAAAACATTAATCTCATTGTACATCTCCATCAGAGCTCTTGGATGACCAGGTGCATTGTCAATAAGCACTAATATTTTGAAAGGACTCTCTTTTTCTAATCAGTAGGTCTCAATAGAAGGCTGACAATATTCAGTAAACCACATTGTAAATAGATATGCTGTCATTCAGGATTTGTTGTTCCATTTATAGAACTCAGGCAGAATAAATTTAGCATAATCTTTAAGGTCCCTAGGATTTTTGAAATGGTAAATGAACATTGGCTTCCATTTAAAGTCATTAGCTGCATTAGCCCCTAATAAGAGAGCCTGTTCTTTGAAGCCAGACACTGACTTCTCCTCTCTAGCTGTGAAAACCCTAGCTGGCATCATCTTCCAACAGAAGACTGTTTCATCTATATTAAAAATCTTTTCATTAGGGTAGCCACCTTCATTAGTGATCTCAGATTTTCTGGATAACTTGCTGCTTTACCTTGTTCTTTTTCCTTAGGGAGATGGCTTCTTTCCTTAAACCTCATGAACCAACCTCTACTAAATCATACTTTTCTTCTGCAGATTCCTCAAGGAACCTTTCTGCCTTTATAGAACTGAGGGAAGTTAAGGCCTTGGTCTGGCTGTGGCTTAACGGAATGCTGTGGCTGGTTTGAGCTTTCTATCCAGACCACTAGAACTTTCTCCACATCAGCAGTAAGGCTGTTCCACTTTCTTATCATTTGTGTGTTCATGGAGTAGCTTTTTAAAATTTCTTTGAGCTTTTCTTTTTCATTCGCAACTTGGCTTTTTGGTGCAAGGGGCTTAGCTTTTGGCCTATCTTGGCTGTTGACATGCTTCCTCACTAAGTTTAAAGATCTATAGTTTGGATTCCCGGTTGGAGACCTGTGACTCTTAATTTTACCTGAACACTTCGAGGCCATTTTTGCATTATTAATTGGCCTACTTTTGATATTGCTGTGTTTCAGGGAATAGGGAGGTCTGCAGAGAGGGAAAGACATGGGAGAACAGCCAGCTCCTAGAGCAGTCACAACACACACAATGTTTATTTATTAAGTTTGCCATCTTATACAGGCATAGTTTGTAGAGCTCCAAAACAATTACAGTAGTAACATCAAAGATCACCGATCACCATAACCAATAGAATAAAGAAGTTTGTCACATTTTGATAATGCTTACATTATTTCATGGACACGTATGAGCAAATGATGTTGGAAAATGGCGCTGATTGACTTGCTCAGCACAGTGTTGCTGCCAAGCTTAATAAAACTAGGTATGCCTATACATGCTTAAGCATCTCTCTTTTTAATAACAAATGCTTTTTTTTTCTTTAACATGTTTCTCTGTTTCCCAATTTTGAATGAGTATTGGCACAGCTTAGGGAACTAGCTTCTGGCACAGTATTCCTTTTTATTCATGTCTGTCTTAGTTTGCTGAGGCTGCCATAACCAAATATCATAGACTGCATGGCTTGAGCAACAGAAAATTCCTCACCGTACCAAAGACTAGAAGTCCAAGGTCAAATGTCAGCAAGTTGTTTCTTAATGTCCTAACAAAATTCCAGCCTGAATGGATTAGGACCACCTTAATGGCCTCATTTTAATTTACAACTTTTAAAGAGGTAACAATTTCCAAGTACAGTCCTATTCTGAGGTACTGGGATTAGGGCTTCAATATATGACTTTTGCAGAAACAATACAGCTCATAACAGTCATTTCCTTCTGATCAATCTAGGTGTTTCAGGAAGGTATGTGGGACAGCAATATGATTAAGTTGACCTGATCTTGATTTGTCCAGGACAGCTCCATTTTACTATTATCCTTACTTAATTTAAAAAGTGCCCCCTTTCATGGTCAAAGTGTCTCATTTGGAAAGTAAATAATAAGACGGATCCTGATAAAAGAGGTTCAAGAGCCAGAGGGCATACACTTCAGTCTTGGCTCAAAAAATCTCATGCTATGCCTAGGTTTCCTCCACCATGGAGATCATAATAGAACCTGCATCACAGAGTTATTGTGAGGATTAATTGCATTAGGATGCCTAAGTCATTCAGAACACTGCCCTGGGTGTAGTAAGCATGGAATGTAACCCTGAGTAAGCAGAAGGAGGAGGATTGTATTTGTCAGGTGTGATGGTTAATTTTATGTATCAATTTAGATGGCTCTGGTGCCCAGCCCTTTGAAGGTTTAAGAGTGTTTTGGGCTGAGATTTACATTTAGATTAGGAGACTTTGAGTAAAGCATTTTGTTCTCCAATAGGTGGGTGGGCTTCATCCAATCAGTTGCAGGCCTGCATAGAACAAAAGGCTACCCTACCCCAAGCAATAAACGATTTGCCAGCAGACTGCCTTTGAAATTAAACTGAAACTCTTTCCTGAGTCTTCCGCCTTCTGTCCTTCCCCATTAGATAGATTTTGAACTCCCCAAGCCTCCATAATTGCATGACCTAAATCCTTTAAATAAATTTATTTCTATATATAAACACATATCCTATTGGTTCTGTTTCTCTGGAGGACCCTGCTTAATACAGTATGTGTGGAAACCAAAGCTAGTATAGCTTTTAATTTTTAAGTTATTTTACTTCTGGATTATTTCTGGATTTTCTCTGTCCTGTATTCACTATGCTCTTAACATGTCTGTATACATACTAATAAAGATCTGTGACAAGACTGCTAGAATACATAGGCACTCTGTTTATTAGTCTCTCTTAAAGAAATGCTTAAATTTTGCATACAATACTAATACTCTACATCTGGGAGATTTTTTGTCTTTTTCAGGAAGTGCGTAGTGTACCTAATAAATGTTTGGAATAAAATAATCCTAGGTTTTAGTAAAATGAAGGTTGATTAAAAAAAATTGAATCACCAGGCAAACAAGCAAATATATTGGCAGGAGTCCTGGCAAATCAACCATATGAGAAAAGTTAAACAACTTGGAACAGCAAATAAAGGCTTGAGGAACAACCAAGTAGCAGCTATCAAATCTAAAAAGGGTGACTGAGAGGATGGATACCAGCTGTCCTATAGCTCCACTGAGGCCAGACAAAAACAGATATAGATAAAAACTTCACTATGACAGACCATTTGACCTAGGCTCCTGGCAGTTAACATGGTTGGAATGGTTACATAGCATGTTCCAGAATATAGTTAAAGGATTCTTTAAAATTGGTTAAGTTTGCTTTTTCTGGGTGTGATGCTAAGTGGCAAATTCAGATCCTGGACTTTCACTGAAGTTAATCAGAATCACTAAAGGGAGGGGAGTTATAAAAACCATAGACTCCCTTTCTATGAAGTGTTAGGAAATGGTTTCTAGGAGATACTGGTGAGAATAAAAGCAAGGTGCAAAAGGGAATGCATAATATTCTACCTTTGGTATGTGAGAAAAAAGGGAAATAGGAGTGTATATTTCGGTTTCTTTTTCCAAAAAAGAAAAATATTCTGATGAAAGCAGTTAATCATTTAGAGGTGTGGTAGTGGATAGGAATGTAATTTGTGTATATTTTTTGTATTAGTTTCCCACTGTTAGTATAATAAAGTGCCACAAATATAGTGGCTTAAAACAATCTTTATTTTTTGGGGCACCTGGGTGGCTCAGTCGTTAAGCGTCTGCCTTCGGCTCGGGTCATGATCCCAGGGTCCTGGGATCGAGCCCCACATCAGGCTCGCCGCTTGGCGGGAAGCCTGCTTCTCCCTCTCCCACTCCCCCCGCTTGTGTTCCCTCTCTCACTGCGTCTCTCTCTGTCAAATAAATAAATAAAAAGAAAAAAAAAAACCTTAAAACAATCTTTATTTTAGAGTTCTGGAGGTCATGAGTCAAATATAGATCTCACTGGGCTAAAATCAAGGTGTCAGCAAGCCTTCATTTATTCTTGAAAGCTCTAGGGGATAATCTGTTTCCTGGCTAGTTTCTAGAGGCCACCTGCATCCCTTGGCTCATGGCCCTTCTCTCATCTTCAAAATCCAGCAGTATAACATCTCTGTCTGAATCTAACCCTTCTGCCTAGCCCATCTGCATTTATGGGTTTTTATGATTACATTTCAGTTCATGGAATGTTACAGGATAGTCCCGTTATCTTACTATCCACTGATTAATCAGCAATCTTAAGTCCATCTGTAACCTTAATCCTCTTTGCTCTGTAGCATTGTGTAGTAATACCTTCTGGGGATTAGGATGTGGACATGTTTGGAGTGTGTGTTAGAGGGGGCATTCTGCCTACCTTACCTTTTAAGAATAATTTTGACTTTTTAACCATGCAAATCTTTATATATTCAAAAATAACATTTAATCAAAAAGGATAACAAAAGACCACTAAAACTCATTACAAATAGAAACAAACCTAACAGTACTTAATACAGCTACACTGTGGAGGAGGAAAAGGACAAATTCCAATAAATATAACCTTAAATGAGATGTATTTTAAGGATTAAAATAGTTGCAAAGAAACTTTGATGTTTACTCAGTAAATTTGTGTTTGGGAGCCAGAGTGCTAACTCTAGAAGAAGAGAGAGAAAAATATGGAATGAGGGAAGGTGAGGGAAAACCCTCCTTAATGAGATGTCTGATTTCAGGCTGGACAGGTATAAAGTATAAGTAAGCCTGCAACATCGAGTTGGTACCAAAAAGTAAGGAAGTGCTCAGGGACTGATGGAGACCTGTCCAAGTTTAACCAAGCACTCATAAGAGATTGTGAAATAAAGAAGAAATATTTGATATTAAAGGAGGCATTTGGGGTTGGAAGGGGAATCACTTTAGAGAAGAATGACAGCTAGTAAATATAAAAGGAATAATAAAAATGGAAACTCACTATTGTAATCATCAATGTAATAACTGATTCAGGGAGGATCATGGATGGATGTTAAAATCATTAGATGGTTTAGAAACCAGCTTCCTTGAGAGACAGTAAAACAATTAGATGAAATGTTGACACAGGATAGTTACATATTTCAAAATATCATCCCACAGATTAGTTATTATAAAAGGAAAACAATTTGTTTACAGAGGAGAAATCTGTTCAATATCACTTTAATCAAGTGATCAAACTTCACATCACAAGAATGGGACACAGATATTTTGTGCCTTCTGATATGACAGAGTAGGAAGAATGCATTATCAAGTACATTGTGTTCTTGCCAAGAACATTTAACTTGAATCTTTTCAGGAGGGGAAAAAATCAAGCAATTATAAATGTGGGCCATCTTACAAGGCAACAGGCCTAAACAAAAATAATGACAATTATGATGCAATTTTTGATCCTTAATTAAGAATTTAAAAAACAGCTATAAAAGACATTATTGGGGCAATTGGAAAATTCTGAATATTGGCTATATATAAATATTGTATTGTTAATAACTTACAATGTATTTATGTAGGAAAGAGTCTTAGAGGGGTAAATTCGGAATGTCAGCAAATTTCAATAGTTCATTAGAAAAGTATATGTATACAGACAGGCATCCAAGGAGAAAGTAACAAAATAAAAATAGTGAATTTGGATGAATAGAGCTTGCTCTTTTTTTTCCCTACCACATTTTCAAATTTTCTGTAGATTTGATTTTCAAAGTAATATTCTTTATTGGGCCCCTGGGCTTCTTGATAGCCTTTGGGCTTATTTGTATTCCACGTTGTTGTGAAGTGTGTTTGTTTTTCAAAAAAAAAAAAAAATGTGTTTCTAGTTATCTTTTTAGAGTCCCTCACTTGACATCCAGTTCTTTAACTCTCTGTGCAATGTGATTTCTTGCATGCATATGCTAGTAAATAGAACTTCAATGAAAGCACTTGTCTGTTAATCTCTATGGAGCTCCAATTTATAGGAAAAACACTTGAAAATAAAAAGTGGACCCATAGTGTCTGGTTAAGTGTACTTTGTAAGTAAGTTTTTAAATACTATTAACGTTACCGAATAGTAACAACAATAGCATCAACAACAAAAGACAGGTTTGCTGGCATTCTTCTGCTCACTGCAGCTGATGGCCCTAAAATGTCTTTAAGGTCTCCCTCCTTTTCAGGGCTCAGCCGTAGTGTCGCTCTAGTTTCCTTCTCCTAAATGGGCACATATCTGCTGAGGAGGAGTTCTTCGCCATCTGTCATCTTTATACTTGATTCTTTTTCCTTGCTTCCTATCCCCCATTGCTGGCTTTCCCTTAGTTTTCCACCTCCCTCTGTGATCACCAGTTCCCTGTTGCTCCATGTAGTTTCCAAGGAAGGCCTTTAGTCTTACATCAAACTCTTGCTGCTCAGTCAGTAGGTGGGACAATACTTTTTTCATGTCTCTGATTTATCTACAAAGTAAAGTCTCTCTAAAATACTAGTAACTCCATAGGAAATTCCAAGAATGAAAACCAGACTTATGCTCCTTGGGTATATACAAACTGAAGATGGGGGTTAGGGTTGCAGATCCTGGGGTTGGACAGCTCAGCCCTGAAGCCAGCCTCCACCAACTGGTTGCTGTAGGACTTTTGGCAAGTTCTTTAACCAACCCGACTTTAGTTTTCTCATATGCAAAATGGGCGTAATACCTACTTCAAATGGTTGTGAGGATTTAAAGGCATTTAGGTATATAAAGCACCTAGAAATGTGCCATATAAATGTTTACTATTTTTAATCATCATCTTTCCAAGGAATTTCAGACCTGGATCAAATTCTGTCTTTAAGATATTAGATAATTCTGATAAAATAATTTCTTGCTTTGTGTCTCTCATGGGTTTAGGTTTCCCTAGGACTTCTACATGCCCATGCTACACACATCCTGTGGCCTCCAGAGCGCTGGCAGAAATTGGAATCTGCTCTTCCTCCAGAGCGCCTGCCAGTTCAGAGAGAAGAGGAATGATGGCATGGAGCTCCCTCAGCTGCTGGCATTGGGAGGCCCCCACCACCCATTGCAGAAGGGGTGGAGAGGAGGAGCCTTTAGAAGGGCAAAAAATGATCCACATTAATAAAGAGTTTTAAAATATTACATAGTATTAAATAGCAACTGATTTTGTGTTTAATTGTAATACCCTATTGTTTAATGCCAAAAAAATTGCAGACCTTTGGGAATATGAAAACTTTATTCCCATGTCTTACAGGGAATTTGTTACATATACTTATTCCATCGATTGTTGGTTTTTAGTGCTTGGCTGAAAGAGTATGAAAATTAACATTTAATGAAAATAATTCAGTAATGTCATTTACTCTTGAGAGAACATGAAGAAACATAGTGATGGGAATTATATTGCAATTGACAGTATATACAATGCAGTGACTCCTGGTTAGGAAGAACAGTACACTGTGATGTAAAAATAGTGATTTGCTCAGGTACTGTTTTGGGTATTTATCCTTTAACCTGTACCTCCATTAATAAGGAATATTTTATCTTTTTTTTAAGCAAGGAATTAAACTAAGGAGAACCAGTTCCATTAATACTTCCATACAATTAAACCTTTCTTATTAGCCCTTTTAAATCAAAACTTCTGAGCTATCTCTTGCCTGCCTGTTCACATTGATGAATGAAACTATTTATCAGTATTCAGTCACTATTTGGTAAAATGTTCCGAGTGAAATGAAAAAAAGTCAGTCCTTGTTGACCAAGTTTGATTCCCCCCCAATGATTTTCAGTGTTTACATCTGTAAATACTGAAATCACCGATTATAAAGTGGGATAATCACATAATCCTGTAACTGCAGAGGAAAGGAGGTAAATTCCTTCATACAAGTCAAGTCTATATTTATTCTTGCAAATGTGGATGCAAACTTCCTTAGTGGTCAGGAATGCAAAAAGAGTAAAAAGCCATATGCATATTAACAGCAGCTGTTACTAATAATTAGCATTATAGTAGCTCATTCAACAAATATCAGTGAGTACTTATGTACTAAGGTTATGTACAATCAAAAGTATTGTTTTTAAAAGCGGATTGGCTTAAAATCTTTTGTTGAACCCTTTTCAATTCCATTTCTCTCTATTCCCCAACTTGTATTTCATGCTCTGGCCTTTAACTCCAGTTTACTGAATACTCATTACTATTTCAAGGTTTATAACTTTTGTCTCTAGGCAAACTGCATCCTCTGAGATTATATGTAAAATACTGAGTGCATAAGGGCATTGACCCTTTAGTTGCTAGAAAATAGTAAATTCTGGGGCCCATAGAAGTGGGGTTTGGAGGTGATACTGAGGGCAGGCAGGGTAGAGCAAATAGAGCAGTTCTGGGAATAACTGCTATTTCCTACCTGGTGAAGAATTTGCTATTTTAACAGTTCAGCACACTGGTTATCCTCCTTGCCACCTCACTCACTACCTGTGTGATTCCTATTAATTCAAGATTGTAAATCTTCAGAGAGAAGATAAAAGCTCTTTGATTTCATATTCTCTAGCCATCTAACACATCACCAGCAGAGGTAATATTGTCGAATAACTCAGCTTATAAGTTACCTCCTCAAAAATGCAACTCTAGGCGAACTTAATCACTGTGTTGTCCAGTATATACTTTCCTAAGTGTATCAATCACCTATTATTAACCAATGGAGAAAGAATTCTTCCCCAGCTACCACCCCCAGGACACAGCGAGAGGCAACAGACCCGAGAGCCCAATCTTCCTATGAAAAAGGCCTCTTAGCTTATCTTCAAATTAAACACACATCTCAGGGCTGACTGATCCTTTTCAGAGACCTCAGAGGGCAGGCATTATCTTTGTACCTTTGGCCGTGTTCCAAAGTGCCAGTACCTCCCAGACAGAAGCCTATATACATGTCTGGTGCCTTTTTTTTTTTTTTTTTTTTTTGGTAGCTGCTGCCCAGGAGACACTTCTTGATCACCTAGCTGTGGTAACAATCTGAAAGAGTTCTTGTCTGGCTACACCCCTAGGACGCAACACAGGTAGCAGACTGAAACACACCACATTCTTTTGTAAAAGAGGCCTATTTGCTTGTCCTGCAGCTTTGGCCAGAGGGGCACACAGATGGTCTGGTACAGAGCTAGGGTCCTAAAGAGGTAGGAATGCCAGGGATAGAGGTCAGTGCACACCATCTTTGCACTCTCCCTCTGCCTCACTCCAGGGTTCCAGCAGCTCCCAGAAAGGAAATTATATGTTTGGCTGCTGCTCCATTTTTTTATGACTGACACCCAGGGGACACTTCTACATTGTTTGGCTGTTGTGGCCAGCAAGATTATACTTGTGGTCCCATAGAACTGTACACATTTGCATACTTCAAAAGCTGCTCCCTAAGGGTTTGGCTTCCAAAGAGCCTGAATCTAGGTGCTAAGATTTCCCCACCCCAGGAGCCATGACAGGTCTTGGCAGGCCTTCAAATACGGGGAACCACCAGAAATAAAATAGGTTGCTTGGACAATCACAAAGGTTTGAGAGACAACCAAGAGCTAGAGAAGGGTAGGATGGTAAGGTTCATCTCCTAAACAGGCCTCTCCAAGACTGGGAGGGATGGCAGCTAATGCATAGAAACCAACAGAGTCATGAATATGAAGAAACAGGAATATGTTCCACATGAAAAAAGATAAAAACCTCATAAAAAGTCCTGGATGAAAGAGATTGATTTGTTAAAAGTTCAAAATAACAGTCATAAAGATGCTCACTGAACTCAGGAGAAGGCATGAACAACTGAGGATTCAACAAAGAGAAAATAAAATATAATGACAGAAGTCACAGAGCTTAAGAATCCAATAAGTGAACTGAAAAAATAAACTAGAGGGTTTCAACAGCTGACTAGGTAAAGCAGAAGAAATAATGAAATCAAAGCCAAGGTCATGGAACTCATCCAATCAGAACAGGAAAAAGAACAAAGAATTAAAAAAAAAGCTTGTTTAAGGGATTTATGGGACAACATCCGATGGACTGATATTCATGTTATAGGGCTCCCAGAGGGAGAAGAGAGAGATGGGCAGAAAACTTATTTGAAGAATCAGTGCCTGAAAATTTCCTAACCCATGGAACAAAACAGAATTCCAGATCCAGGAATCTCAGAGTTCCAAAGAAGATGAATCCAAAAAAGACCCTCACCAAGACACATATAATTAAAATGTCAAAGTTAAAGATGAAAATCTTACAGGAAGCAAGAAAAAGCAACTTATTGCAAACAAGGAAATCCATAAGATCATCAGATTTTTCAGCAGAAACTTTGAATATATCATCTCATTCCCTCTGGCCTGCAAAGTGTTGAAAGAAAAATCCTTCAATCAAGAATCCTCTACTTGGCAAAGTTGTCATACAGAATTGAAGGGGAGAGAGTTTTCCAGTCAAGCAGCAGCTAAAGGAGTTCATCAAGACTAAACCAGACTTACAAAAAATGTTAAAGGGACTTATTCAAGCTGAAATAAAAGGGCACCCATTAGTAATGGGAAAATGTGAAAGTACAAATCCCATGGGTAAAGGTAAATATACAGTAAAATCCAGGAGTGCCTGACTGGCTCAGTAGGAAGAATATGCAACTCAATCTTGGAGTCATGAATTTGAGCCCCATGTTCAGTGTAGAGATTACTTAAATAAAGAAAAAGATAAAATCCAGAATAATATTAGAAAAGGTGGTAGATTAATCACTTCTAAGGCTAGTATGAGGGTTAAAAGACAATATGTTAGCTATAGTTACTTTTATTATTAATCAGTTAAGGAATACAAAAGATAAAAATGTAAAATGATGTAAAATATGACATTAAAACCGTAAAACCTGGGGAGGGAAAAGTGAAAATGTAGGGCATTAGAATGTGTTTAAATATAAGTTGTTATATATAAGCCTCATGGTAACCACAAAGCAAAAACCTATAGTAGATACACCAAAGATAAAAAGAAAGTGTACCACTAAAGAAAATCATAAAATCACAAAGGAAGAGAACAAGAGAAGAAAGGAACAAAGGAATTACAAAACATACAGAAAATAAAATGTCAGTAAGGACATTGCCTACCAGTAATTACTTTAAATGTAAATGGATTAAATTCTCCATCAAAAGACAGAGTAGCTTAATGGATTTTTAAAAATATTTTAGAGAAAGAGAAGAGTGAGCAAGTCGGGGGCGGGGCAAAAAGAGAGGGGAGAGAGTCCAAGCAGAGTCTGCAATGAGCATGGAGCCAATGTGGGGCTTGATCTCATGACCCCAAGATCATGACCTGAGCCAAAACCAAGAGTCCAATGTTCAACCAACTGTGCCACCCAGGCACCCTTGGATTTTTTTTTTTTAAAAGACCCATTTATAGGCTGCTTAGAAGAGACTCACTTCAGATTTTTTTTTTAAGATTTTATTTATTTGACACAGAGAGAGAGAGAGACAGTGAGAGAGCGAACACAAGCAAGGGGAGAGGGAGAGGGAGAAGCACACCTCCCGACGAGCAGGGAGCCCGATGCGGGGCTCGATCCCAGGACCCTGGGATCATGACCTGAGCTGAAGGCAGACACCCAATGATTGAGCCACCCAGGCGCCCCTCACTTCAGATTTAAGGACACACACCCACACAAAGTCAAGGGATGGAAAAATGTATTTCATGCATATGGAAATCAAGAGAAAGCCAGGGTTCCTATACATACTTTATACATACACACACACACACACACACACACACACATAATAAGAGGCAAAGAAGGGCATTGCATAATAAAATAAATCAGAAATGAAAAAGCAGACCTACTCATAGTAGACTATTAGGAACAATTATATGCCAATAATTGGACAACCTAAAAGAAACTGATAAATTCCTAACAACATACAGCCTACCAAGACTGAATTATGAATAGAAAATCTAAACACATCAATTACTAGCAAGGAGATGGAATCAATAATCAAAAATTCTCAACAAATAAAAGTCCAGGACCAGAAACCTTCACTAGTGAATTCTACTAAACATTTAATAATTACTGCCAGTCCTTCTCAAACTTTTCTAAAAAATAGAAGAGGAGGGAGCACTTCCAAACTCATTTTAAAATACCAGTATTACCCTGACACTGAAACCATACAAGGATGCCACAAGACAAGAAAATTACAGGTCATTATCTCTGATAAACATAGGTGTAAAAGTCCTCACAAAATATTAGCAAACTGAATTCAACAATACATTAACAGGATCATACATTGTAAACAAGTAGGGTTGCAAAATTGGTTTAACATTTGCAAACCAATCTAATACATGACATTAACCAAATGAAGGATTAAAATCATATGATCATTTAAAAGATACAGAAAAAATACTGGATAAAATTCAACATCCATTTATAACAAAAACTCTCAACAAAGTGGACATAAAGGAAACATGTATCAGCATAATAAAGGCCATATATGATAAGCCCACAGGTAACATCATACTCAATGGTGAAAAGCTGAAAACATCTAAGATCAGGAACAAGACAAGGATGCCCACCCTCGCTCCATTGTTTTCAATATAGTATTAGAAGTTTTAGCCAGAGCAATTAGTCAAGAAAAATAAATACAAGGCATCTAAATCAGAATGGAAGAAATAAAATTGTCACTATTTATAGATTGTTATATATATAGAAAGCCCTAAGGACTGCACCAAAAAACTGTTAGAATTAATCTACAAATACAGTAAAGTTGCAGGATACAAAAATCAATATACAAAAATCCATTGTTTCCATACACTAATAATGAACTATCAATTTGTTTAATCCCATTTACAATTGTATCAAAAAAGGATAAAATACTTAGGAATAAATTTACCCAAAATGATGAAAGCTCTGTACATTAAAAACTGTAAGACACTGATGAGAGAAAAAGAAAACAGAAATAAATGGAAAGATATTCCGTGCTCACAGATTTGAAGTATTAATATTGTTAAAATGTTCATGCTACCCAAAGCAAACTGTAGACTCAATACAGTTCCTATCAAAATTCCAATGGCACTTTTCACAGAAATAGAACAAATAATCCTAAAATTTGTATGGAACCACAAAATATACCCCTCTGCCCCCCCACAGCCAAAAGCAATCTTTAGAAAGGAGAACAAAGCTGGGGGTATCATGCTCCCTGATTCAAACTATACTACAGAGCTATAGTAATCAAACCACTATAGTATTGGCACAAAAACAGACACATAGATCAATGAAACAGAACAGAGAGCCCAGAACTAAACATACACGTAGATAGTCAATTACTTTCTAACAAAGGATCCAATAATATAAAACATGGAAAGGAAGGTCTCTTCAAGAAATGCTGTTGGGAAAACTGGATAGCCATGTGCAAGAAAAGTAAACTGGACCACTATCTTATACCATGCACAAAAATTAACTCAAAATAGATTAAAGACTTGAACATAAGAGCTACAATTGTAAAACTAGAAGAAAACATAGGCAATAAGCTCCTGATGTCAGTACTGGTGATGATATTTTGGATTTGGCACCAAATGAAAAGGCAGTAAAAGCAAAAATAGACGAGTGGGACCACAGCAAAGAAAAAACCATGAACAATGTAAAAAGGCAATCTGTTGAATGAGAGAATACATTTGAAAACCATATACATATGATAAGGGGTTAATATCCAAAATATATAAGGAATTCATATACCTTAATAGCAAAACAAAGCAAAATCTAAAAAAACTAAAAATGGGCAGAGGATCTGAACAGACATTTTTCTAAAGACATAGAGATGGCAAACAGACACATGGAAAGATGCTCAACATCACTAATTATCAGGGAAATGCAAATCAAAGCCACAATGAGATGTCACCTCATAGCTGTTAGGATGCCTAGAATCAAAAAGACAAGAAATAACAAGTGTTGATGGAGATGTGGAGAAAAGAAACCCTGTGCACTACTGGTAGGAATATAAGCTGGTGCAGCCACTATGGAAAACGGTATGGAGGTTCCTCCAAAAATTAAAAATAGAACTACCACATGATCTAGAAATTCCCCTTCTGGGAATTTATTGGATGAAAATGAAAGCATTAATTTGAAAAGATATAAGCACAACCATGTTCATTAAAGCATTGTTTGCAGTAGCCAAGACATGGATACAATCTAAATGTCCATGATAGATGAATGGGTAAAGAAAATATGTTGTATGTATCCAATGGAATATTATTCAGCCATAAAAAGAAGGAAATATCACTGTTTTTGACAACATGGATGGGCCTTGACTGTACTATATGAAGTGAAATATGTCAGAGAGTAACAAATACTATCTCTCTTATATGTGGAATCTGAAAACAAAACAAAAACAAAATTAGCCCACAGATAGAAAAGATTGGTGTGTTGGCAGGGCATGGGGATGGGCAAAACGGGTAAAGGGAGGTCCAAAGTACAAATTTCAAGTTAAACAATAAATAGTTCATAGGGTTGTAATGTATAGCATGGTGACTGTATGGCATGTTTAAAGTTGCTTCAGAGAATAGATCTTAAAAGTTCTTGTCACAAGAAAAAAATTTTTTACGTGGAAATGGACATTATTATAGTGACCATTTCATAATGTATATAAATACTGAATTATGTTGCCCATCTGAAACTAATACATTGTTATATGTCAGTTATACCTCAAATAATAAAAAAAACAATTTGGAGACATCAGGGTCGCCAGTTTGGGTCTTCATTCCTTGGTATCCTATAATTCTCTCCTCTCCCACTAAATCCAAGAGGTAGAAGTGAACCAAACTACAGATTTTCCAGCAAGAGCCACCCTCCAACACTACCCATTATTCTCCTTAAAGCTTTAAGAATAAACCTCTGTTAAAAATGTGTATTTTAAAAGTCAGAAATCTCTTGAGAAACTTTCACAAGTGGCTTTTGATAAACAAAATCCTCACTCTCTCCTTCATTGGTATGGCAGAGACTAAACAGTTCACCAAAATCATCTTCCTCTTTTTCCTAAATATCAGAGTTACGTTTTGTAGGTTATGACCATGTTTCTGAGTTCTTGCTAACTCAGATTATGATTAAAAGTGACTGTAATGTACCTGGGACGTAAAACTTCTCATGAGCTCCTCCAGGCTTTTCCCATTTCTTCCAGTGGGACCCTAATGGTAACAGAAACACACTATGGAAAAATGTATGGGTCTCTGAATGATCATCTGAAATAGAACAAACCCAATTTGAACTTCCTCCCAGTACCAGTGAGTGAGAAAGAAACAAATTTCTATTGTGTAAAATCACTGAAATGGTGAAATCTGTTCGCACAACCAAGTCTACCCTAATTAATGTAGGTTAATTAACAAAGGTTTCTGCAGAAAAAAAATTCTTAGCGTAGCTTTAAAAAGAATTGTCTTTGGGTCAGCTCTGCTTTGGGCCAAGACTATCATGTCCATCCTTAAGAGGTTAAGGTTTCCATTTGCCAAATTTGATAACAAACCTTATATACATTTTCAGTCTGAAAATCAGCTTCTCAATTTTTGATCTTCAAATATGCAAGTCACCATTCTGAACCATTTTGATATATACACAATTGGACAGATAATAGAATGTGAACTTTCACTTGGCAGGACAAAATGGGAAGGGTATCAAATTCACTGGGGAAATATATACAAATTCAGGAGAAATAGTGTCTATGTTGAATAATTTACATGATCACAGAGATTTAGCTTGTTTTCCACATTAATTTGACCTCATATTTATGTTGAAGTTATAGAAATTTTATTATTGCTTTATATACCTTTAATCACAAGATTAGCAAATCTTTATTCAGTCCTATTAAGAGCATAAGAAGGTAGCATCCAATCCCCAGATGCAAAGATTCCAGATTTACCCATTACAGAGCTGGAAGTACATGCAAAGAACCTAAGGACCCTAACCAGAGAGTTCATCTCCAAACACAGCATCCAAAGGGTGAAAATAAGTAAGGTCCCTCCGACATTCTCTAACACAAGTCACCAGTTCCACTCTTTTCACTCTTCTCACAAAACATATCCTGACTTTTTGACAATTCTCCAAGATTGCAGAAGCAAATGGGGTACTAAGCATACCTATTTTCCCTTCAGATCATCCCAACCCCACTCCTCCTTTCTGCAAAAACAAAATTATTCTCACCAATTTTCTCATATTGCTACCCTTTCTGCCTTCCTTATCCAGAGCATTACTCTTTCTGGACAGATGTCATAGATGAAAATGCTGTCCAGACTCCAAACCACAACATATCTCTATTCCTTTCCCACTATATTTATCCAATTCACTTTCTTAAGAGATGAGTTCATACCTTCTTTCACAAACATTTTACACCTCTCTTAAGGCTCACCCTTAAACAATGACTTTGCTTTCAATCTAATGAGAATATATAAAGAATAAGAAGAATCCATGTACTCTGCTTCCTTCCTGTTCTTATGGATAAACTAATTAGAATGCACTTTTCCATTTTAGAAAATTAAATTCATGGCTGGGAAGATAAATTTGAACATACATCCAGACTGCAGTACAAATTACTTGAAAAAAATGTATATATAAGGATTATCTTATGTCCAACGTGTACTAGATCCAAGCCCTCTAACCTAGTCAAGGAAATTCCTCCAGTAACTGGCTTCTCTTCCTTATATCATCAATTTTCCTTTTCTCCTAATCATTCCCATCAGCATATACATATGCTATAGTTTCTCTCATCTAGCAGCTCTTTCCCTTGACACATGCCCCTTGTAGTCTAGTCACTGTTTTAGATCTCTTCTCCCTTTATAAAACATCTCCTCAAAAGAGTTGCTCACACACCTGGTCTCTAGTATCTTCCCTACTCTTTCCTTTGAAACCAACGCCATTCCAGTTTTGACTTCCACCACTCAACTATAATCTTGCATGTCAAGGTCACTGAAAACTCCAGTATGCCAAAGTCAATTCTCAGCTCTCATTTTACTTGACCTTTTAACAATTTGATACTGCTTTTTGTTCTCTCCCCTTATAGATTTTATTCACTTGCGTCCTGGGAAGTATTTCTTGGTGTCCCTATACTTCACTAAAAATGGCTACCCAGTAGCCTTGGTAAGTTCCTTCTCATCTTCTCACTATTAGCATCCTCTAGGGATCTTTCAACGTCTTCTTTTTTATGTACAGTCATCCCATTAGTGATCTCTGAGCCTGGGGGAGAGGAGGGTTTCTGCTCAGGATGCTTTGACCCTGGAGCCATCTGAGAATTACAACTAGAAAAATAATTCATTATGAAATATTTTCTTCCATTCCACTAGCTGCTTTTTAATTTTGATTTTTTTCCTTTGCTATGCAGAAACTTTTTAGCTTGATGGTGGTAATTATTTCACAATGTCTATGTATATCAAATCATCACACTGTACACCTTAAATATATACTTTTATTTGCCAATCATACCTCAATAAAGTGGAAAAAAAGATAAAAGAATGGACAGTAAAAAATGGCTTTCACTTTTCAAAACTAGATATGAGTATTAAAATCACCTGGAAAATATTCTCAAACCTTATTTCCAGAGACAAGATCATTCCAAAACACTCTCTGAGTGAAGAAATTTGAAATTCCCGTAATATTTTTAAATTAAATGTAAAGAACCAAGCCCTTTTTTAGTAGGGTATCTTACATGCGCAATAGAGAAATGAGTCTAATTCTGTGCTAACCCCCACCAATCATCAGCGTAAGGACAATGGTGAGAGGTGTATTGTGGCTACGTAGGAAGATGTGATTATTCTTAGGAAATACATGTGGAGGTATTTAGGGCTAAATACTATTGGGGTTATGTCTAGGTATTCTATAAAAATGTTTAAATTGTTGAATGTAAGGGAGGGGCATATAGGTGCTCGTCCCATCATTCTTTCAATTTTTCTATAGGTTTGAAAGTTTTCAATATTTTTAAAATGGGAGTGGGGAGGAGGATATAAGAAATAAGGATAAAGCAAGATCTTTCTGCTTTACTGCTCTCCCTCCACACCTTCCTGGAAAAAGTATAAATAACACCACGACAATGATATTGCAATCTGTTTCAGTACAGTCTCCATGCTGCTCTTTCAGGGATTAGTTTATATTTTGGTTTTTCTTTTCCTTCTATAACAAGTAAGTCTTCCTAATTACTTCCATATATCATCTGCAAGAAAAACCAAGATAGAAAACTGGGAAAGGGGAATCCATTGTGAAAAAAAACCATTCTTTAGAAAAGCTTCCAGGAGTGCTTACTATTCATGATTCTATTTTCTATCTATGTTTTACTCTTCCCTCTTGCCTGGCTTCCATTCATTTGTTCTGTGCGTGGTTTGGGACAGGTGGAGTGGAGAACAGTGGAATTCAGATACAGAGAATTGAACAGTGAGTAGAAGCAGGGAAGGAGGGGGAAAGGATGAGAAAAGACTAACAGAGTAACAAGTGCAGTCAGAGGGAAAGTGAATGATTTTTAGATTCTGTAGGACTATTAAGAAGTCTTCCTCTCTGAGATGAGATATAGTCCCCTCAGTCGTAAGAGTTCTTTCTGTCCTAAATTGTCTTTGTGTTTCTGAGGGGAAAGGGTATAAATGGTTGTGATCAGAAAGAGGAATTGAAACATCTTGAAAGTGAGGTAGATTTGAGGTTGGCAGGGGGAAAAAGGCAATAATGGTAATGGAAAGAAAGTTGGTGGGGGCATTTTAAACAGTGACTGGTGTGAACTGAAACCAGCCTAATTCCCCATCCCTGGGTTAAACAATACTGAGCCTGAGCAAAAGTTAACATAGTTGCAGTAACTGTTCTGGAAATTAAGATGGTGAACCGACCAGACAGCTTGCTCATCAAGACTAATTCAAGACTGTCATTTTGCTTTGTCCACTAATCTAACGCTATTATGTCATATTATGTCATCCTGTCTAGTCCCAAGAAGTTCCCCCTTCTTGTCAGATCCATCTTAAAGTGATACATCCCACGTCCCAAATCCTTTTATTTTTTTAAAGAGTTTATTTATTTATTTATTTGAGAGAGAGAGAGAGAGAGAGAGAGACAGAAAGAGAGAGAGCACAAGAGGGGGTAGAGTCAGAAGGAGAAGCAGACTCACTGCTGGGCAGGGAGCCTGATATGGGACTCCATCCCGGGATTTTGGGATCATGACCTGAGCCAAAGGCAGTCGCTTAACAAACTGAGCCACCCAGGCACCCCCAAATACTTTTAAATACCCTCTTGTAATGTCCCCATTTTGAAATCTCACTAATAAAATTTTGGGCAAGTTCTGTTCTCCCTTACTGCAATACCTCTACAGGTGTGGCTTTGTTTAATCAAGTTTTTCTGGTGCTCTTTTGAGAAGTTGGCAGTCAACACATAGAAGAGGGATATTATACAACTAGAGAAGTCCTGACCATCTAGAAAGAAAAGGCATTTTGGTAGTCGTGATGTAGAAAAAATATATGAGGATATTATAGGTAAGAGAATTGGGAGTTTCTAAAAATATATATAATCCTAATAGTGAAAATTTTGAGATACTTTGAGCAGAGAATTTCAGGAGATAAAATGTTTAAATTCCTTTCTTGCTACAGAATTTTGAGAAAATAATTTTTTAAGACTCTTTATTAAAATTCCATCAAAAGATACCTTGAGAGCAGACTGTTGGCCTAAATCGTCTCACTTCCTTGTGAGGCTGATCCCTTCTGGAATCTAACACCTTTCTGAAAAGCAAAGCATTATTTTTGCAGAATTCTCCACGGTCTTTCCCATGCCCTTCCTATTCTGCCAGCATGCAGGGGTATTATGAGTAGAGCAGTTTCTCCATTAACTTAGCACTGAAATCTCCAAGCTCATTGTCTTTATATAAGGTCCAATCAAGACCCCAAAACACTAAATGGCTCACAGCTGTTTTATATTAATAGAAGGCACATCCTAATGCACATCTCATAGTCTAAATCTTTATTTGCCAAGAACTGGAATACTGAATACATAGAAAATAAAAACTATTACTTTTTTCCTCTAAAAAATATAATTCATAGGCCAAACGCTAATTCCCTACCAGAGAAGAATATGTTATTTTCAAATGTCCAAGAAATATTTTTAAAAGTTACTCACACCACACATTATAAAGAAAACATGGACAAGTTCCCCAAAAAGAAATTATGATAATCACATTTTCTGATAAGAATTTAATAAAGCTTCTAGTTGTCAGAATTACATATACACATGCTCACACACATACACATATTGAGCAAATTGGGAACCTAAAAAATCTAACCTTATAAAAAAGAAAAAAATCCCTAAACTTAGAGGTGAAGAAATATATAAATATAATTTAGAATATAATTGAAATAAAACAGTATACATAAAAATTAAAAAATGCAACCAGAGTGTGCTGAGAGGAAAATTTTTATAACTCTTTTTATAATATTTAAAAAGAAAATGTATAGAGGAAATTTATTAAGTGTTTCACTCAGAACCAGAAGAACCATAAGCTTAAATTAATGTACAAAAAAAATTTAAAAGCAATACTATGGATGAATAAATTCACACACTAGTTCTTTGAAGAGAGTGACATAAGACAGACCTCTGACAAACATGATCATAGCCACGACTGAATCCCTAGGCAGTGGTCCCAGGTCAGAGCGCTGAAGTAACTCAACATACGGGAAGGAGGGGAGAAAAATGTCAAGAAAGTTTTCTTTCAAGCCTTCCCTAAAGGAGAGGCTTTCATGTAACCTTTATTCTCTCTGTGTAGCTTCCCAAGTTTCTCTCCCAATACTGAGGGGAAAAAATGAGGAAAGATGTAGTCTTCTAATCCAATTTGGTTTAATGACAAATTTGCCTTTGTGTTTTTAAGCAGCAAGTTACTTTCATCTTTTATCTCATTTGGAAGGGTTTCTATCTCTGACTATTGAACCGTACTCAGGTAGAACCTAGCAACACCTCAGAGAAATGAAGAAAGTTTTCTCACTGGATTTAAAAATTCCTTCTAAATAACATCAGGATTATACATGACTATTAAGAGTATACTTCTTACTGAGAGAAAACATAATGTGAAGAGGCTATAACTATGGGGGTGGGGGTAGGGGTATGGGAAAAATGAGTGAGAGGGAGTGGGAGAGACACACTTCCAGTTATGGAATGAATAAGTCACAGGGTTGAAAGGTAAAGGATAAGGAATATAGTCATTGATACTGTAACAGCACTGCATGGTGACAGATGGTAGCCACACTTGTCATGAGCATAGCATAACATATAGACTTGTGGAATCACTATATTTTACACCAGAAACTAATGTAACATTGTGTGTCAACTATACTTCACAATAAAAGTTGCTTGTTTATCTCCCAATAATATGTAGGAATAAGTATTACAGAGGTGTGTCAGGACATTAATCAAACCATTTTTTCCTGGATTTTATAATTTTGTGGTATTTGTTAGATTTAATTTTTTTTAATTTGCTGTATTTCCTTTTCTCATTCTAAAAGTTTTTATCATTGTACCTAATTTTGTGTCTATAATGTTGTGTTCTTTTTCTTAGAGAGAGCCCTCCAATATATACAAACTTCAAATCAAAACCTGTGTGTATGCGTGTGTGTGTGTGTGTGCGCGTGTGTGCGTGCGCGTGCGTGCGCGCACATGCGCATGTGCACCCACACACATAAGAAGAGAGGATAGGTATGGAAGAATACGTATCAAATTTTTACCAGTGATCACCTTTTCAAGAATTGTGGGGGACTAAGTTTTTACAGTATGCGATAGAAGGATTTCACCTTCTAGTTCATATAATTCTTTTAAAATTAAAATAAAAAATCATTTATTCCTGATTATAATTTAAGTTTTAGTACATTAAATATAACATTGTATTTCTATGACTCGTGTCTCTGTTTCCTATTCTGTACCAAGTATGACATTTTTTCCTTTTTACTTGGTTATAAACAGAATCTTCACATTAGGTAAATAAGTATATATGCTATTTACCATTTTTTTCTCTCTCACTACTGTGTTTTATAGTTCCAAGAGAGATTGTTTTATTATTTTTTTAAATCTTATTTAGTACTTTTATTTCATCTAGTAAGAGGTTGATTTCGAATTTAGAATAATAAATAGAAAAGAAGCCTAGCTTTATAACATACTGGTGAGATAAGAATAAGATGCCAAGCCCAGAGAGTTGCAGAGAACTGGTCTACTTTGCATCTAAACAGTGTGGAGACACTCCGGCCACAGTTGATCCTCTTCCCTGCTGTCCTTGGGTGAAACCACTCTACGGGTACTAGTTTATTTTAAAGAGGTCTCTCAGTAACTATTAGGTAATGCATGCTGGATCTACTTAAGAAATTTTCTCTGTCACATCCTACAACGAAACACCCATACCCTATAAGGAAATGCTAGGAATTCTGCCCAAGTTTGTCTTCAACTGAAATTCTGATTATACAAACCTTGCCTGATTGAATCATGGCATTGAAAGTTCAGAGTCACCATGTGCTTTCCCAGCACTTTAGCACTTGGGAACTATTTCTGCCCTTGGGAAGGCTGAAAACTTTTGAATGGTTCTGAGCCTATTTCAATCTAAGTTACACTGAGGATCTCAGGATTTTGGGGTGAATCCGTACAAATTATAGGTATCCAGATAGGATTTTTAAAAATTCTGAATAGATTAAGGTCCTGAAACTATCACCAAAATACAAGGAAATTGTGCTAAGTGGAAAGTTGGAATGATGTGAAGTCCCTCTTACACCTCTCTACTTTTGGGGTATGGGGCTTCAGAAAGAGAATCATTTATGCCATTTTTTTTGGCAAAGTCTTGCTCATTATTAAATCAAGGTGATAGGTTTATGGAGATTCACTGTAATATTCTCTTCACTTTTGTGCATGTTTGAGATTCTGTCATAATAAATTTATGTGTAGGCAAGTCTCAGGACAAAAAGGAGCATCAGTAAGTTAACAGAAGTGGGGAGTGTTGAGTGGGTGGCACACTGTCTTTGCAAGGAAAATGAAAACTGTGTGTGCTCTCAAACTGGAAGGAGTTCTTCCGAGATGGGACGATGATGCTCCTTTTTTCTCTTACAGCTCCCCTCAGAGTGACAGCAATGGAAAGCCCCGCCCTGCCGGCTCCATAGAACTGGCAAGGAGCCGTTGAAAAGCATTATTCATTTTATCTCTGTATCATGAAGTTCCAGGTCATGGATTCCAATAAGTATAGACTACAGGTTAGGCTACTTTATTAATTTGCTTATTCATTCATTCATTTAACCAACATTTACTGAGTACCTATTGTTTTTCAGGCTCTGTAGGAATGCTGAGAAAACAGGCATGCTCAGGATCCAGTCCCTGTCCTTAAGGACTCACCATCTAATGAGGAAGATAAATGTAGAAGTAGGTAATTACGGTAAAATGCCCTACAATCTATAACAGAGAAACATGTAGAATGCTACGGAGAGCTTAGAGGAAGAAGCAACTATTCCATTGTATCCATGAAGATATTCCTAAGGCAGAGAGGGTGACAGAAGAGTAGTGCAGTTTCAAGGCTTGCTCTATTTGCTGATAGCCAGAGAGAAGGAATAAAACAGGTGGGCTTAAATAACTCCCAATTGTTTGCCCTGAGGTAGAAATGATTTAAGCATTAATGAGCAGTTCAGTAAAGATCAAACCTATAATTAAAGAGAATCATTGTGCGGCACAGCAGATGTTAAGCATCAAAAAGTAGATGGAAAAAATATTTGGGGCAACAGGCTGTCTCCCCCACACCGACCCTAGAACACATAGGATCAATTTTGATACCATTATCTCCCCATTTACATGTTCACTCTCTCTCCTTTGAGTGGCCATAGTGCTTTATCTACTCCTTTCACATGGCATTTATGTTTAAGCCTGAAATAAGCCTTCCCTAGCAAAGCTTTCTGAAGTTTTAGGTCTCATTTCTGTATCTTTTGAAACACCTTCCTAGAGCCTTGCATATAGAAGTGCTCGGTAAATATTGACAGAATGAATCACTAACATAGAAGGTAATAACAAAATTAGTAAATACTGTTATTCACTTAGATTTATGGTCTTTCTTTTTTCAGATTTGAGAGATGGAAGAAATAATGACAAAGTGGAAAATGAGACAATCAGGCAATGAGGTGAGGAACAGATGGTAACAGGGAGGTGAGGCGACCATGCTGAAAATGTTGACGGTCACAAGGAGAAAGATCTCATTTCATTTCCATGATTCCCTTGGAGCAACTCCAAGATCGCCAAGATTGCTGCTTTAAATGTATTCTTATAGAAAGTCTCACTCTAAATTTACTGTGTATGTATGTGTGCACAATTACTGCAAGGATCTTTAGAGAGCTGGGCATTTGTCACCAGTTCCAAAGCACCATGACAAAGAGAATATTAAAAGACTCAAACTGGCCAAAATCCAGAGGAGAGTAGACACACTGAAAAGATAAGGCAGGTAGTTAATCTTCTGGAAGGTACTGCAAGAGAAGACAGGTTTGTTCACCCAGCTCGCTGCCTCAAGTCTACTTTTGTTTGATTTGTTATCTTACCCAGTGGGAAATCTATGCCTTGACATTGAATCACAAAGCAAGGAAGGCCTGGGTCACTAAATAAGGTTAGTCAATGAAATAGAAAAAGCCTTTAGTCAAACTTTATGCCAGAACTGAAATCTAGGCAAAATTTGGCCCCATGTGTAAATGTCTCTAAGCACATTTATTATGACTTGAGGAAAAGAGAAACCAATGAATTGGCAATGAGTTTTATTATTACAAAGCAATCTTTTTTCTTCCTTATCATTCAATAATGACTCTAGATGGATATCTCAGCCAGAATATTGCTCTCACTGCAGAAAATTATATTATGTGTATTACCATAAAGATGACATCTCAATTGTCAAAAACATTAAGTGCTACCTAGGTGGATAGCATAGATACTACAGAATTCTCAAATAGATGAATGTTTCACATTTGTTCTCTAATGTGATGTTCCTTGGCTTGATATAAGCAAATGTAGTATTTTAATAGAACTAATGTCATATCAGCTTGCAGGACAAGCTTAAGCATTTTTGTCATCTTCTAAAATGTAGCTTACATGATTGATATAAAATGCTTTGCTTCCTCCAAAAATGTGCACAAGAAAGGATTTACATATTGTGCAGCTGACATTATGATTTACAACTGTACATCTATTTCAAGTTTGCCCACTCTTTGTAATATGCAGCTTGGGGGACTGACCTCCCACCTCCAGAGGTAAGCTCTGATTAACCTAAGGTAGTCAGGATAATCTCATGGGTCTTGCTAAAGTATTTTATTTAAGAATGCCTAGACTTGGAATTTTCCTTTACATAGGCATTGCTTGAGAAATTGACATGTGACTCATCCCAAAACACTGAGACCCAAGAAAAGACTTCCTGGGTTCTTCTAGAAAGAATATTTTTCTCACTGTTGTTGGAATTTATTTAAACAACTCTCTCCCTTCCTCTCAGGACCGTGGTGTATGGTTGTAAAGCCGCAAAGGAAACCGGTAATGAACAACCAACGGACCACAAAGAAATGAAGCTGAAGTCATTGAATTTTTGCTGATCCTAAACCTTGTCTGCCATTTATACTTATTTATTTTTTAAAAGATTTTATTTATTTATTTGAGAGAGAGAGAAAGAGTATGAGCTGGGGGAGGGACAGAAGGAGAAGCAGACCCTCCCACTGATCAGGGAGCCAGGACCCCCACCTGCTTGATCCCAGGACCCTGAGATCAGGACCTGAGCCGAAGGCAGACGCTTAGCCCACTGAGCCACCCGGTGCCCCTAGACTTATATTTATGTGAGTAAATAATTGTTACTTGAAGCCAACATTATTCAAATACATGGTGAATAGATGCTTATTTAAAATAACTTAAGTATGAACTATTGGGACTTCATCAAGATAAAAAGCTTTTGCACAGCAAAAGAAACAGTCAACAAAACCAAAAGACAACTGACAGAATGGGAGAAGATATTTGCAAATGACATATCAGATAAAGGGCTAGTATCCAAAATCTATAAGGAACTTAACTCAACACCCAAAGAACAAATGATCCAATCAAGAAATGGGCAGAATATATGAACAGACATTTTTCCAAAGAAGACATCCAAATGGCCAACAGACGCATGAAAAAGTGTTCAACATCACTCGGCATCAGGGAAATCCAAATCAAAACCTCAATGAGCTACCACCTCACACCAGTCAGAATGGCTAAAATTAACAAGTCAGGAAACAACAGATGTTGGCGGGGATGTGGAGAAAGGGGAACCCTCCTACACTGTTGGTGGGAATGCAAGCTGGTGCGGTCACTCTGGAAAACAGTACGGAGTTTCCTCAAAAAGTTGAAAATAGAGCTACCTTACGACCTAGCGATTGCACTACTGGGTATTTACCCCAAAGATACAAATGTAGGGATCCGAAGCGGCATGTGCACCCCGATGTTTATAGCAGCAATGTCCACAATAGCCTAACTATGGAAAGAGCCAAGATGTCCATCAATAGATGAATGGATAAAGAAGACGTGGTGTGTATATATATATATATATACACACACACACACACAAACACACACACACACGCACACACGCACACACAATGGAATATTATGCAGCCATCAAGAGGAATGAAATCTTGCCACTTGCAACAATGTGGATGGAACTGGAGGGTATTACGCTGAGCGAAATAAGTCAATCAGAGAAAGACATGTATCATGACCTCGCTGATATGAGGAATTCTTAATCTCAGGAAACAAACTGAGGGTTGCTGGAGTGGTTGGGGGTGGGAGGGATGGGGTGGCTGGTTGATAGACATTGGGGAGCATATGTGCTTTGGTGAGTGCAGTGAATTGTGTAAGACTGTCGAATCACAGACCTGTACCTCTGAAACAAATAATACATTATATGTTAAAAAAAAAAAAGGAAAAGATAGCAGGAAGGGAAAAATTAAGGGGGGGAAATCGGAGGGGGAGACAAACCATGAGAGACTATGGACCCTGAGAAACAAACTGAGGGTTCTAGAGGGGAGGGGGTGGGGGGACGGGTGAGCCTGGTGATGGGTATTAAAGAGGGCACGCACTGAATGGAGCACTGGGTGTTATATGTAAACAATAAATCATGGAACACTACATCAAAAACTAATGATGTAATGTATGGTGATTAACATAATAAAAAAATAAAATAAGTATGCTTTACAGTTACTTAATAACTACCTGCCTAAGATAGAACCAAAACTAACGGATAAATATTGATTAGAATGGAAGGGAGAAGAGAAGAGAGGAAAGGAAGAAAGAGAGGTTGGGGAAAGCAATGAGGGAGGGAGGGAAAGAGAAAGGGAGGGAAGTGCCAGGTCATACAGTAGGTGTATGTTTAACTTTTAAAGAAACTACAAGTCTTTTCCTTAGTGGCTGTGGTAGTTTACATTTACACTAGCAATGTATGAAAGATAGTTTTTCTGCATCTTTACCAGCATTTGCTACTATCAATATTCTTTTGGTTTAGCCATTCTGATAGGTTTAGAGTAATAACTTGCAATGATTTTCATTTCTCTAAAGGCAAGCAATGTTAAGCATCTTTGTGTGTTTATTTGCCATCCATATTTCATCTTTGGTGAAGTGTCTGTTTAATTATGTCCATTTTCTAATTGGATTCTTTGGTTTCTTACTATTCAGTTTATAGGGCTCATTATACATTCTGTATGTAAGCAATTTGCCTGATATGTGATTTGCAAATATTTTCTAGTGGCTGATAAACTTTATATCCTCTTTCTCTTTTCACCCTCTTAACAGGATCTTTTGCAGAGCAATAGTGCTTTGTTGTTTTAATTTTTATGAAGTCTAATCAATTTTTTAAAATTTTATGGATCCTGCATCTGGTATTATGTCTAAGAAATCTTTGCCTATTTCTAGGTCACAAATAATTCTTATTTGTTATTTATTTCCTCTTACCCCATCATATATTAGCATTTCCATTTATTCTTACTTTCTTTTTTTTATCATTCCCCTCCTCCCTTTCATGATCACCTGGTCTTACCTCAGCCTTTGTATCAGACCACAGACGCACTGTATGAACCCTGGGCAAAGTACATCTTCATATGGGTCCCATTCATAGACATCTCAATATGGGTTCACTGTACCTCCTAATCTGTGCTTTGGTTCTTCCATTTTGGTGGCCTGTTCAGACCAACTTCATAGGGTTTCCTTCCCAAGCTGGAAGACCAGGTGAAAGGTAGGTTTATCTGGGTACCCAGGATAGGCTAATGAATTAGAAAGTCCAGGGGCCCCTACAAATATTCGTGAGAGTAATTAGCAGCTTTGTTTTCAAAGGAAAACAAAAGTCCAAGAATAGTTCAAAAGAAAGTCTGCAATTTTGAAAAGATAGACTAAAAAAAGAGACCTAGAGAGAGAAGGTAAAACAGAGAAGCCAGGGAGGTAAAGGAAATATGATAATTGATACGGGCAAGGGGTACTGAAAATGTGAACTGATATTAGCTAAGATATTCCTATTAGTTTTAGAAATAAAGTTAATAATAATAATTTAATTAGATTCACTCTATGTCAGGTAGCTTTAAATACTCTCTACCTGCAGTCCTCAAAGTATGATCAAGGGAACCCTGATGGATCTCCAAGTTCCAATTTATTTCCGTAATAATAGTAAAACATTATTTGACATTTTCACTCCTTATTGTCTCATGAATGTACAGCTGAGTTTTCCAGAGGCAACATGATGTATGATATTGCAATGTGTTGAAAGTAGAAGTAAATATGAGAATCTAGCTGTCTTCCGTTAGGCCAGACAAAATAAAAGATTTGGGGAAAAAATGTAAAATAACACCACTCTTCTCACATTTTTTTCTTGTTTTGGCACAGATAGCTAAGTAGGTAGAGCCCTAGGTAGAACCAGAGAGAAACACAAATGCTTCAGTGAGGGAACCCTTTGATGAATTTCATTTATTCCCTTTGGACTTGATGAAAAGTTGTATTTAGTTTCCAGTTTAAAGAGTGTTCTTTTTATTACATTGTAATCTCTTTCATGAATTTCCACACCATCATCATCCTCTGTTAAACTCTTTATTCCTCTGTGTTAGCTGAAATGTGGGGATACTGCAATGAAGGAAAACACATTCACCGAGGTCATCAGTGATACTCCTGGAAGACCGATGGCTAGCCTAGAGTTTCAGGGACTGATTAGCAACCACTGTGAAGCTCAGAGTTACAGATAGGAACTGGACAAGAACAGAAAAACTAGCTAGAGCAAAGGCAAAAGAAGGAACAGATGTATGACAAAATCCACCCACCCCCCATACAGTAAAGGAAACAGATCCTTGAAAGTGGGATGGCAGGCAATTAAGTTATAAAAGCAGCACTAACAAAGTACATGGAGAAAGAGTAGCCTATTGCCAAAGAATCCCTGAGGAATGTGAAAGGAAAAGGAAAGCGAGGCTATGTAGTCCCAAGAAGGAAGCAAAGAAATGGACTATTTAAAAGAATTGATTAGCAAACTGATATTAAACATTAATTGTATGTGAAATAACTGTTCTTTACCTTAGTTCTCTATTTCTCAAACTGGAACACACCTATGGTGTCGTGGGATGAGAAACTTTTGGAGTGTCAGTTTTAACTGATGGTAAATAATTTAAAAAGTATATTTATATTAAAACAACCATAGCTATATTACCAAATAGAACACAAAATCCACATCCATATAGATAGATATAGACATATGTTTGTTTCAAGTTTTTATTTAAATTCCAGTTAGTTAACATATACGGTAAAATTGGTTTCAGGTGTGGAATTCAGTGATTCATCACTTACATACAATACCCAGTGTTCATCACAAGTGCTCTCCTTAATACCTAGCACCCATCTAGCCCATCCCCCACCCACCTCCTTCCATTAACTCTCAGTTTGTTCTCTATAGTTAAGGGTCTCTTATGTTTTGCTTCCCTCTCTTTTTTTCCCCTTCCCATTTATCTATTTTGTTTCTTTAATACCACATATGAGTGATATATTGCAGCCCCTCAAGAAAACAGTATGGAGGTTCCTCAAAAAGTTAAAAATAGTACTGCCTTATGACTCAGCAATTGCACTACTATTTACACAAAGGATAAAAAATACTGATTCAGAGGCACATGCACCCCAATGTTTATAGCAGCATTATCAAGAACAGCCAAATTATGAGCCCACATGCCCAGTGACTAATGAATGGATAAAGAAGATATGGAATATATAAAATGGAATATTACTCAGCCACCAAAAAGAATGAAATCTTGCCATTGGTGATGACATGGATGGAGCTAGAGTGTATTATGCTAAGTGAAGTAAGTCAGCCAGAGAAAAAAAGATTCACATATACTTTTAAGGTGAAAAACAATTTGGTGGGATTTTATTTGCTGTCATTCTTACAGGAATCAGACAAAGTCCCCAATTCACTAATGCCATGTCCCCATCTTCTATTGCCAGAACTTTATTTTATATATTATTACTCTCATTTCACTCAACCTTATATCTTGAAATGGAAATACACATTGAAGTTTCAATGATATGGAAAACGTATCATGGGGAGATACTGTTTTTAATTGGAAAATATCCAGAAGTTCCACTATGCTGTATGTCCAAAACTTGATCATTCATTTAACATGTCCCCTTTATACAGCTTAATATATATAATCTGTTGCTGATCATTTGGGGAGAAAATAATAATTTATAAATGGCAGTTAAGTAGAAATAAGAAAAATTACTTTGTAGCTATATTAGTACAATAAATGTAGCCTATAAAAATATGATACAATTTGACTATGTGTGTTTCATCAGGAAAAAGAAATCCTACAGTGGTGATGTGTTTTTCAAGGGGCATCAAGCTTAGTCTACAATAGTATTTAAACAATAACTATTTCTTTTTTAAAGATTTTATTTATTTATTTGCCAGAGAGAGAGAACAAGCAGGGGAAGTGGCGGGCAGAGGGAAAAGCAGGCTTCCCGCTGAGCAAGGAGCCCAATGTGGGACTTGATCCCAGGACCCTGGGATCATGACCTGAACTGAAGGCAGATGCTTAACTGACTGAACTACCCAAGTGTCCCCAAACAATAACTATCTCTTAACCACAGTAAATAATGAATCAAAGCCACACAGTCAGAGCTGGAAGAAGATTCAGAGATTATGAACACTACTAATGGTACTGGTTTAGAAGTGAAGCAAACCAAAGTGTTAGAACATGTGTTCTTGAAGTAACTGGTTGAGAGCCTAGAGCAGCTAAGAGCATTCAGTTCAGAGGTAGACAGACTTTGGTGCTTATCCTGCTCCACCACTTATGGAACTACATAAACCAGAAGTTCCTCAACTTTTCTAAATCTCAGCTTCTACATTCCTAGGTTGAGATAATTACTATACCTACACCTTGATACTTAAAACATGCTGACATTTAATGTATTTTACAGGTAGAGTTACATTGTAGAGTAAATGTAGCATTTATTTTTCTTAAAAAGTTTATTAATTTAAGTTCTAGACTATAGTTTATATCACAGATTTAGTTGTAGTCATAGAATTAGATTGGTAATGTCATGTATCTGTACCATGTTAAAATATTATCATGGCTAAGAAAATTATGATGTGTAGGATACAAAAGAGAGCTGAAGCATATGAGGGACACAAATCCCCTAATTACACATATAGGAAAGCATCCTAGTAAAATTAAATCTCTACTAGCTTCATTGCCCAAAAATCCTTCGCAATGTTTTATCTGTGCCTCCTGCTTCCATGTTCAGATTTTGGAAGGCATTCACTTATGATAGAGACTTTTCATCAGAATTCTCCTTTGCTACATTTTCTTAATTAAGGTGAAATGTCTCCATATCTGCTTCATCTGCACTTCCCCAGACAGTTGAACACTGTGGAAAGCCTAACAGTTCTTGAAGCAAGTAAACAGCTACTTCTTCTTCTAAATGAATGTATTCATATATTGCAAAGGTGGTCTTTTTAATTTTGAGAAGCTTGCCCCTGATTGCTTCAAAAGACTAACAGGCTGGGCATAATTGTGCATGAACCAACATAAATTATATATAACCAACATTATAGTCATGCCATTAACCTAATTTACCAATAGCACACAAGGCAGTTCAACTCAAAGAATAGATTGTAGAACAGACTATATAGTACCAGATATTTCAGAGCTTGGGGATCTTATTTCTTCAGGTGCTTTTCTACATTCGCAGGACAGAAACCCTCAAGGACACATACTATATTGATCATCGAATGTGGGGGGGGGGGGGTCGTGGGCTAATGGCACTTATTCTTCCAAAAAGAAAGAATGTACTTAAGATGTCTTTGGGGGTGAGCAGAAGGCATTTTAAAATTTTATTTATTTGAAATTTACACACCACTTACTTCCAAAAACGACTTTAGGTAACTGCCAGAGAAGAAGGGCCATATGCCAAAGAGAATTTTATGCTCTTTTTGTTTGTCATAACATATAAATCAGACATAATTTCCACCTAAATTTTAGTGGCTCCAAATGGATTGAGAGCTTAGTGATTAAGATCATAAATTTTGGACTCACACAAATCTAGATTTGAATCTTGGCATGTCACTCACTAGCTGTGTGATACTGAGTTATTCCCTTCTCCAAGGGTTCCTTTCTCTGTGAAATGAGGCTAATAATATCTCACAGTTTTCATGAGGGCTGGATAAGATAACATATGTAAAACAACACGACAAATGATAACTAAATATTTTTAAATTATTAGTATTTTAAAATTATTTTTCAATTATTATTTTAATTATTTAAATTATTAATATTTTGCCTGTCATCGAAAGTGGATCTCATTTAGTGAAATCATATATATATATGTATATATATATATATATATCCATGCAGCATCTATCTATGTGCTAAATGGCTTCAAACTTTGTAGTTTACAGAAGGAATTATTTTCAAGCTTCTGTAGGCCCTATTTTGTTTTTTATTAAAATGCTAGCCTAAACTTATATTGTGGCATCCTTCCATAGTGCTGACGGTCATTGAAAACATAGCACAGTTATTGTGAAACCAGACAAGTAAAACTAAAATGTCAAGTACTGAAAGTAAGGCAGGGAACTCACTTTGTTTAGTCAATAAAAGTGATTGGACCTGGTTATCTTCCCTGCCTCTTTCATTAGCCCAGGAGACATTTGGAGGTTATAACTTCAGCTGTTTCTAACCAAGATAAAAGAACGGATTTCTTTCTGAGTATTAATATTTTAACAACCAGTTGATAAACCTGGCTTTCTACATTCATGTGTGAGGAAAATAAAAGGAACATGAACACTGGCTAATCTTTTTTTTTTTATTTATTTTTAGTTTTAACTGAGGTTTTTAGTAATGATCCTGGTTTGTGAGTCAGAAAAACACATCACAGTTCCCTAAAAAATATGTTCCATACTGGCCCAGTCCCAGATGATGTCTCTTCAAATTGCTACCTGTCCTCAGGCTCTGGCTTCTTCAAGTGTCATCCGTGGAACACTGGCAAGCATCACCTGAGCTTGTTAGAAAGACAAGATCTTGGATCCCACCCAGAGTTACTGAATCAGAATCTGCATTTTAACAAGATCCCAGGCTGATTCTAACACCTTTAAATTTTGAGAAGCCCTGCTTTATGTGTACTCTCCTCCAAACAGCATCCCAGGCTCCCCTATTAACACCTTGGTAACGTTTAAGAAAACTTCTACTATAATCCTATATATGTATTCCCCCAAATGCATGTTCTTCAAAATTGTACTAAAGTAACAGGGTCAGGGTTGGTGAGGACAAATGGAATCGGGAGGACCGCTCACATTCTAGGCTACTTGGTAAGCAGAGGCTCTAACCAAAACCGTAACGGGTACTTCCAGAGATAATTTGGACAGCTACACAGGCACTCAGCATGACGAGACGCTGCTCTGAGGACATGAAAAATTTACAAACAACAATCAAGTAGGAATGCTGGCTTACAGGTGCAGAGTCACTGTGGATGGAACACAGGAGGATGAATGAACTGCCAGAAGTGGAAAGCTGGGTAAAAGAGGGGTTCAGCTTTCTGGAGATGCATTCCAAAGTGTAAGAGCTCATTCTCCATTGCCTTAAAATATAGCCAAAAGGACTCCCATTGGTGTAGCATTCTAGTGGATGCATTTTTCTTTTCCTACAGAAGTTTCTAATTATTGCTACAGCAGCTCTCTTTGCCTAGAATTAGTCACTTATCAGTCAATGTGACTTTACCTTGATGTTGACATCATTCCCATATTTATAAAAGACATCAAGACCACAGTTGTTACAGGAACAGATATTCTGACACTATTATAGCCTTTTCTAGAAGAGGAAAAACAAAGTGTCTCATGAACTAATTCTCACTAAGGTGTTAAGGACTCATTCTAGGTGTATCTGAAAACAGAAATGAGTAATATTCAGAAATAAATTTCGTGATGGAATTTCAGATATTTTAGAGGAGTATTTTAAAAGAGGTCCCTCTCAGAATCCTTTAAACTACACAACACAAGCAAATACTTACACCCTGCTGTCACCTTTCTTCCTTCTTCCTTTATTCTTTTCTGCCTACCTTCCTTCAACTATTATTTATGGAGCATCCACTATGTGCATGGCATTGTGTTGGATGCTATAGATAAAAGGTATCTTACAATGGGAAGACCATTTTTAAGAAAACTATTTAGAGATCAAGGGAAGAGCCACAAAAATTGATCAAAGTTTTTTTTTTATAAAATAAAATCTATACAGAAACATTAGAAGGAAACAAGTTATTTATCCTGAATAGATTGTCAAGGGGTCACCTCATGAGTGACTGCAAGTATTGGAAAGGCTATTTGATCAAGAAGGTTGTCCAGCAATTCTCGGGGATCCTTCAGAGAGAATAAAGAAAGTGACTTAAAGGTGAGAAAAGAGGATTTGATTAGGTGTTTAAAGGACCATCCTAAAGTGAGAGATATTAAATGTTGTAATGGAGTAGAATGCTTGAAATGAGGAAAGCCAGCAAACTTAGACGGAGGATTATTACCCAAAAGAAAATCTTATCCTACTTCTAAGTACATTCTACTTCACCCTTCCAGGGCATCTGCTAATAAGTAACTCACCTGAAGGTGAGCAATCATCATTTAGGCCACACACAAGTTATACAGTGTTTTGGTCCACAGGAGAATTCTGCCCTGGGTCAGGCAAAATGTCAGTGATGCAATGCGTCAGCACCTGAGTTGCTTGGCTGGCAGAACCTCCCCTTACGTGTGTGGCGCCATCACCATTATCTTTATCACCACTGGCACCACCAGTCCCTAGCAATCATTTAGTAAGGCGTTTACTATGTGCCTGACATTCACTGTACTTAAGAGCCTCACATGCATTCTCTGACCTAATCCTTACAAATTGGACTACCTCATGCCAAAGCCCAGGTGGATTGAAGGACACTGCAAGTGAGACTGTATTAGCTCATGGCTCACTAGAGTCAGCTGAAATCCCTACTCCCTCTGGCCTTTCAACAAAGTTTCAGTCATGTAAGATGAAACAGTTTGGGAGATACTGTTATAGCAACATGACTATGGTTAACAACACAGTGTGGTATCCGGGAATTTGCTGAAAGGTAGGTCTTAAGTGTTTTTACCACTGAAAAAGGAAGGAAGGGAGGAAATGGTAACTATGTTAGGTGCTAGGTATGCTAATTAGCTTGATTGTGGTTATTATTTCACAATGTATATCAAAACATCACATTGTACACCTTAAATATACAATTTTAATTTTTATTTGTCAGTCATACCTCAGTGAAGCTAGGGGTAGGGAATGGAAAGGAAGTGATTCCTGTTGGCCAGGGGCTTTATAAAGATGAACATTAATCCCTGATTTGTATTTCTCTCCCTCTGCCTTACAGGTAGCTTTCCCCTAAAGGGATTGGCAGTGGATGTGACTTCCTAAAAGATTTCCAGGTAGACAAATTTCATAATCTCTTTTGGTTTCTAATTCTATTCCTCCCTCTAAGGTAGTGGGAAGTTGTTCCAGCTCTTTGCCTCCCAAATTTGATCCATTTAAAAAATTCAGTTCCACAATAACAAAAATCAGTTTGGGCCTTTTGGTAGTCATGTTAGGTATTTTAAAACCAACCTATATAAAGTTATTTCTACTTTAATTTTGAGTTTGTCATAGGTATGTATTAAATTGATAACATTTATTGCTGGTAGGGTAATTTTTCCTTAAGGGTAAACAGGAGGCTTTCCCTCAAGGAAGTAAACTTAGTTACTCAGCTGAAATAGTGGATAACACATTATTTTAGCTATTCTGGAGTGACAGGACACAGGATGTGCATATACCTGCCAGAAGCCCAAATTCAATGATCAGCTTCTACTCCATATATCATGTCTATTTCACATCAGACAACAGTTTCTCCTTGAGAGTGAGTTCACATATCAACCCATAGGCAATCTAGCACTTGTATTACCTGGGCTACTGATGCCCCTTACATACATACTTCCTACTTATCATAGATTTTCTAGTCTTCAACCTCTTCTGCCAAAATTGGGGGAGCGTAGAAAGTATACAGCTAACCATCTCTCTCTCTCACACACACATGCCACACATACTTGTGTTCTTCGTCTGTGTGTGTGCTCAAAGTATGTGGTTTTGTCTTTGTGTGTTTCTGGCATGTGTTATAGGCATGTATATAATATAATGAGAGAAAAGAGAGTGAGAGTGACACTAAGAAGAAATGAGTATAAGAGAAGCCAACCTCTAAAATCTGGGTTCAATATATTATTTAACTCTAACCCATAGAATGTTCAATAGCACTGCATTATAGTTATGCATGATTTTAAAACCTTAATGGTCAAGATGAATATCTAATTTCACTATCAATCTCTTTCTTTACCCCATCAAACAAAAAATTAACTATCTTTAAACGTTACCCTTAAGTGCACTAGTCATTTTTACTCAGCAGAAGTTTGAATAGATCATGTCAGTCTTTGTATTTTTTATTTCATCAATAATTTTTAGCTTAATTTTTCCTGTATGTATGCTTTTTGAATATTTTAAGTTTTCCCAATGTTTTTTTTTTTCACTTAGAAGAATACAGAGATGCAAGAGATCAGATAGATAGATTCACAGACTTTCCAAAGTAGACCTTAATTACAGGTGTTAGGCTTTAGGTTAATATCCTATGCAAATATTCCTATAAAACATTAAAATGCAAACATTAAATACAAAAAATGAGCTTTATAAATAATTTTTTTCAATTTTTATAGCAAATTTAATTCAGCAAATGATCTGTAAATAATGTTTGACTTCCAAAAGACCAATATTTTTCATTAAGCTTCTGAATTATTTATTTAATGGACTCAACTTAGAAATTTTTCCAAAAGAGCAAAATTAACTAATTTTCAGAAATAAAATTGAACCAAATGTGCAGTTGTATTTTCTCTAATCATTGTCAATAAAGTATCAGAAAAAAAGCTGGGTCTTTATCTATTCATTTTGATATACCAGAATTTTAGTATAGGATGGAGAGGAAAACAATTTGCCCCCTTTTCTGTTTTAATTCTACCTATTTCAAAGAAACGGAGTTAAAGACTAGAAAGATTCTAAGAGGTCAAGTAATCCAACATCTAGCTAATGTTTGATTAATAACCTCTACAGCATTCCTTCAAGCAACAGCTTCTGTTTGAAAATACTCAGTGAAAGAAAAATTACTACTCTCATGGCTCTCTTAAATTAATAATTTTTGTGGGATTTTTAAAAAAAGCACCATTCAAGTTCTGTGAGGACTGTACTCCAAGAACCCAGATCTCTCTCATATACAATCACTGTGAATGAGAGACTAAAAAGTGTTTAAATTCTAGAGCTTCAGCTTGAGTAAAACTGGTCTCTAGCCAGGTAAGTTAGATGTCAAATCTGATGGAGAGAGCTTGGTCTAGCTGGGTGATGGGTACCCAAACTTCGTGGATTATAGTTCTTTCATCTCAGTAGATTTACCGTCACTTATGTAGGCAAGATTAAAATTTTTTCATATACTTTCTCAGATACTGGATCTCAATTTTGTTCAAAGCAATGATCTATACAACATGCAGATATTTTTCCTTCCATTCTCTAGTTCCAAAACTTCAGGTCCTCAACTGACATTTAGCAAAGACTTCATTTGTCTTTCCCTAGGCTCTCCTTTCTCAGGTCCCTAGCACTGATGTGATTATTCTTAGCACAAGGACTCTTCCCTCAATCTTCCTCTTTCCCTAGTGCTCCTTCTTTAGGATAAATTACAGACTTTACTGACTGATGGCTCATATCAAATGGAAAGTCTTCTTTCTCCTCTCTCAGGTCTGTTTTTTTTTTTTCCAACATTGTATCTCTTTACTCTGAGAGACAGAAATGTTTTCAGAAAGGTTCCTTTTGCTTTTCCTTAAAGTCTATAGGCAAAACAAACAAAACAAAACAAAAATTAATGACCTTCTATCTTTATGCTTTCTGCTGAAATTCCGCAAAAGGAAGAGTCAGGTTGGTTCAAACAGTGAATAATCAGGACTTAATGAGAGATTGATGATAGAGATTCCTCATGTTGCCATGTCATGTAACAGTCTCAAGACTGACCACTCTCAGCACAGAGGTCGAGCCCTGATTTTAGCACCTGTAACTAGCATGGTAATGTTCACATGGTATTACATGTCATGACCTACAGAGGTAATGAACCTCTCAGAGTAAATGGAGGGGTCATGTAACTGACCAGTGTTTGTATGGCTCTTTGAATATAAACATATAACCAATAATAGAAGACAAGGGACTATCAGGCAACTTGCACATGAATTATTATATGTTATAAGATATCAGAGCAATAAGAAGGTAAATTTTATATATAAAAATATTTTTTAAAAGATTTTATTTATTTGTCAGAGAGAGAAACCACAAGCAGGGGAAGCGGCAGGCAGAGGGAGAAGCAGGCTCTCTGCTAAGCAAGGAGCCTGATGCAGGACTCCAGAATTCCAGGATTATGACCTGAGGACGCCAGGACCTGAGCCAAAGGTAGATGCTTAACTGGCTGAGCCATCCAGGGATCCCCAAAAAATGATCCTTAAGTGGAAAAGATGACAACAGAGGAAAGAGCAGGAGGGCATAGGCCAAATCATGAAAGCAGGAAGGAGAAGAACAAACATGGGTGGTTGGAGGGGTATGGCTGGGTTGCTTAATTACTATAAAAGATTACTGAGATCTCAGTCTTTTAGATGATCACTCTTGTTAAAGCTTAAAACTCAACTAAAATGTGATATCCTCACTCAGAGTGGCCTTGTCTGACCACCCATTCTAAAAGAGAATCCTATTTGTGTCTTCTTTCATGCCAGCATTTTTCTCCCCTAGAATTTATCAAATACTGATTTGTAAGGAACCACAAAAGATCCCAAATAGCCAGAGCAATATTGAAAAAGAACAACAAAACTGGAGATATCATAATTCCAGGTTTCAAGATATACTACAAAGCTGTAGTAATCAAAACAGTATGGTACTGGCACACACACACAAAAAAGGACCCACATATCAATGGAACAGAATAGAGAGCCCAGAAATAAACCCATGAGTATATGGTCAATTAATCTATGATAAAGGAGGAGAGAATATGCAATGAGAAAAGGACAGTCTCTTCAACAAATGGTGTTTGGAAATCTGGACAGCTTCAGACAAAAGAATGAAACTGGACCAGTTCCTTACACCATACACAAAACAAACTCAAAATGGATTAAGGACCTAAATGTGAGACCTGAAACCATAAAATTCCTAGAAGAAAACATAGTAATCTCTTTGATATCAGCTTTAAAAGCATTTTTCTAGATATATCTCCTAAGGCAAGGGAATCAAAAGCAAAAATAAACTATTAGGACTATACCAAATAAAAACTTCTGTACAGCAAAGAAAACCACTAACAAAATAAAAAGACAACCAACCAAATGGGAGAAGATATTTGCAACTTATATATATGATAAAGGGTTAATATTATACACACACACACACACACACACACACACACAGAACTTATACAACTTAGCACCAAAAAAAAAAGAATAATCCAATTTAAAAATGGGCAGAAAACATGAACAGACATTTCTCCAAAGAAGACATACACATGATGAAAAGACACATGAAAAGACGCTCAACATAAAGATGCTCATTAATCATCAGGTAAATGCAAATAAAAACCACAGTGAGATATCAACTCACACCTGTCAGAATGGCTAAATCAAAAATGGCTAAAATCAAAAACAGAAGAAATAATTATTGATTTATTTTTATATTTACTTGTTTGGCACAGTGGTTAAGTATGTCACTCTGCAGGAAGACTGACTGGATTTAAATACTGGTTTTGCTACTTACAAGTTTTGTGACCTTGGAAAAGTTTCTCTGTATCTCAGTTTGCTAATCCATATAAGGGAAATAATAATACTATTCCCCATTGGGTCATTGTGAAGATAAAACAAAGTGATATAGACAGTCTTCATGGTTTTACAAACAAAGCCCCATGTCTTATATATTGGTTGGCATATATTAGGCACTCAAAATTTGAATGTGATCAAGCTGGAAATAGCTTCTAAGAACTACAGGGATCTGAATGGACAAACTTGACAGACTTTTAGCCAGATAGACTAAAAAAGAATGAAGACTTTTTCTTTGCTGTGCAAAAGCTTTTTATCTTGATGAAGTCCCAATAGTTCATTTTTGCCCCTGCTTCCCTTGTCTTTGGCAATGTTTCTAGGAAGAAGTTGCTACAGCTGAGGTCCAAGAGGTTGCTGCCTGTGTTCTCCTCAAGGATTTTGATAGAAAAAAAAAAAGAAAGAAGACTCAAATTACTAAAATCAGAAATAAAAGTGAGGACATTACTACCAATTTTACAGAAATGAAAAATATTATGAGAATATTATAAACAATTTTATGTCAATGAATTGGATAACCAAGATGAAATGGACAAATTCCTAGAAACACAGAACGTACAACTAGTAAGGAGATTGACTAAGTTATACTTCTCCCAATAAGGAAAAGCTCTGGGTCTGATGGCTTCATTGGTAAATTCTACCAAAAATTTAAAGAAGAATAAACACCAACACTTCTCAAACTTTTCCAAAAAATTGAAGAGCAAGGAATAGTTCCTAACTCATCCTTTGAGGCCAGGATTACCCTATCACCAAAACCAAAGACACTAGAAGTAAACTATAAACTAATATCCCTTTTTAGCACTGATACAAAAATCCTCAACAAAATACTAGCAAACTAAATTCAGCAGCATATTAAAAAGATTTTACATCAAGATCAAGTGGGGTTTATACCTATTATGCAAATATTATTTAACTTACAAAAACTAAGCAATACACCACATTAACAGAATGAAGGGAAAATAAACCATATGATCATCTCAATTGATGGCAACAAAGAATTTGACAAAATTTAACATCCTTTTATGATAAAAAAAGAAAACTCAACAAATTAGGAGTAGAAACTACCTCAACATAAAAGTCATGTATGAAAAATATGCAGTGGTCATCATACTTAATGATATAAGACAAAGTTTTTCCTCTAAGATCAGGAACAAAGCAAGAATGCCCACTTTCACTACTTCCATTCAACAAAGTACTGGAAGTTCTAGCCAGAGGTAAGAAAAGAAAAAAAAAATCATTCACATCAGAAAGAAAGAAGTAAAATTATCTCTGTTCATAGATAATACTATCAGGAACATAGAAATCTCTAAAGATTCCACAAAAAAAGTTAAAACTAATCAATGATTTCAGCAAAGTATCAGGTTACACATACAACACACAAAAACCAGTTACATTTCTATATACTAACAATGAACAACTGAAAAAGAAATTAAGGAAACAATTCCACTTATAGTGGACTCAAAAAGAATAAAATACTTATAAATTAACCAAGGAGGTGAAAGACTTATATAATGAAAACTATAAAATACTGCTGAAAAAACTAAAGAAGATATAAATAAATGAAAAGAAGTCCCATGTTCATGGAAGATTTAATATTGTTAAGATGTCAATCTACCCTAAGTGATCTACAGATTCAATGCCATCCCTATCAAAATCGCAATGAAAGTTTTGGAGGAAATACAAAAACTCATTCTAAAATTCATATGTAATCTCAAGGGATGCCAAATAACCAAAAACAGTCTTGTAAAAGAAGAACAAGGGTGGAGGACTCACACTTGCTGATTTCAAAACTTACTACAAAGTTACAGTAATCAGAACAGTGGGGAGCAGATGTATAGACCAATAGAATAAAATAGTCCAGAAATAAACCCTCATATACATTATCATTTAAGCTGCTAAGACCTTTCTGTGGGGAAAGGAGGGTCTTGGAAGCAAATGGTGCTGGGAAAAGTGGATATCCACATCAAAAAGAATGAAGGTAGACCCTTAGCTAACATTGTATAGAAAAATTAAGTCAAAATCGGTCAAAGACTTAAATGCAAGAATTAAAATGATAAAACTTTTAGAAAAAAACCTATGGCACAATCTTCACAACATTGGATTTGACAGTGATTAATTGGATAGGATGCTAAAAACATAGGCAACAAAAGAAAAAATAAATTGGTCTTAATGATAATTTAATATTCTGTACATCAAAAGACACTATTCAACAGAGTGAAAAGGCAACCTACAGAATGGGAGAAAATATTTGGAAATTATATATATGGTAAGGGATTAATATCCAGAATATATAAAAAAAAACTCTTAAAACTCAACAACAAAAAACAAACAATATAATTCAAAAATGGACAAAGGACTTGAATAGACATTTTTCCAAAGAGGATATATAAATGGTCAGTAAGCACATGAAAAGATGCTCAACATCACTAATCATTAGGGAAATGCAAGGTCAAAACTACAATGAGATACCATTTCATACTCATTAGGATGGCTACTATAAAACAAACAGAAAATAACAAATGATGGCAAAAATGTGGAGAACTTAGAACCCTTGTGCATTGTTGCTGGGAATGTAACAGGATATAGCCACTGTGGGGGGAATAAACATGGTTGTTCCTCAAAAAATTAAAAAAAATTAAAATTAGAATTATCATTATGATCTGTCAATTCCACTTCTGGCTATATGCATAAAAGAATTCAAAGAAATAATGGACATTGTACACCCTGTGCTGATGGCAGCATTGTTCACAATAGCTAAAATGTAGAAGCAAACCAAGCATTCATCTCTGGATGAACTGTCAAGTAAAATATGGTGTGTGTGTGCAAGAAAAATTACACACACACCCACACACACACACAAAATGGAATATTATTCAACTTGAAAAAGAAATTCTGACATAACCTACAACATGAATGAGACTTGAAGACATCATATGCTAAGTAAAATAAGCCAGTCACAAAAAGACAAATACTGTATTCCATTTACATGAGGTACTTAAGAAGGGTCAAAATCATAGAGACACAAAGTAGAATGAATGATGGTATCCAGGGACTGGGAAGAAAGGGAAATCAGGAGTTACTGTTTAATAGGTATAGAGTTTCAGTTTTACAGAAGAAAAAGGGTCTGAAGATGGATGTTGGTGACAGAAACACGACATTATTAATGTATTTAATATAACTGAACTGTACACTTAAAAGTGGCGAAGATGATAAATTTTATGTTAATGTGTATGCTAGCACAATAAAAAGGAATTGGAAAAAAATAAATATAAGTAACCCCAAGAGCATAGATAATTATATGGTTAAATAACTAGGGGAAAAAAACTATAGGGACCTGAATTTCACTGTAATAAAATGAAACATGCAAATCACTTTTCTTTATGGCAATGTACTCAAAATGCCACTGTATTAAATGTTAGGCAGAGTATCATACTAAGAGCCGCTTCCAAGGACTAAAAGAGTGTGAGAGCAAGGTAGAATGTGCTAAGATCTTCATTTCACTCAAGGAGGAACATCAAACTCAGCAGCTGCGCAGTAGTGTTTATCATTAAATATTCATGAACAATGTCATGTTAGCTAGTAGAATATTAGTACAATAATTAAAATAACACTCCATTGTGGCCTCTATTCACAAACCTAAACTTTCTAATAGATTAGATGCTCACTTGTTCTCTCCCTTAAATCATAAATACTTAATATTTCAAGTTTGAACTATCTGGGTTATATTACAAATACATATATTATAGCTATCTTGTGATCACAAATAGAGCCCATAATATATTCCTAATTTAGAGGAATTAGTGAATAGCTAAAATCAGAGATTATATGATTACTCAAAAAATCATCAGTTCTTTTTTAAATTTAAATTCAATTAGCCAACATATAGTATTCATCAGTTCTTTGATAAATAAATTTAATGAAAATGACTGGTAGAGGTGTTAAGTGATTTGTTTTAATGGATAGGAAAGATTTATGATTTTTAAACCAATGGCAATGTAATATTGGGTGCAATTTAAGAATTTAAAATATACTTAAAAATGTTTTTCAAGAAATTTTAAAGTGCTTTCAATCATTTAACTTCAACTATTCATTTGTTTAAAATATTTTATAGATCGATTATAGAAATGCAAATCAGTTCAAGGTTAGTCCAAAATAATATAAATTAGTCCAATATAAAATAAATTCTTGAAAGTCAAGGAGACTTTATGGCTAGTTTAGTATGAGCAGAATCAAATTTCAAATTCTTGAAAGTCAAGACTTTATGGCTCATTTAGCATGAACAGAATCATGTTTACTATTGATCAAGAAGCCTTAACATCCCCCTCAGCTTAACAAAACTTGAAACCAGCTTTTTCTTAACCTTATGCCTCTGGCAATCCTTTTCTTAGAGCATTTGCTTTAGAAAACTTGTAATTGTAAATTCTTTCTCTGCCCTTTTGAGATATAAATCATTTAAAAATCCTCTTGCTAGTTTTATAATCCAGGAATGTCTCTCTCCAAGATCTAAGAGCCAACTCTTTGAAATATAATCAAGGAAGATAACTACCCTATACCTGAGTTTCTGTGGGAGGGAAGGAGCCTAACTTAGATGGGCACCGATTAGCCAACACAGATGATCTAATCATAAAGAAAAAACATTTCCTTTTTTTTTTTAAGATTTTGTTTATTTATTTGACAGAGAGATAAAGAACACAAGTAGGCAGAGCAGCAGGCAAAGGGAGAGGGAAAAGCAGGTTCCCCGCTGAGCAGGAAGCCCAACGTGGGGCTCTATCCCAGGACCCTGGGATCATGACCTGAGCTGAAGGCCAACGCTTAACCCACTGAGCCACCCGGCGCCCCAGAAAAAAACATTTCCTAATTCAAGAATAACTCAATGTGCTGGACATATCTTACGGATTGATCTCCTTCCCTTACAGCCTTCAAACTTACTCCAGTGTTTAAAAACTCATACACTTTAAAAAAAAAAAGTAAATTCAATTAGCCAACATATAATACATCCTTAGTTTCAGATGTAGAGTTCAGTAATTCATCAGTTGCATCTAACACCCAGGGCTCATCACATCACATGCCCTCCTTAATGCCCATCACCCAATTTACCCCATCCTCCTACCCACCTCCTCTCCAGCTGGTAGGAATGCAAGCTGGTACAGTCACTCTGGAAACAGTATGGAGGTTCCTCAAAAATTTAAAAATAGAACCACCCTAAGACCCAGCAACTGCACTACTAGGTATTTACCCCAAAGATACAAATGTATTGATCCAAAGGGGTACCTGCACCCCAATGTTTATAACAGCAATGTCCACAACAGCCAAACTGTGGAAGGAGTCCAGATGTCCATCGACAGATGAATGGATAAAGAAGATGTGGTATATATATACAATCTTCATATCCTTTGTTTCAGGGGAAGTGAGTTCAGTTTCTTTCCCCTACTGCAATAACCAGAAAAAGTCTTCCTTGCTTAACTTTGTCCATTGCAGTTTTTGCATTGATGCAATGAAAGATATGCTCCCAGAGAGAACCCCCCACCAAAATCATTTTCTGAACTGCTGTTTCTGTTGTCTACAGTGATCAGCTGTAGCTTATCCAGGCTAACCAGCTGGCCTCAGGGACTCTTCTGTCAGTGAAAGTTTATTTAAATAGAATCACCTCATACAGCCTTCTGAAAGGTGAGAGGCTTGACTAAATTGAAAGAAGGAATATGCAATCTCTAAGCCAGCTCTGGATTTCAGTAAGGGTTCTATAGGGGAGAAAGGGAAGCAGCTCTCCTGAATGGACAGCCCAGAAAAAAGAGAAGCTCAGTCAACCACAGATCATAATTTTACACTTTAGTCTAACCTATTTCCAGGTGAACAACAATCCACACAATGATCAGTCCAAACTACTTTCTGTAGGACCAAAAGTAAGAAATCCTTATCAACCAAGGAATAATCTTCATAAAAGACCTGTACCTTCAAAGATAAGTATACTTATACAGAACTTCATTTGTAAGCAAAACTCTTTTTGTAGTTCCTCCTTCCTTTTTAGGTGGATGATAATTTACTGATATTTAAAGAATAAAATGGATAAAAGAATATTGAGAAAACTGGGCAAAGTGTCGATAATAAAAGACTATTCTGCCTTTTATTTTTTTTCTTAATCCTCAATACACTATTAATTTACTAATGCTATAGAATAGTCCTTTTTCTACAGACTCCCTCTGCAGGTAGAGGAAAATTTTAAATATATATGAATATAAAGGTATTGGTGAGATAAATGAGGACAGAAAGTTGTAAACTTTTCTAAGTATCCATGCCTTACATTAGTCATTATTGTTAAAACTACATGATAAAAAAAACTTATAAAATGCATAATTACTATTGTCCTGTTAACTCAAGATGAAATCACCCAAAGGCGAATAATAGACATTCATTACAAGAAGGGGAACCTGGGTGGCTCAGTCGGTTAAATGTCTGCCTTCAGCTCTGGTCATGATCCCAGAGTCCTGGGATTGAGTCCCACATTGGGCTCTCTGCTCAGTGGGGAGTTTGCTTTTCCCTCTCCGTCTGCCTCTCCCTTCACTCATCCTCTCTCATTCACTCTCTCTCTCTGAAATAAATAAAATCTTAAAAAAAAAAGAAATTCATTACAAGAAAAATATTCCAAAAAATTTTTAAACAACTTGATGTGAAGGAGAAGATGACATGATGCAGCCATGAATTTCCAGTGCAACTGGAGGCAAAATTTTAAGGTAAATCAATTTAGTTTCTAACTAACCTTCGTCCCTTTCTACTGGTCTTCTTTTCTCCTGCTGTTTCTGGGAAGGACACAGCCTGATCCCACTAGCTGGATATCTGCAATTCATTTGGAGCGTCTTATTGACCAAAAGGCTCTCAAAAGCAAAAAATAAAATATCCAATGTTTATCTTTCAGGTCTTTGAAGGAGACCATTTTGTTTGGAGGGCATCCTTTCTGTGCACCTTAAATTTCAATAACCAGATCATCTCTGATGTCACCTATTTGTCACTGGATGTTTTATGCAGAAATAAACAGCTTATATGAGTGACTAATCTGAAACTATTGATCATTCAGAAAACCATAATGATTATTGATTATATACTCCAGAACCCTAAGAGTATATAAAAGTAAAACTTTTTAAACATAAAACTTCAATGCCATGTAAACTTTTAATTTGTTCTGATTTAAAAATAAACAAGCTAGCTTTCCCTTATGCTTAATCTACCTTGGGATTCAAAAAATATGTAGGGATTGAAGAATTTCCTTAATTTTTAAAGACCTGAAGAGAGAAGTTCTAAATAAGATAGAAATTTGGGCCTGGGTTAATCACAATTTGAGGGACTGTAACAAATGTTTCATTATTTGAAGACAAGGTAACAGTGGGATTCTAGGTGGTGATTAGTGCCTTTTGTTGGAAAGGGCAACAGGTATAAAACCCAAAATTATACCATCACCATGCCACTTTTTCATATTATGTTCCATTTTCATGGTTGGGAAAATTGTTCTGTTTGGGAAAATTTAAGTGAAAGAGAAGGTAGGGAAGTTATATATACTATCAAAAACATTTATCCACTAACGTGGTGTGCAATTTAAGTGAAGCAAAGATTTATAAATGCACACATAAAAATTAGCTGAGCAGTTATTTGTTAACTGCTTACCAAAAATATCACCAGGAAAGGCTTTTAAACAATAATTCATCACTACAGAATTGGCTGTCAGTGAATACAATAATCTCTTTCAGTAGAACAATGCACTTATTAAAAAGTATAATTTGCTGTTTCATCATACCTTCTATCCACCTTAGATTTGAAATGCTAATCATTCATGGGTTGCTGCTGTTGTTTGTAACACCTTTAAAATTCATTACAAACTATAGCAAGATTGTAAACACCTGTATATTTCTGCATACATAAGTAGAAAAAAAATCAATACTACTATGCTAAAGTGTTTGAAAAAATATTACAACTATTTCGGCAGTTCTACCAACCCATTATTACTTTGATTTCCCTTTATGGTATTTTTATGTTTTTACAATGTGAGAAAATATATGGTTCCAATTTATTTATCCTTCTTGTTGGGAGAAAGATAGTTTGCCAAGTCAATTAAGTTTCCTTTGGATATGCATTTTCCAAAGTGTAAAAAAGTCTTTATCCAGATGCTAAAATGAGGAAATGAATATTTAACATAATTTAACAGGTCCTTCCACAGGATCCCTCCTACACACTAATTCTCAGGCTACAGAAAAAAAAAGAGAGAGAGAGAGAGAGAGAGAGAGAGTTTCCTTGGAGACAATACTGAATAAACCAACCAACATTCTTAAGCATTTGGGTATTTTACCCAATTGTTTAAGAAAATTATCCTGGGAATCTATGCAGCCTTCCTTATGAGAGCAAAACGTTGGCTAGTTCTCAAGAAATTTTGCCAATTTACCATAGCCTACATGAGGGGCATTCATTTATTCACCATTCACTCATTCATGTTAACCTAAGAACTCAAGTTTTTTAAAGAGGACAGTCTGTAAATCCGGTGAAAATAGGCCCATTTTGGTGAATAAGAACAAGAACCAAACCATTCTGAAGGTCTCCACTCTAAAGAATGGGGTTTGAATACCACATTTGAATACTCATCTTCTAAGGACATGAAATACAAGTCACATTGTAAATGTTTCTACTTAAGAAAAAGAGAATAGGACATTGTATCAAATGGCTTCTCATTTCGGTAATACCTATTACCAATGTGTCTTTGGGTAAATCACTTATCTTCTATTAGTTTCCTCATCTGTAACTTAAGGACAACTTTGCTTACATTGATTATATCCTGGCATCTAGCTGGTCCTCATAAGTATTACTTCATTCTCTTTTTTTATTCTCATAAGTATTACTGTAGTCACTTTTTTTTAATTCTAAATTTAGGGAAAAACTATCAGTATATAATCCTGTGGCACACTTCCATTTAAACCTCCTAGTCTACTGGAAATCAGGTAAAGCAGTTGTTTCTATTTGGAATTATCAGGGATGAACCCAGGTGTCGGAAACATAATTTGCACAATGTCATACAGGATGGTGACCAGCAGCACCTGGAACCTATTCTCCTGAGATAAACCCAGAACACTGCCACGCCTCAGAGTCCTAGCTAAATGGCCCTACAATGCTGCTAATGAGGTTCTACAAATCCTCCCAAATCTAAATCATTTACCTAATTCCTAATTTTTGTCCACATAAAATTAGTGACATATTCACTGTTTTGGTGCAGAACTACTTTCTCTACCTAAGCGACACCACCACGAGCGATTCTTAGTTTTATAAACAGCTGAACAAATATTCACATGTGTTGTCGGCAAAGCCCAGATCACTGAAATCAGTCAAATGCAAATACTTCTGACTAGGGTATTAAGTATTCTGTAATAAGTGTAAAGTTCTGTAAGAGAGAAGGGAGTTGGAGGACCATTAAGTGCTGGAAAGCTGGGAGCAAGATGCTCTTCTCAGAAAAGCCTGCCCAGCATGACCTAAGGGTTATTTAGCATGCTAACAGCTGGGTAGGGGACACTGTCAACAACAACATGGGAATCTTGGGGGGCAGTCTGGAGATGCCCAGCAGTGTGCAAAGACACTGTGAGTTGAGAGCTCATGAGAGCTCATGAAGTAGCCATGTCTACTGTTAATCTCCCTCACAGCACTTATTACTATCTTCTCTTTGTTTAACGTTACTTGTATACCCTTTTTCTAGCCACCACCTATAAATTTGAATGAGGCCAATACCAGCACCATGTCCATGGTTTTATTACCACTATCTCCTTAGTGTCTACAATAGTGCTAAATACATCTTTATCGAATGAATGAATGGTGTTCAGAGCAATGTACTGTATTTTGTTGATGGAGAACATACATCCAGTGAAAGCCAGTTGACAAACATAGAAAATAAAAAAATTCTTTTAATCGAAAATAAGATTTTCACTGTACCACAGTAACTATATTAGGTTAAAAGTGGTGCCTGGGTGGCTCGGTTGGTTAAAACCTGGCTCTTGATCTCAGCTCCTGTCTTGATCTCGGTCCTGAGTTCAAGCTCTGCACTGGGCTCCACATCCAGTGTGTGGAGCCTACTTAAAAAAAGAAAAAAAATTTCCTCATTCCTATTCTGTAGACAGCATAGCAGTATAATAATATCTTAATGGTTTCATGCTTTTTTCATTTATGATCTATAATTCAGCACATACAAACATTCTTCCTACTTTATCAGAAAAAGAAAAGCTTACCAGTTATCTTTACCTATGCAGTTAGATGTTTGGAAGACATAAACACAATTAACTCAGATTTTAAAAGATGGTTATACTTGATTTACCAGGTATTGTCATCAGCAAACACAACTACGAAGTTTCCCTCTATTACTATTTTATGTTTCCCTTGTGACAATACTGTTGATATAAAAAACCTACAACCATTGCCAAAATCACATGTAAAAGAACTATAAATGAAAAGGTCTTTTATCAGTGTGTTGCAATTCTAAAATGTCTATATTGTGAATCTAACATTTAAAGAAATTCTTCCAACCACCTGAGTCCATATTCTGTCTCTCCTTTGGTAGTAACTGAACAAACGAGATAGAACAATTATGAGGGTAAAAGCTACTAAAGAAACCAATCAGCCCTGTTATTTCAATTTTGCTATGCCCTCTTAAAATTTTTGGTAGTAAAATGTTTGCCTTACACCAAAACAGAGCCTGGCAGCAAGCCCTTTTTTCCAGTTAAATTAATGGGCTCTTATCAGGAAAGAAAGAATTAGGGAATTCAATGATGCTTCATGGATCTGATATTCATGAAAGCTCTGTACAAGAGTGGATTAGATTGCTACTTCATATGAATTACAGAGTGATTAGGTTTCTCCTTTGGGGAATATTTTCACATATGTGTTTAGAAATAATTATTTTAATGGAAAGGCCAAAGTACCATTTAAAGCCTTTCACTGGCACTCAGATATCCATTTACTCATTACTTCATTAATTCCTGTATTGAATGCCTACTATGTACCAAATATCATACTTGGGGCTAAGGTTTTATAGTTAAAACATAAGCAAAAACAAGAGTTTCTATTCACAAGTCTTTTACTATATGGTTAGGAACTATAAATAAGCCAGTGAATATAATGGTGGGTGCTGCTCAGTAAGTTGGGGATAAACAAGGTATAAAAGAGAACATGAGGGAGGGTGACCTAATATCCAGGACAATGGGGTGTAAGGATGGGGGATGCTAGGAAAACCTTCTATGATAAACTGATACATTGACTGAGTCTAGAAAGCCAAGTTTATGTGATTCAGGCAGATAAAAGAAAGGTCTTTCAGATGCAGAGTATAGCTTGCTAAAGACACAGGAGAGTGAAAAAAGAATAGGATGCTGCTGCTCTTGCTTCTGTAGATGGCTGATGTAGAAACATGAAGGTGTTGCCCAGTATTGACCCTTGAAGGAAGCCGCACCATTAGGAAGATGCCAAACAATGAAGCTGCTATCTGCTGAATCAGGAAGCCACCGTTAGGGGCTATTGGCTCCAGGACCACGCTGCTTCTGCTAATATCTTTACCCACACAATGGAAGCCCCTCAACCTCAGGTTATTCAGTTATGAACCCAAATCTTACTCAAGATTGCATCTCATTTGTGTGCAAAAACCATACCTGCAAGGGAATCTGGAAAATGTAGCCTTCGGCTTTCTTGCTTTGATTTAGAATGAGTAGTGAGTGACCCAAACCCAATTTCTGTCATGGATTTCAACTTAAAATCAAAAGTCAAAATAATTGTTTATCCATTTGAAAGATTTTATTTGCAAGAAAGGGAGAGGGAGAGAACATGGGATGGGGGGTGCAGTTAGGGTCAGAGGGAGAGTGAGAAGCAGGCTCTCCACTGAGCAGGGAGCCCAATGCGGGGCTTGATCTCGGGACCCTGGGATCATGACCTGAGCCAAAGGCAGACGCTTAACCGACTGAGCCCCCCAGGCACCCATATCCATTTTAAAAAGCAATTTTAAGGCCAGCCTATAACTTACATATGAATTACAAAATTTAAGAGGATAGGGATTCAATACTCCAAGTCACTGACTGTCAAGCATTTTATTAATTTCACATGTTAGCATATAAGCCTGTACTGTGACCACACCACATTCTTAGCTTCCTCTGATCTATTTATTGCTTTATTCTCTTCTCAATTATTTTCATATTTGTCCTATTATAATCAAAATTCTACATATATTAAAATGCCAGTTGATTAAAGTTTTAGCTCTCACGTCTTTGACCTGCAGTCAGCACTTCTAAGGTCACTCTTTTGAAAAGTCAAGAAGAATTCTGAGTCAGGAAGAAGAATTAAATATCACTATTTAAGGAAAGGCAGAATTAGGGAACCCTAAAAATAAAAGAACTAAATGGAGGAATAAAACAAAGACAGCATAATGTCATGAGAGCGAAGGGAAGATGAGTTTGGTTAGATGTGTTTGGACCAAAAGAATTAAATGCTCAGGTCACAGAAAAGGAAAGGATAGGGGTGTCTGACTGGCTCAGTCAGTAGAGCATGCAATTCAGTCTCAGGGTCATGAGTTCAAGCCCCACATTGGGTGTGGAGCCTCCTTAAAATAAAATTTAAAAAATAATTAAAAAAAAAAAAAGAAAAGGATAGAAGAGGCCTCCCTGGATTTGGCAATTCAGAGATCAACTGTGAGGAAAACAGTTTCAGCAGACTCTGTGGGGAGGGAGGTTGGCTTTAAAGGGAAAAAGAGTGACAGCTGGGCTGAAAGAAAATTTTGAGAATTTTTGTTTGGTTTAATTTGATTTGGTTTGTAATGGAAGATCACGGGGGTATAATTAAATGCCACAGAACACATTTTTAAAAACCAATCCCAATGTCTAGTCCAGTCTGGGAATGACCTCACTAGTTATTTGGCATTTATATGCTGGGTTGCCAAAAAATACACTGAAATTCTTCAATCTTTAAGCTTGAAAGAGCCAATAAGCCTTGACATACTGGGTGTTGTGAGTACTGAGCAGAGTCAAAGATTTGCTGACCGTCCAGCCATTTTTCTGAGAACCTATCAATGTCACACATACAGCAGGTATGTTTGAGAAACTGTGCTTGAAAAACTGTAAAAAAAAGTGTTGAATTGTTACACATAAAATGTGAGATTGAAGTTTTTGCTAGTGATTATAGTATCAAGGAAGTCTTCAGGTAAGAAAATTGATAGCAAGTGAAATTGTTTTTAAGAGACAATAGAATTCACAGCTCTTTATGGACAAAAAAAAAAAAAAGAAAAGAAAAAGGTGAAAGGGCGAGTGGGAGGAGAGAGAAAGAGAGAAAGATAGATCTCCAGAGGGACCATTTAGAACAGTTGAAGAATGCTAAGGATGATAAAAATTCATCTATTTTAGATTTTAGTATATAATGAACAATTCATACATTCACTCTGGTTTGCAAAGGAATTTGGATTCTAATATGAATGCACATTAGCTTCATTTTCCTGGAGAGTTAAAAAATAGAATGTAATAAAAACATTGAAGAGTTTTTTTTCAAAGTTCCGTGTGTAGTTAGTTATTCTTTATTCATAGTTCAGTTTTGTTGTTATCACCATTTTGTAGAGTTTACTGTATTTAGAAAAATTAATGGGTTGATAAGAAAAAGGTTTGAAATCTTATGTAAAGCTATTCCTAATAAAATGTTCTTAAAATCATATGTAAGCATTAGCTTCATTTTCCGGGAGAGTCAAAAAATAGAATGTAATAAAAACATTGAAGGTTTTTTTTTTAAAGTTCCGTGTGTAGTTATTCTTTATTCATAGTTCAGTTTTGTTGTTATCACTATTTTGTAGAGTTTACTTGTATTTAGAAAAATTAATGGGTTGATAAGAAAAAGGTTTGAAATCTTATGTAAAGCTATTCCTAATAAAATGTTCTTAAAATTATATGTAAGCCACACCATGATGGAATATCATAAGTATTTATCCTCAACATTTTGAAAATGATTAATGATTCTACATAAGAAAACAAATACAATTAAACATTTTATTTATTTGAGTCAAACTTACAAAAAGATTAGTCATATTTGGGGCGCTGGGTGGCTCAGTTGTTAAGCATCTGCCTTTGGCTCAGGTCATGATCCCACGGTGCTGGATCGAGCACCACATCGGGCTCCCTGCTTAGGTGGGAAGCCTGCTTCCCCCTCTCCCACGCCCCCGCTTGTGTTCCTGCTCTCACACTCTCTCTCTCTGTCAAATAAATAAATAAAATCTTGAAAAAAAAAGGATTAGCCATATTTGAATCAGTAGATAGTTCATAGGAGATAAAATCATTAATGTGTATTAAAAATTGATAGGATTTTAATACTTTTAGGGACCTGAAATGTTAAGTTCGTTACTCTCATTTTAGTGCTGAAGAAGCTAAGCTCCTGGTAGGTTTTCACCTCCTTTTTCATATCTTAATTCTAAAAACAAGGGAAGAGGATCTTCATCCTCAAACCTGTCCCTCCTACAGTCTTCACTATCCCAGTAAATGGTAGTACTCTTCTTCCAATTTTATTGGCCAAAAACCTTCGCGTCATTCTTGACTCCTTTCTCTTACAATCCTCGTACACTGCTTTAGCAAGTCCTAGTAGCTGTGCTTCTAAAATGCTTCTGGTCAAGACTCACTACCTCCACTGTTAACACCTATGGTGCGCTGTCATTGCTAATCATTACCTCACCTGTATTATTGCAATAACCTTCTAGAGTTCTCCTTGCTTTCTCTCCCGTCCCCTGTTCCTGATATCCATTCTCACAAGGCAACCAAAGGGATCCTTTCAAATTGTGAGCTTATGTTACTCCTCTGATTAAAACCTCTAATGGGGGGCGCCTGGGTGGCTCAGTTGTTAACGTCTGCCTTCAGCTCAGGTCATGATCCCAGGGTGCTGGGATCGAGTCCCACACTGGGCTTCCTGCTCCGCGGGAAGCCTGCCTCTCCCACTTCCCCTGCTTGTGTTCCCTCTCTCGCTGTGTCTCTCTCTGTCAAATAAATAAATAAAATCTTAAAAAAAGAAATAAAACCTCTAATGGTTTTCCAATAATTCAGTGCCAAATCACCACAATGGTTTAAAGGCTTTTCATGATCTGGCCCCCACCATTTCTCCAACCTCCTTTCCTACTGCTCTCCCTTCTCCTTTACTTGGCTCCAGACAGGCTGTTCTTCTGCTGTTTCTCAAACATGCCAGACATGTTTCAGCCTCATCATTCTGTTTTCCCCATTCCCTCCACCTACAATGCTCTTTTTAGGGATTTCTACATGGCTTACTCCTTTACTTCTTTCACACTTTTACTCAAATATTTTCATTGAGGCCACCTCTGATCATTCCACTTACAATTGCAAACCTACCCACAACCCAGTCCTATTTCCTCAACACAGTTTTGTGTTTATCTGTAGCATCCATTACTATTTAGCATACAAGTTTCATTTGTTCATTTAGTTTATTGAATATGTGCTGCATTAAGAGCAAATAATTTTATCCATGTCATAAACAGCTATTATAACCCCAGCATTTAGAACCAGGCCAAGCATGTAGTAGACTCTCAATATTCCTGTCTGACCTTGTATTTGACAACTTCTCAACACCTATGTAGGAAAAAACTCACAAAAATAAAATATCTGAGGACAAAATATTAGAGTCCTCGTGAAAAAGTTGCTTTTGTGAAGCTCATCTGGATTTATATGATTTTTAAAGTCCCTTGAGTTTCATCCACCACTGAGTAAGGTTAATAAACAAGCAAAATGTCCACTAAATGCAGAGCATTATACATTTATGCATAGTCACTTTTACTTTATTTAATGCTGAAATTTAAAAAAGTATTTAAAAAATAGTAGGCGGGTTCCTCAAAAAGTTAAAAATAAAACTCCCCTATGATCTAGCAATAGCACTACTAGGTATTTACCCGAAGAACACAAAAATCCTAATTCAAAGGGATACATGCATCCTGATGTTAACAGCAGCATTATCTACAAAAGCCAAATTATGGAAACAGCCCAAGTGTCCATTGACTAATGAATGGATAAAGAAGGTGTGTGTGTGTGTGTGTGTGTGTGTGTGTGTGTGTGTGTGTGTGTGTGTGTGTGTGTGTGTATACACACACAAAGGAATATTACAATGAAACATATATGCGGTATATGGTATATACCGCATATATATTCCCACATAGAATGGAATATTCCTCAGCCATAAAAAAGAATGAAATCTTGCCATTTGAGAAGACAGGGATGGAGCTAAAGTATATTATGCTAAATGAAATAGGTCAGTTAGAGAAATCATTCCACATATGAGTTCACTCAAATGTGGAATTTAAGAAACAAAATAAATCAGCAGAGAGTCAAACTGAAATTGAAATTTAAATAAAAACTTAAAAAAAATAAAAAATACAGATGAAAAATGAACAGGATGAACTGACATTTGTTTCTTAGGGAGGCCAGTACCATGTTCAGAGTCAGCCCAAGGCAGTATTAAGACTGAAAATTATAGTGTCTTCTACCTCATGTTTACACATATTCTAAAAAATACTAAATTGTAAAATAAGGTTGAGAAATTTCTCCAGTTACTTGTATTTCACATAAATTCTTGAAATATCAAATGCATTCTTTAAAACCTATTCAGTACCCTTGCTGTTATAGACTGAATGTTTGTGTTCTCCCCAAATTCTCTGTTGAAACCCTACCACCTAGTGTGATGGTATCAGGAAGTGGGATCTTCAGGTGGTTATTAGTAGAAGTTATGAGGGTAGAGCCCTCATGAATGGGATCAGTGCCCTTACAAGAGTCACAAGAGGGCTTGTGTCTTCTCTCCACTCCCCACCATATAAAGATACAACGAGAAGTTGGAAGTCTGCATCTGCGAAGAGGGATCTGACCAGAATGCGACGATGTTGGCACTCTGATCTCAGACTTCCAACCTCCAGAAATGTGAGATATAAACTTCTATAAATGTGGCTTTGTAAGCCACCCAGTCTATGGTACTGGTTAGTCTGTTCAGGTTATAGCAGCCTGAACAGACTAACACATTTGCTTTGCTCTGGCCTTACAGCACTTGCTTAGTCCTGGATGCATCTGAAGAAAGACTTACTCAAAGAAAAAGTGAGTAGCTATTAATCCAGAGAAATTTAAAAAATATATTAGGATGAGTCAGTGAATAGAGATTTATCAGTTAGGGGTAAATTTAAAAAATGAGTGTTCACCTCTTCTTCTTACCTTCATACCCTGGAGGAAATTTGGCCTGTCTCTAAGTACTAGTTACACTCTAATGACTCTCAAGTAACTCCTTCCCTCTCAGACATCTCCCTTGAGCTACATGGTAACATATACAACTTCCCAAGTGACATACTTATTTAGCTCCTCAAATTTAGCTTACCCACACTGAGCTCTTTATCTGATATCCCCTACAAGCCTTCAAATCTTCGCCATCTCATGGTAGCACCAATATCACTCAGGACAAAAAATTTTGAGCCTCCTTTACTTTTACTTTTATCTCCTATCTATTTCTTCAGTAAAGAATATACATCTCCCTGTATGTGAAGCCTCCCTATCTCCACTATTACCACCCTTTCCAGGATTTATGCCCAGATTATTGTATCAGCCTCCTAACCATTTTCCCTGCTTTTACCCCCAAACCTCTTATACAGCAGCCTGAAAGGTCCTCTTACAGATCAAGAAACTCTCTCCTTTAAACCCTCCAATGGCTTCCCAGGGTTTTCACCATAAACTCAAAGAAGGAAGGAAGGGAGGAAGGAAGGAAGGAAGGAGGAAAGGAGGAAGGAAGGATGGATCTCAGAGGGTATAGAAAAGTTAATGCAAACTTTCATTTGACAAACATTATGGAGTCATGGGCATATGGCAGTAAACAAAAGTTGAGGTGCCTTCCCTGTCCTCAGAGCAATCATGGAGTTTTCATTCCTAACAGGGAAGATATACCTGCAGTGATTACAACAATGTAAATAAGGGTAACGAGAGAGGAACTAAAGGGATAGTAGTAGAGGATCCTAACCATGTCCAAGGACCAGGGAAGTCTGAGAACTAAAAGATAAGTGGGAGGAAGCCAATAAGGCAAGACTGCGTTATAGGAAAAAGAAACCATGTGTCAAAATGTAGGATTAGAGGTGGAAGAACCTGGGGATCATTTAGTTCAGTACAGATAAAGGGTGAGAGATAAAGATGGGGATATTAGTAGGAAATAGATACTGCCCAGTATTGCAAACCAATGCTAAGGAATCTGGGATTTTGAGGACAATAATACCATTGAGTACTGTAAGGATTTCTACCTTTCAGAAAGATCATTTTGTCTGAGGTGTAGACTATACATGAGAGGGAACCAAAATTGAAGCTAAGAAGATCATTCTCAGGACACTTTTAGGAATCCAGGCAAGATTTGGTGATGGCCTGAGTTAGAGAATGGGGTGGAGAAATGTGAATAGATGAGTTAATTATGGTAGGATTTGAAGTTTGAATTCAGGGAATATGAGAGAGGAAGGTTACAATTTGTTTACAGGTTACTCTTGGGTCTCCATTCATTGAGATGGATAATACTAGAAGAATGAGATTTGGAAAAGGGTATTATGATACCCACTTGTTTTGATCAGGGCATTTAATTGTAGCCCATATTTTCCTGCTCCCCAACACAGGCAAACACTCATAAACTTCAAGGTTACATAGCTTTGCAAAGTATGTACGGTGTTCAACCTCCACCTAAACTGCCTCCTAGTCATCTATTACTGAGATCAAAGAAAGGGCTGCAGTTTGATGCCTGAAAATTGATGGGTAGGATCCTCCTGGTTGCAGCAAAAGTCTCAGGCATATACAGGTCATCCCTTGAAACTAAACCTTGATAGGAGGCCATGGAGCCTCTGCCTTATTATGCTATTATTACTATAAATTTCAAGATGCAGTTTACAGTTGCATTTCATGCTTGTCTTTTTCTTCTCCCTTTCTTTTTCTGAGGATGTGGATCTTAGAAATGCCATGGATGGAGAAAAGGAAATAAGCTCCCATGGAGAAAAGACTAAAAGATGTCAGTGAACTCTTTTCTCAGACAGGAGGGCACAGCAGGGAGTTCTTCTTTTTCTATGCCTAGAGCTGGCCAGGCAACTACATTGTACTTGATGGATACATTTAGGACTCATTATTTTCTCTTTGGAACACTGAAGTTTTTATTCATATTGAAGGGCTCACAATGGGCAAAGGTTAGAAAACAGGAAGAGTAATAGTAATTGAATGTTCCATTCAGAACACAGGCAGGTCACAGGGGCTGAAGAGCAGAAATAGGCTTTCATGCTGAATCAACTTCTACAACCCAGGTGAGGTTGCTACTGAGGGATTTCTTTTTTTTTCTTTTTTTATTTTTTATTGTTATGTTAATCACTGAGGGGTTTCTGATCAAATGAAACCATTGGAGCTTTAGCTTTTAGAGGATGCTTATTTACATTAGAGTGATGATGAATGTCTGAAAGAATGATGTCTGCATAAAGCAGAAAGAACAAATAGTAACAAGTCATCAAGTCATCATGGGTATGTTATGACAGGCAGGGTTGCTAGGCTGGGAAGTTCCAACTCCAGTACAAATACTGAGCAGTCAAGGAGCATCCAGCAAAAAACTCTCTTCATGCCTCATTTTTATATACAAAAATAGTATGCATTATTTCAACAATGAATAGAAGATCTAAAGAAGGATAGGAAATATTAGTATTTCTAGGATCTCTGGAATTGAGTCTGTATTTCTGGCCTTCGACTCTTGCTATTCTTAAAAGGATTTGCAAATTTCAAAAAAAAAAAATAAAATCTTTTTATTTACAATAATGTAAGAGTTCAAAAGTCCTAATAAAAAATATCAAACTTTGCTCATCCCATGCCAACTTAGAATTATTCCTTGTGCTAGCTGTCCTCAAATAAAATTTGTAAAATTTTAGAAGTAAAAATTTTAGAAGTAAAAATTCTGGATCTTAAATTGAATAAACTCATAAATTGTTATTCTTTATCTGTAGATTGACCTTGAATTATATCAAGAAATAATTTAAGGGAGTCCAAAATTGAAACTGAGATTGTTTTACAAATCCAAAAAATCTAAGTACTCTTTGGCAAAATAGTGCAGAAATGTTTTTATGTTATCTGTCAATTCTATTTCTCTAATGAACCATCTATAATCATGTCAACATAAGCCTTATTTCTAGGCCCACCATAGCTCTTGGTGAGCTTTCTTCATATCATCATCCCAGATACATATGATCACCATCATCCCTGAGGCTCTGGGACCCCAGCGTTTTCCCCTTTTCCTCTCCTTTGCATTTGCTGATTTCACTGCAAATTCAGCTTGTATTTAGTATATAGAAATCTGCTTTATTTTCTAGGTAGGTATCTTGGGGTAGGCAAGATAGAGTAAAGAAGTCTGAAGTTTGAAGTTTGAATTCTCTCGTCTCTAGGGTAAAATGGTGATTTTACCTCATATTCAGCTTGTATTGGGGATATGGAAGTTTACCTAGTTTTCCAGATAAGGAATCTAGGGAAAAGAAAGTTAGAGAGAGAAGTCTAAATTCTCATCCTCTTGACCATAGGTAGGTCACCTGAGCTAATTCTAATTGTATAAATCTCTGATTCTTAAGGAAACCCTGGCTATTCTGACTGGTTAGTTCAGACTGAGGCTGAAACTATTTTCCTTAGCAACTGATAGCCCACCTTTCTTCTCTACGCTGTCTTGATGGACACATGGACACATGGTATGTGTGTACATGACTATAAGGTGTGTGTGCACTCGTGTCTGTGTGTATGGCTATCTCTACGCTTTATGTTGTTCTCTGAGTGCCCCAGGCCAAATTATTCAGATGCTTTCTCCAGCTCTCACTGTTGAATAAAGAATACTCACCCTCAACAATGGCTTCTTAATTCAGAGCTATCCTTTTCTATTATAGAACATTTTTCACCCAGTAACTCCTCTGAGCACACTTCTCTATATACAACCACAATATCCACTACTTTAATGTCTGGTAGATTTTTTTCCAGCCTTATTAAGGTATAATTGACAAAAAGTTTATAGACTTACCATGTACAGCATAGTAATTCGATATACCTCTATATTGTGAAATGGTGACCACAATCAGGCTAATTAATATATTCATTACCTCACAGTTACCTTTGTGTATGTAGTGAGGACACTTGAGATCTACTGTCTTAGCAAATTTTAGGGGAACAATACAGTATTATTAATTATAATCACCATATTGTACATGAGATGCCCAGAATGTATTCATGTTATATTGGAAGTGTGTACCCTTTTACAAAGTCTCCACTGGCTAATTACTATATGTTATAAAAATAAACTTTATAAAACCCATATTTACATAGGCAATAGAGCAATAGCTCCTCTACTTATAAAAATCTGAGATGACTAAAATAGACATGACTTTCAGAATGGGACAATTCAGCATAGCTACTGTTTTATAAAATTGAGCAAATCAACCATTTCCCAAGGAAGGAATGTTCAGCAAATGAGATCTATCAGTGTTTGGCATCACTTAGCCACCATGGGATAAATTACATGGCCTGTAATTTTGGGTGAATTATGTTGCTATCTCTATTTACTGGAACACAGAAAAGATACTCCATGTATATAGGTTTGAGACTGTCGCAAATGAGAATTCAATTTTGACAAAAACATCTTGGCACCAAAAAAGCCTCTACCTAGGTTGGGTTAAGTGAATAAAGAACTAATGAAAGAAAGGAGGAAAGGAAAGAGGGAGAGTAGAAGGGAAAGAAGTAGGCAGGAAGGAGACAGAGAAAAGGAAGAGAGGAAAGGATGATGTTTAATCTTAAAAAGGACTAAAAAAGCTAGAAGTACTGTAAAAAAAATATTTGAAAGTGAGGAAAATCTTTTAAAGTGCTTAGGTTCAGTTAGGCAGACAAGATTCAATATGGTTGGTGGCCAAAAATACACTCACAGGAATCAAGACCCATGAAGTCTGAATGTAAATAGTTTTACAGAAACCAAGTAGAGAGACATGGTTCTAAAGGTCTGTAAATATGAATCATCTGGTCAACTGTGAAGTGAAACACAAACAAAATTAAGAATTTGACCAATGAGTTAAGTTCCATAGACCCATTTTGAATAATAAATCTGTGTATTAGTAAACTATTCTCTATATTGTTTGGATACTTTGGGGTGATATAAATTGTACTTTGTAATTGGGTATTTTGGCTTTGTGTTGGCATTAGTTCAAATTCAAGTCATTCCTCTCCTGTCGCCAACATACAGATTATATTACAAAGTCCTGTCACTTCTCAGTCAGAACAATGTAAGGTTAAATACAGTAATATCAGCTAAGTGTAGAGGAGCTGCAAGATATGAGACCACTTAAGTGAAAGAGTGAATAACATTTATTTTTAAGGTCATAGAGACTAGGTCTTTATATCTAAACTTGGAATACTAAGGCAAAATAAGCTCTGGGAGTATAAAATGTGAGAAGGTAAACGACTTGAACAATGATCACAAAAGGAAATTCAACTCGAGGCAAAGCAAGATGGCAGAGGAGTGGGAGACCTAATTTCGTCTGGTCCCAGGAATTCAGCTAGATAGGGATCAAACCATTCTGAACACCTACGAACTCAACAGGAGTTTGAAGAAAACAATAGCAGCAACTCTCTGAACAGAAACACGACCATTTTCTGGAAGGTAGGATGTGCAGAGAAGTGAATCCAAGGCTATATTTGGGAAGATAGATGGTGGGGGAGGGGGCCTCCATCGACCGCTTCTGGCAAGTGATAGAGCAGCGGAGCACAAAATTGGAACTTTTAGAAGTTGGCTCCGCTGAGGGATGTCGCTCCAGTGGCTAAGCGGGGGGTGGAACACTTGCTGGGACAGTGTGGTCTCAGGACCCTCTGGGTCACAGAAAGACTGGGGGTGCCTGAGTGTAGCACAGCTCCCAGGTATCAGAGCAGGGAAGCCGGCTGCAGAGATGGAGCTGAGCCATGGGCTCTCAGCTCAGGGTTGCCATAAACCGTGGTCCGCAGCACAGTCAGGCCACTGCTCCACCAGCAGGGACCCAACCAGCGGCAGATCCGGGGAGACTCCAATTCCTCACCCAGGAGGAGAGGCAAGAGAGCGCACAGCAGGGATCTGCTGGGTTTGGAGACTCCACACGGGGTCGGGTGCCGCAGATAGAAATGCTTGGTCACAGGCCAGGTAAGCACGGAGTGTGGCCAGAGACCAGGGAGACAGGAGTGATTGAGTGCTTTTCTCTGGGGGCTCACTGAGGAGTGGGGCCCCGAGTTCTCGGCTCCTCTGGGGCAGAGATTGGGAGGCCACCATTTTCATTCTCATCCTCCAAAGCTGTACCAAAAGCTTGCAGGGAAAAAAAGCTCCTGAGAGCAAACCTGAGCAGATTACTTAGCCTGACCCCCCGTAAGGGCAGGGCAATTCTGCCGCCGGCAAAGATATTTTGGAACCACGGCAACAGGCCCCTCCCCCAGAAGATCAGCAAGAACAGCCAGCCAAGACCAAGTTTACTGATCAATGAGAATGGCAGAACTCCAATGCGAGAGGAATACTGCACATAGAATTCATGACTTTTTTCCCATGATCCTTTAGTCTTTCAAAGTTAAATTTTTAATTTTCTTTTTTTCTTTTCGTATTTTCTTTGAAATTTTTTTCCCTTTTTCAACCAACATCTTATCAATCCTTTTTTAAAAATCTTTTTTATTTTTCATTTTTAGAGTCATATTCTATCCCTTCATTGTAGTTAACCTTATTTTTGCTATATATATAAGTTGTTCTCTCTTTAAAATTTTGGGATACAGTTTCTTAGAACAAAATATACCCTAATCTCTAGTGTATGGCTCTGTTCTAGTCTCCTGCCTGATCACATTCTTTTTTTGTTTTGTTTTGTTTTGTTAAATTTCTATTCTTTCTTCTTTCAACCAACTTCTTATCAATTCCTTTTATAAAATCTTTTATAATTATCATCTTTACAGTCATATTCCATTCCTTCATCGTATTTACCCTTATTTTTGTACATATATAAGTTCTTTCTTTACAGTTTTGGAAGGCTGTTTCTTCTAATAGACGAAAGTATACCCAAAATCTAGTGTGTGGCACTGATCTGTTCACCAGCCTGATCATATTTGATCATATTCTTTTTTTTCCTTTTTCTTTTTCTCTCTCTCTTTTTTTTTCTTTCCCTTTCTTTTCCCCCGATTTCAGGTCTCTTCTGATTTGTTTACTGTATATTTTTCTGGGGTTGTTGTTGTTACCTGATTAGCATTTTGTTCTCTCATTCATCTATTCTCCTCTGGACAAAATGACAAGACGGAAAAACTCACCTCAAAAAAAAAAAGAACAAGAGGCAGTACCGACTGCCAGGGACCTAATAAATATGGACATTTGTAAGATGTCGGAACTAGAGTTCAGAATGACAATTATAAAAATATTAGCTGGGCTTGAAAAAGGCATGGAAGATACTAAAGAAACCCTTTCTGTAGAAATAAAAGAACTAAAATCTAAACAAGTCGAAATCACAAAGGCTATTAATGAGAGGCAATCAAAAAAGGAGACTCTAACTGCTAGGATAAATGAGGCAGAAGAGAGATGGTGATACAGAAGACCAGATTATGGAGAATAAAGAAGCTGAGGAAAAGAGATAAACAGCTACTGGATCACAAGGGCAGAATTTGAGAGATAAGTGATACCATAAGACAAAACAATATTAGAATAATTGGGATCCCAGAAGAAGAAGAAAGAGAGAGAGGGGCAGAAGGTATATTGGAGCAAATTATAGCAGAGAACTCTACAATCTGGGGAAGGAAACAGGCATCAAAATCCAGGAGGCACAGAGAATCCCCCTCAAAATCAATAAAAATAGATCAACACCCCGACACCTAATAGTAAAACTTACAAGTCTCAGAGACAAAGAGAAAAATCCTGAAAGCAGCTCGGGACAAGAGGTCTGTAACCTACAACGGTAGAAACATTAGATTGGCAACAGACCTATCCACAGAGACCTGGCAGGCCAGAAAGGACAGGTATGATATATTCAGATCACTAAACAAGAAAAATATGCAGCCAAGAATACTATATCCAGCTAGGCTGTCATTGAAAATAGAAGGAGAGAAAAAATCTTCCAGGACACAAAAACACTAAAAGAATTTGCAAGCACAAAACCAGCCCTACAAGAAATATTGAAAGGGGTCCTCTAAGCAAGTAGAGAGCCTAAAAGTAACATAGACCAGAAAGGAACACAGACAATGTACAGTAACAGTCACCTTACAGGCAATACAATGGCACTAAATTCATATCTTTCAATAGTTACCCTGAATGAAATGGGATAAATGCCCCAATCAAAAGACACAGGGTATCAGATTGGATAAAAAAAAACAAGACCCATCGATATGCTGTCTGCAAGAGACTCATTTTAGAGCCAAAGACATCTCCAGATTGAAAGTGAGGGGGTTGAAAACGATTTACCATGCTAATGGACATCAAAAGAAAGCTGGGGTGGCAATCCTTATATCAGACAAATTAGATTTTAAAACAAAGACTATAATAAGAGATGAGGAAGGACACTATACCATACTTAAAGGGTCTATCCAACAAGAAGATCTAACAATTGTAAATATCTATGCCCCTAACATGAGAGCAGCCAATTATATAAGCCAATTAATAACAAAATCAAAGAAATACATCAACAACAATACAATAATAGTAGGGTACTTTAACACCCAACTCACTGAAATGGACAGATCATCTAAGCAAAAGATCAACAAGGAAATAAAGACTTTAAATGACACACTGGACCAAATGGACCTCACAGATATATTCAGAACATTCCATCCCAAAGCACCATTCTTCTCTAGTGCACATGGAACATTCTCCAGAATAGATCACATCCTAGGTCACAAATCAGGTCTCAACTGGTACCAAAAGTTTGGGATCATTCCCTGCATATTTTCGGACCACAATGCTTTGAAACTAGAACTCAATCACGAGAGAAAAGTCAGAAAGAACTCAAATACATGGAGGCTAAAGAGCATCCTACTACGGAATGAATGGGTCAGTCAGGAAATTAAAGAAGAAAAAAAAATTCATGGAAACCAATGAAAATGAAAACACAGCTGTTCAAAATCTTTGGGATGCAGCAAAGGCAGTCCTAAGAGGAAAGTATATAGGAATACAAGCCTTCCTCAAGAAAAAAGAAAGGTTTCAAATATACAACCTAACCCTACACCTAAAGGAGCTGGAGAAAGAACAGCAAATCAAGCCTAAACCCAGCAGGAGAAAAGAAACAGTAAAGATCAGAATAGAAATCAATGAAATAGAAACCAAAAGAAGAGTAGAACACATCAATGAAACTAGGAGCTGGTTCTCTGAAAGAATTAATATTGATAAACCCCTGGCCAGACTTATCAAAAAGAAAAGAGAAAGGACCCAAATAAATAAAATCATGAATGAAAGAGGAGAGATCACAACAAAAACCAAAGAAATACAAACAATTATATGAACATATTATGAGCAATTATATGCCAGCAAATTAGACAATCTGGAAGAAATGGATGCAGTCCTAGAGATGGAACTACCAAAACTGACCCAGGAAGAAATAGAAATAGAAAAGCTGAACAGACCCATAATCAGTAAGGAAACTGAAGCAGTAATCAAAAATCTCCCGACAAAGAGCCCAGGGCCAGATGCCTTCCGAGGGGAAGTCTAACAAACATTTAAAGAAGAATTAATGCCTATTCTCCTGAAACTGTTCCAAAAATAGAAATGGAAGGAAAACTTCCAAACTCATTTTATGAGGCCAGCATTACCTTGATCCCAAAATCAGACAAAGGCCTCATCAAAAAGGAGAACTACAGACCAATATCCCTGATGAACATGGCTGCAAAAATTCTCACCAAAATACTAGCCAATAGGATCCAACAGTACATTAAAAGAATTATTCACCACAACCAAGTGGGATTCACTCCTGGGCTGCAAGTTTGGTTTGACATCAGCAAACCAATCAATGTGATACAATACATTAATAATAGAAAGAACAAGAACTGTATGATCCTCTCAATAGATGCAGAAAAAGCATTTGACAAAGTACATCATTTTCTTAATTAAAACTCTTCAAAGGGTAGGGATAGAGGGTACATACCTCAATACCATAAAAGCCATCTATGAAAAACCCACAGCAAATATCATTCTCAATGGGGAAAAGCTGAGAGCTTTTCCCCTAAGAAGGAACGCGGCAGGGATGTCCACTATCAACACTGCTATTCAACATAGTACTAGAAGTTCTAGCCTCAGCAATCAGACAACAAAAAGAAATCAAACGCATCAGAATCTGCAAAGAAGAAGTCAAACTCTCACTGTTTGCAGATGATATGATACTTTATGTGGAAAACCCAAAAGACTCCACCCCAAAACTGCTAGCACTCATACAGGAATTCAGTAAAGTGGCAGGATATAAAATCAATGCACAGAAATCAAGTGGCATTCCTATACACCAACAACTAGACACAAGAGAGACATATTAAGGAGTCGATCCCATTTACAATTGCACCCAAAACCATAAGATACCTAGGAATAAATCTAACCAAAGAAGCAAAGAATCTGTACTCAGAAAACTAGAGAATACTCATGAAAGAAACTGAGGAAGACACAAAGAAATGGAAAAACGTTCCATGCTCATCGTTCAGAAGAACAAATATTGTGAAGATGTGAATGCTACCTAGTGCAATCTACACATTCAATGCAATCCCTATCAAAATACCATCCACTTTTTTCAAAGAAATAGAACAAATAATCCTAAGATTTGTATGGAACCAGAAGAGACCCCGAATAGCCAGAGGAATGTTGAAAAAGAAAAACAAAGCTGGCGGCATCACAATTCCGGACGTCAAGCTGTATTACAAAGCTGTCACCATCAAGACAGTATGGTACTGGCACAAAAACAGACACATAGACCAATGGAACAGAATAGAGAGTCCAGAAATGGACCCTCAACTCTATGGTCAACTCATCTTTGACAAAGCAGGAAAGAATGTCCAATGGCAAAAAGACAGTCTCTTCAACAAACGGTGTTGGGAAAATTGGACAGCCACATGCAGAAGAATGAAACTGGACCATTTCCTTACACCACACACAAAAATAGACTCCAAATGGTTGAAAGACCTAAACGTGAGACAGGAGTCCATCAAAATCCTAAAGGAGAACACAGACAGCAACCTCTTCGACCTCAGCCGCAGCAAGTTCTTCCTAGAAACATCACCAAAGGCAAGGGAAGCAAGGGCAAAAATGAACTATTGGGACTTCATCAAGATAAAAAGCTTTTACATAGCAAAGGAAATAGTCCACAAAACCAAAAGACAACCAACAGAATGGGAGAAGATATTTGCAAATGACATATCAGATAAAGGGCTAGTATCCAAAATCTATAAAGAACTTATCAAATTCAAAACACAAAGAACAAATAATCCAATCCAGAAATGGGCAGAAGACATGAACAGACATTTTTCCAAAGAAGACATCCAAATGGCCAACAGACACATGAAAAAGTGCTCTACATAGTTTGGCATCAAGGAAATCCAAATCAAAACCTCAATGGGATATCTCCTCACACCAGTCAGAATCGCTAAAATTAACAAGTCAGGAAACGACAGATGTTGGCGAGGATGTGGAGAAAGGGGAACCCTCTTACACTGTTGGTGGGAATGCAAGCTGGTGAACCACACTGGAAAACAGTATGGAGGTTCCTCAAACAGTTGAAAATAGAGCTACCATACGATCCAGCAATTTCACTACTGGATACTTACCACAAAGATACAAATGTAGGGATCCAAAGGGGTATGTGCACCCTGTTGTTTATAGCAGCAATGTCCACAATAGTCAAACTGTGGAAAGAACCAAGATGTCCATCAACAGATGAATGGATAAAGAAGATGTGGTGTGTATACATACAATGGAATATTATGCAGCCATCAAAACCCCTGAAATCTTGCCATTTGCAATGATGAGGATGGAACTAGTGAGTGTTATGCTAAGCGAAATAAGTCAATCAGAGAATGACATGTATCATATGACCTCACTGATATGAGGAATTCTTAATCTCAGGAAACTGAGGGTTGCTGGAGTGGTGGGGGGTGGGAGGGATGGGGTAGCTGGGTGATGGACATTGGGGAGGGTATGTGCTATGATGAGTGCTGTGAACTGTTTAAGACTGATGAATCACAGACCTATACCTCTGAAACAAATAATACATTATATTAAAAAAATAAGATAGTAGGAAGTGAAAAATGAAGAGGGGGAAATTGGAGGGGGAGATGAGCCATGAGAGACTATGGACTCTGAGAAACAATCTGAGGGTTCTAGAGGGGACGGAGGTGAGGGGATGGGTTAGCCTGGTGATGGGTATTAAAGAGGGCACATATTAATCAGACAACAAAAAGTATTCAAAGGCATCCAAATTGGCAAAGAGGAAGTCAAACTCTTACTCTTTGCAGATGATATGATACTTTATGTGGAAAACCCAAAAGACTCCACCCCAAAACTGCTAGAACTCATACAGGAATTCAGTAAAGTGGCAGGATATAAAATCAATGCACAGAAATCAGTGCTATTCCTATACACTAACAACAAGACACAAGAGAGACAAATTAAGGAGTCGATCCCATTTACAATTGCACCCAAAACCATAAGATACCTAGGAATAAATGTAACCAAAGAGGCAAAGGATCTGTACTCAGAAAATTATAAAATACTCATGAAAGAAATTGAGGAAGACACAAAGAAATGGAAAAACGTTCCATGCTCATGGACTGGAAGAACAAACATTGTGAAGATATCAATGCTACCTAGAGCAATCTACACATTCAATGCAATCCCCATCAAAATACGGTCCACTTTTTTCAAAGAAATGGAACAAATAATCCTAACATTTGTATGGAACCAGAAGAGGCCCCGAATAGCCAGAGGAATGTTGAAAAAGCAAAGCAAAGCTGGTGGCATCATAATTCCGGACTTCCAGCTCTATTACAAAGCTGTCATCATCAAGACAGTATGGTACTGGCACAAAAACAGACACATGGATCAATGGAACAGAATCGAGAGCCCAGAAATGGACCCTCAACTCTATGGTCAACTAATCTTTGACAAAGCAGGAAGGAATGTCCAGTGGAAAAAAGACAGTCTCTTCAACAAATGGTGTTGGGAAAATTGGACAGCCACATGCAGAAGAATGAAACTGGACCATTTCCTTACACCACACACAAAAATAGACTCCAAATGGTTGAAAGACCTAAACGTGAGACAGGAGTCCATCAAAATCCTTGAGGAGAACACAGGCAGCAACCTCTTCGACCTCAGCCACAGCAACTTCTTCCTAGAAACATCGCCAAAGGCAAGGGAAGCAAGGGCAAAAATGAACTATTGGGATTTCATCAAGATAAAAAGCTTTTGCACAGCAAAAGAAACAGTCCACAAAACCAAAAGACAACCGACAGAATGGGAGAAAATATTTGCAAATGACCTATCAGATAAAGGGCTAGTATCCAAAATCTATAAAGAACTTACCAAACTCAACACCCAAAGAACAAATAATCCAATCCAGAAATGGGCAGAAGACATGAACAGGCATTTTTGCAAAGAAGACATCCAAATGGCCAACAGGCACATGAAAAAGTGCTCACCATCGCTCGGCATCAGGGAAATCCAAATCAAAACCTCAATGAGATACCATCTCACACCCGTCAGAATGGCTAAAATTAACAAGTCAGGGAATGACAGATGTTGGCGGGGATGTGGAGAAAGGGGAACCCTCCTACACTATTGGTGGGAATGCAAGCTGGTGCAACCACTATGGAAAACAGTATGGAGGTTCCTCAAACAGTTGAAATTAGAGCTACCATTCGATCCAGCAATTGCACTACTGGGTATTTACCACAAAGATACAAATGTAGGGACCCGAAGGGGTACGTGCATCCCAATGTTAATAGCAGCAATGTCCACAATAGCCAAACTGTGGAAAGAGCCAAGATGTCCATTGACAGATGAATGGATAAAGAAGAAGTGGTATATATACACAATGGAATATTATGCAGCCATCAAAAGGAATGAGATCTTGCCATTTGCAACGACACGGATGGAACTGGAGGGTGTTATGCTTAGTGAAATAAGTCAATCAGAGAAAGACATGTATCATATGACCTCACTGATATGAGGAATTCTTAATCTCAGAAAACAAACTGAGTGTTACTGGAGTGGTTGGGGGTGGGGGGATGGGGTGGCTGGGTGATAGACATTGGGGAGGGTATGTGCTACGGTGAGCGCTGTGAATTGTGCAAGACTGTGGAATCACAGATCTGTACTTCTGAAACAAATAACACAACATATTTTAAGAAAAAAGAAAAAGAAGAAGATAGCAGGAGAGGAAGAATGAAGGGGAGTAAGTCAGAGGGGGAGACGAGCCATGAGAGGTGATGGACTCTGAAAAACAAACTGAGGGTTCTAGAGGGGAGGAGGGTAGGGGGATGGGTTAGCCTGGTGATGGGTATTAAAGAGGGCACATTCTGCATAGAGCACTGGGTGTTATGAACAAACAATGAATCATGGAATGCTACATCAAAAACTAATGATGTAATATATGGTGATTAACATAACAATAAAAATTAAAAAAATAAAAATAAAAATAAATAAAGGTAAAAAAAAAAAGAATACAAGTGGAAATGGCCTCCAGTATATATCCCCATCACCTACTCCTTTAAAGATAACTAAACATAAAGTATTTCTTACTACATCCTTTTGAAATAATTAATTTTTCATAGGTTAAATTTTACTCTTGATTAATTTGTAAAAAGTCATTTTAACTATATTATTTTTAAGGCTGTAATGCTTTAATATAAATGAATCATAGTATTTAGCTATACTCATACCCTGCAAATCCTCAATTACAATATATGCTGACCAGTAGACACTGTTTTACTAATAGCTTACTGAGTTTTCATCTTTTTCAGTACTTTGGAAAATTGAAGATTTCTTTAAAGACAGAGCATGTTTGCTCTTTTACTAAAGTTCAGTCTGGCTATATTCCTGGAAATCTCTTGTGTCTTGCATAGAATTTGAATCTGGTTCCTCGTGAAATTCTGTAACTGATATGAAGCTAACCCGTGTCAACCACTAGAACTAATCCACCACATACAGTTGTCATAGCACAAAGAATGTCAATTATTTCTCACAAAGTAACTGAGATGGCAAAATCGATCCAAGAAGCTGCAGCAAATTATCTTCTAAATATAGCATGAAAAGCTAGTGTCTGTGGTGTTCTCCAAAGTTGCTTCCTTAAAGAAAAGCCAAATGGCAGTCTGTTAGAGAACACACCAGATACAGAGATTTGAAGACCTGAATAAAAAGCCCTAAAAAATGGGAAAATTCCAAGGTATCTCAAATGGGAGAATCCAAGTATAATATAGAGGTGAAGAAAAGCAATAGTTCTGTTATGTGCTAATCTCTTTTTTCTTTTTGGCTCACTGAAATAGGATTTACTTTAGTTTTCTAACTGAAGGGAAAGGAATGGCATTCACCTAGCAGGGTGTTCTTTTATTCCTGATTTATATCAAAAATCCAATCTCTCGGGCACCTGGGTGGCTCAGTTGTTAAGCATCTGCCTTCGGCTCAGGTCATGATCCCAGGGTCCTGGGATCAAGCCCCACATCGGGCTCCCTGCTCAGCAGGAAGCCTGCTTCTCCCTCTCCCACTCCCCCTGCTTGTGTTCCCTCTCTCCTTGTCTCTCTCCCTGTCAAATAAATAAATAAAATCTTTAAAAAAAATCTAATCTCTCACATGTGGGACTTAGGTGGATGAGTTATGACAGAATCTAAAACACAGTTTTAAGTCATGCTTCATGTAGAAGTTTAAGGTCAAGATTCTACTTTAATGTATAAAATAGCAAGGACATAGTTAATTTGTATAGATATTTACAACACTTACTTTAGAATTTGGAGAATTTAGTATGAGTAATATAAGGTCAGAAACATCACTTATTTGATGTTTACTGAGCATTTGTTATATTGAGCACTGGACAAATGATATACAGTCATTTACAAGCTAGAAAGAGCTACTACCCCCACAGAGCTTGCACTTGGTAGAATAAAATATAGTTCTTAGGAAACACAATATGTACCTGTTATGGGATTTCTCTCCCTTTGTGGGGGTTACTAAATGCCTGCTTCTTTTGTTGAGATGCCTACCTAATGGTTTTAATGATAAAAGGAAATTGTTATGATAAGGTAACGCTGCACCTAAGCATATTGCAATTATTTTATAATGCTGAATAGAGAAAACAAGAAGGGAAACGAACTCAAGCCTCCTTTGAACAATGAGGACTAACACTTTTTATTAACAGTTTAAAATGGAAAGAAAACTTGTGTTTAATTCTACTTAAGGTTTAATGATCTCCACAGGAACCTTAACAATTAGAGGGGAGATGCTACGATATCCATTATGGGCTATCAAAATGTTTAAATTAAAAATTCAATCAGTGTGCACAGTAGAAATCATAGAAACCACTTTCCAAAATATATTTATTTTGACAGGTGCAATTTAGCTTCAATTAATTATGATAATTTTGGTAGTACTGGGTTACTGATCTTGTAGAACATCTCAGAAAGCTGGCTTATTGATTCTTTCCTAAGAAGTTGATAGCATTGATGAGCAGTTTTGTGGGCATACCTGGGTTTTCACCAAATAAACAAAATAAGAATTGTTGAGTCTTTACATCTATTTTATTTCTTAACCTGCCTATAAATGACCAAAAGACACTGAACAGATTGATTTTTTTCAGGAGGTATGGTTTTCTGTGGAGGCAAGTAACTAGATAATTGGTAACTGGTTATCATATACAAGTGATAAGTCAGTCAAAAAGCCATGACATTGTTAAATTATACGATGTATAAAAAGGTGGGGGTGGAAGGAGAAGGAGCCCTTGAACCTTTGTCTAAGCCATTTTTAAGTAATGTAATGGCACCCCAAAGAAGCAGTAGACCCAGATATATTCATCTTTCTGGCTTAGATTAATGTTAAGAGCTATGTTTAATGAATAAACAGGGTCTTATGGTTTCCCAGTGACCATTTAAGAAATTGACATGCAACCTCTTGACTCTCTGTTGCTAGGCCCTAGTTGTAGAATCCAAAAAGATTCCTCCATGAAATCCTCTCACCCAATGCACTATTCTGTTGAGAAGCAAAGAGTTACAGAATGTATATGTTTGACCTTGGTATTTTGAACACTGCCAAGAGCAATATTCTCTTAAATTTTCTCCTCCTAATTAGTACAAGCTGTCTCTTGCTTTTTATCTCTCCACATTTAAGTGGAAATATGAGTCAAAAAAAGACAAATTGTTCTATGCTCCCTTCTTAGCTGCCACCAAGACAAATGATGCTCCTATAGGTTATGGGAACATTTCAAGTAGCTAAGAGCCCTTTATTACTTTTTACTAGTGCTATGTGTAATAAAGGAATGAAGAATTAGCAGTATAGCATATCACTTAGATAATGAGCACCTACTGAATTTGAAGCATTATGTGTTCCTTAGTCAACCACCCTATTGCTCATTCCTTTATTCTTATATATGTGGAGTAGGAGAAGTGAACAGAGAGAAAGATATATACACTTATGTGAGTGTGGGTAAAGGGGGTCGTGTGTATGTGTGTGCATTCTGCTAGGCAATATGCTGGTGTAGATGCCTAAAAATAGTGTCAAAAATGACAAAAGATAGTGCCAATCTTAAGAAGTACATTTACACTTAAATTTTACACACACACACACACACACACACACACACACACACACACACTTTCATGGTGCATGGCATAAAAAAGATTTCCAAAAACATTGTCACAGGAGTTCTGCATACCAAGATGGATCATGCAGAGGTGGTACTAGATCTGGGCTTTGAAGGATGGGTTGAGAATTCTATGTCTATATGACAAGTATGTTCATGCAGAAATATGCCCTAGTAGTTCCCACCCCTTGATTCTGCTCCAGAGAAGAGAAAATTGAGAAATCATTCAACCATATATATTTTAGATAAGAATTTTTTTTATTATGTTCAACCATATATTTTTCATAGGTAAAAAAATAAAAAGACTAGATGGGAGAATATAGGTCAATACAGATAATGGTGTGACCTATGGTAGGGGATAATAATGAAGAATGAGAAATTAGACTAGAGGTGGTGATTAAAGACCCTTTTACCCTCTTTACAATGATATTTTTTTCTTTTGACAAATAAAATGTCTGTAGTAAAAGATGCTAAATTATTAACGGTTTTTCACTCTGAGTGGGGAGAATATGGATATTTATTACATTACTATTTATAATTACTTTTTTTCTTTTAAAAAAGGATGGATGGAATTTCCACAGATATACAGAAAGGGAATGGAAAAGTCCACAGTACACACTGAGGAAATTCAGCAAGGCCATCAAGATTTATAAATTAGAAAGTGTTATTTTGCATTTTCATTACCAGAGTAAGAAATCCTAATTTTCTTCAATAAGCAGTGAGTAAGCCATATGAAGTTTTTGAAAAGTGTAATAGAAATTGTTCTGATATTGAATATCAAAAAAATTTATAAGATTAAATTCTTGAAATCTGCATATATTCATCATGTGTTGCTATAACCCAATTCTCTTGTTTGGGCTAGAGAACCAAAGAAGGGAAAGGTAATAGTAGTCTACTCAAATTGTTCAGGGAGATGGCAGGAAGGGACTGAACTAAATGGCAGCAGGAAACAAGAGATGAAAGAGGCATAACTAATTGAGTGCAGCAAAGGTACAGGGAGGAGCCAAGGATAGCTCTTTGGTAAGTGGTAATATTGAGAGAAATAAAAAAGTCAGATTATTTTGAGATGATATTATAGCCTCTTTATCACCTGATGGGAATGATCAAGAAAAGAGGGAAAAATGGGTGCTGCAGGAGAGAATGGCCTCCTATAGGAGCCATACCCTAAGGTGGGCAGAAAGCTTGGAACCCAGTGCCTCTTTCATGGACCTAGCCTTAGATAAGGGACACTGAGAGTTCCTCCATTGTCACTAAACATGTAGATGGGTAGATCTGGTCATGGCAGCGTGTGTCTGTTCTCTTCTCATTGTTTCTATGTTCTCAGGAAGATAGAAAGCAAGTTTGTTATCTTAGGGAGAAGATGGTGGCAGAGATGGATGGTTGATAATGAAGGAGGTATGAAAGAGTTATCCAGCATAGTAAGAGAAAATTTACAAAGGAAATCAATAGGGTTGTTGGACAGAACTAGGATCAGACTTGTGGATAATGCTCACTTATTTAAGATAAGATCAAGGAGTACTGGTGTGTAGTTTTCTCCTGACATGTGTAGATGTTGAGCAGACTGAGAGCTGAGTTATGACCAGAGTTGGATTTTGCAGGTATCTAAGAAGATGCAATGAAAGAGGCCAAGTAAATGAAGGCATAAGCTAGAGGTAAGCATAAAAGTGAACTATATATATAGAATCTAAGTTTAGAGGAAGGAATATGAGAATTTGAGGGAGATGAGAAATGTATGGGGTAAACAAGTGGTATGGCCAGGGGGCTAAAAATTCAGAAGGGCCAATGAATTGTTTGGGAAAGAAATAGAAGGAATGTGTTAGAAACATCTGAAGACGGGAGTGGAGAGTGGGGTGCTTGACACTGAGACTGTGGAGGGAGAGCTATTACCTAATGACAAAGTCTAGGATAACCCCATGAGAGTGGGTAAAGTACACAGAAGACTCTAGCCAAAGAAGAGAACAAGGAACTAAAAAGTCAGGATATTAGCAGGATTGTCTGCAAGGATATTAAAATTAAAAAAAAAATGTGACAGAAGTAGTGATGGAACGAATTGTGTGATAAAATCTTCAAGAAATGAAGAAAAATAGTCTGGGAGTTGGTTAGATAAACTTCAGTAAGTTGGGATAGTGGGTAATCTTCCGGTATCAACTTCAAAAAGAATCGGGTTTTAAAGAAGAAGAGAAGGAATACACGTCTGACAGCAACAAGAATCATGAAAAGACAATTATCCTAAGTCCAGATACAGTAGTATAAGGTGCCACTGCTACTTGAGAAGACTTTTTAAGTGTCTTCAAGGGAAAGCCAGATTTAGGTTAAAGATGGGAATACTCTGAGAAGAGCTGAAGTATGAAGGGAAGTTTTTCTGATGACTGTGTATTCCAGAGGGTGAAGAGGAATGGTTTGGGGTTGAGGAAGGTGGGAGATGCATCCTAATTACAGAATACTCCAAGCTGTTTGAGAATGAGCATCCATGTGGTCTTGGGCTCCTGTGTGGCTGAAGAAATTCAGATAGAGGGTACAAAGGAGTTCATACTGGTGTTTTCCTAGGGGGTGATAGCGCCTGGGGCATTGTGTGGGGAGGACAGCATCTTGACAGGAGCACACATAGCCAAGCATGTTATTTCTTCAGTTGCATCAAAACAAGCTGAGGTCAAAGAGGAACACCAGGAGCACACAAAGATCTTTTGAATGTGCCCTGTTTCAGCTCGCTCATGATGAGGGTCAATCTTCCCAGGAGCTCATGGGCTGCTTAGTAGTATCTTTTGGTATTCCTTCCCCATCAAGAGCTTTAACACCTGTGACAGCCAACCCAAAATCTTCTACCAGCTATTATTTTTTCTATCAAACATATTTCCATCAATTTCCCACCTCAGCCACTGTGCAAAGCTGCCGTGGGAGTTAGGTGTAGAGTGCGGTCATCAAACTTGAACAAAGGGAAAAGGGAAGGCTATGCCCTGGAGAGAAGTTTTTGGATCTTTAAACATAAACAGAAAGAAGATAGACTCTAAGCAGCATTTTAGTCCCCCCAAAAAGATTAATAAACTAGGGAACCAGTAGTGTTCAGAGGTAAGAAAAATAAACAGTGGCAGGTCAATGATACCATAGCTGCATGCCTCAGTTGCTAGGGGTGGGGAAAGCAGACAAGTTAGAAATAGGAATTTCTAAATCTTTTTTGGAATCCTCTGGTTTAGATCATTTAAACAAGGCTTTTATCTTTTCGATTGGCATATTCAGATGAGAACTACAATAAAGGAGTGGTTACTAATGACTTTGATTTGGGAGAATCCCTCTGCAAAGTAAAACGATGCGTTGACTTTCAAAGCAGTTTGGATGGCCAAATGTTGTCTTTTTAAAAACAATACATGAACCCAAATAGCCAGTTTCTCTTTTTTCTACTATTGAGGCCTTAATCAGATAAACTGATAGACTCAAATTTTGACTTACTTTACAGAGCAAATAAATTCAATCAGAAAATGTTAAACAGTCATTCATCATAGACCGGAAGGAAAGACCACATGAGGATTCAGGAAAAGGAAGATGATCATTCCACATTCTTGAGATCCCCAGTCATTCCTAGAGTACCTCCTATACTTCCAGACCCAACAACGTCCATAGTCTATGCCCCTTCTGAGAACATCAGCATGTGCTTCCACCTCCCACTCGAGGTGTCTGTGTTTATGATAGTCATCTCAGAAAAGCTCCTTATGCAACATCATGTATGTCAAGGTTGGTACAAAAATATTAACATTTGAATTTCTTGATTCTCAAGTTTATATTTCCAATTTAAACATTCAAATGCTGTAGGTGTTTTCATTTGTTTTTATGTGCATTTACATATGTATATAGAAACATATCACGTTGCATGACTAACCACTTCCTTCAGGCTCAGGAGTATAAATTTCCCAAAGACAAGTATTTTCAACTCACCAATGTTGCAAATATCCTGAATAACTGTTATTCTGGAAATACGTTATTGTACCATCATCAACAGCAGCAAGGAGAAAATAGTTATGACTCTGGTATGCTTAATTTATTATATTTTTAGCAATTTTCTGGGAAGCATTTTATGTTTGAAGCAAATTTCTATTAGAGAGAGATTATTTTCCAGGTATCAATTCAGCTAAACCATTAGTTCCTTAATGGTTCTTTTTTAAAACTGAATAATTAATTTTAAAGGATGTCTGAATGTTCTTTCAAAATGTGTCCATATTCATTCAGTTTAAAGAAAAAAAAAAACCCTTAATGGTTACCTTTGTAAACCTGCCAAATTACTAGCATAAAACACACAGGTCTTTCATTGCATTGAATCTTGAATCATTTTCCTTTCTTAAGGATTTAAGGGAACTCAATATATAAATATTTTAAAATATTTCCTAGAAGTTTCCTTGGCCTTCCAGTGATAATGAATTGCCCTTTTGGGTCAACCTCATTGCACCCATAGGTCCTAGATAACATAAAAAAAATCTATTCCATTTTCTTATATCATAAAAAAATCACCACCCTATGTCCAACACAATGTGAACATTTTCTCCTTAAACTACTGGTATTAATAGTAGCATGCCATTTTTCACAATGAAACAAATAAATTGAAATACAGCTCATCTCCACCTTTTGCTTCACTTCATTATCAAGCCAAAAAATATCAAAGCATATGTTCAGAGAAGCAAGCCATTAAACAAAGAGGTTTGCACATTGTTTTTCATATGTGTAAAATTTCAAATTGTAATATAGGAATGGAATAAAATCTATAAATCTATAACTTGATTAGATTCTTGTAACTTGGTCAATGTTTACACAGTCAATGTTCAAAGGATCACTGGCTGAAATCAGGAGGCCTGAGTTCTGGTCAATGATCTGACACATGCTTTGTGAACTGAGAAAGGCTGTGTCTCAACTTCCTTATATGTAAAGCTGGGAAAATAACATCTTCCCTTACATGGTGCGCAGAGTTTTTGTAAAAATCAAATTTTATAGATACCTAGATACATAATCGATTAATAAATCTTTTGTAAATTGTGAAGATCAAAAACTAATGATGTACTGTATGGTAACTAACATAACATGATAAAAAATTATAAAATAAATAAATATGAATGTAAATCATTATTACTGCTATAATTATTATGGGCTTAAGACACATGATGGACCAGAAGGTGAACTATTATTAAGTATTTTTTATTTCCATTCACTCACTCTAATAATTAAAGGAATGACTATTCATGCATGAGTTTACACTATTTTAAAAAGAGACCAAATTTAACAACATCCATACAATGTACTCCAAAGGTTCACTAATCTCTGATATTCTCAGCCCTTTGCCCTGCTCTTTTCTCCCTACTCTACCAAAGTTTAAGATGTTTTGAAATTGGAATAGAAGGAGTCATTTATTGTTTCATTGTCACCAGCAGAGAAGTCTGACAACTAGAGTCCGATAGGGTATGTGCAAGAACTTGTGATTTTTTATTTATCATCATGACTATAATTTTTTTCAGTTTTAAAGTCCAGTTTTTATTTAAATTCCAGTTAGTTAGCACTCAGTGTAATAATGGTTTCAGGTGTACCATACAGTGATTCAACACTTCCATACATCACCCAGGGCTCATCAGGACAAGTGTCCTCCTTAATCCACTTCACCTATTTCACCCATCCCCTAGCCCCGCTAGGACTACAAATTTTTAGAAGTCTTTCTAAAACATTAAAATGACTTCTAATTAATTGTTGCCAAGATGATAAGATTTAGATGCCTATGAGGCTTTGTTATAGTTTATAATGTTTTGCAAGTTGTTCACAGAAACAGTTAACAGGAGACAAGAGGGGGATTTATTCTCTTGGAATATCCAAGGCCAGAATAAGTATACCTGGGACTGTATTCAAGCTACTAAGAGTCTGAGCTTAGGAGAGAAAGGTCCTTTCATTTGCAGTGGCAGAACCAGAAATAAAGAAAGAGATGATATATTAGTTTCCTAGAGATACCATAACAAATTGCCACAAACTTGGTAGCCTAAAACAACAAATTTATTTTCTCCCAGGTCCAGAGGCCAGAAGCCTAAAATGGTGTCAGCAGGGCTACCCTCCCACTGACAGCTCTAGGGGAGAATCTGTCCTTGCTTCTAGCTTCAGGTGGTTCCTGGGGTTGCTTAACTTGTGGTAGGTTTAACCCCAATCTCTGTCTCCATCTTTACATAGCCTTCTCTATACCTCTGTCCCTTTCAGTTCAACCTTGCAGTGTTCTAGAGATGAAACATTCTCAAAAACCATGTAGGTCTACCATGTCTGTTATGGGCATCCACACCAGTAGACAAAGAGGGTCCTCCATAGCTCTTTCCTGGATAACCCCATCTCTATTGCTGGTGTCTGCTAAAATGGTTAGTTGGACCCATGTGTTCCATACTTCATCTCTTCAGCAAAAGGTTTTCTAGCCACACCCCCGGCTTTCTCTCCAGAACATGTGTTCTCAATAATCAATTTTATAATTTTAGCATCCTTTGCAATCTGGCTACGCTGAGAACCTCCCAAATCACCAAGTGTTGCTTCCTTTTTGCTCAGCAGTTCCTACTTCAATTCTCTTTCCTTTTGCATTTTACTATAAATTGCAAGGAGAAATCAGGCCACATCTTCAACACTTTGGAAATCTCCTCAGCTAAATATCCAAGTTCATCACTTAAAGTTCTGCTTTCCACAGAGCAGAATACAACTTAGCCAAGTTCTCTGCCACCTTATAACAAGACTCACCTTTCCTCCAGTTTCCAATGATGTGTTCCTCAATTCCTTGAGACAGTACCAGAAGTACCTTTAACATTCACATTTCTGTTAGCATTCTGCTCGTGACAATACATGTATTCTTTAAAACAATGGATGCTTTCCCTACTATACTCTTCTTTTGAGCCCTCACCAAAATCACCTTTAATTCCATATTTCTACTAACCATCTTTTCAGTGCCATTAGAGCTTTTTCTATCATGCATGTCAAAACTCTTCCAACCTCCCCATTACCCAATTCAAAAGCAACTTCTACATTTTTAGTTATTTATTACAGCAGCACCCTACTTCCTGGCACCAAGACCTCTATTAGTTTCCCAGGGCTGTTGTAACAAATTACCACAACTTCAGTGGCTAAAAACAACATAAACAGAATCTCTCACGATTCTGGAGGCCTGAGTTTGAAAATCAAGGTGTTGACAAGACCACAGTCCCATCAGAATCTTTAGAGGTAAAATTTCCTTTACTTCTTTCAGCTTCTGTTGTCTTGAATGGTTTTTTTTTTTTTTTTGCCTTGGGGCTGCATGATGCCCCCCATCTTTGCATGAACTTCTCTCCTGTGTGTCTGTGTCCTATCCCCTTAAAAGGATATCAGTCACTAGATTTAAAGCCTGCTCCAAATCCAAGATGATTTCATTTTGCAGTTCTCAATGTAAAGGCCCTATTTCCAAGTAAGGTCATATTCACAGGTATTGAGGGTTAGGAGTTTGACATCTTTTTGAGGAAACACTAATAAACATACCACAAATGGAAACTTATGACTTTCACTCTTATTGTCCACCAATATTTTGGTGTTTCTGGTTTATTCCCTGAGAAATATAACAGAGATTGTCCCATTACCTCATTACAATAACAACATGCATTTGGGGTAGGAAATCCTATCCAGAAGTTCTGGAGAATCAGACTTCCAAGCTAGACTTAAGGAAGTCACTGTGCCCAGGGGATTTACTTTTAGTAAGGCTTTGAACTCCACAAATGTGAGAAGAGTGGATTCTGGATGTATGAAATGAAATGGGAGATGGGAGGAGGAAAAGGAACTGGTACCTGCGCTTTTAAGTCAAATAAAGAAGTTGTGTCAACAGCAGCAGTGCCTAGAAGTATTTTGTTATCTCTAGATCTCAAAACATTCAATTGCATGTTGATTGTCATCAATTATTACCCATATGTCTGACAAATCTATTTTCTTTCTTGGCGCTAATCTAGTGAACCCAAGCAAAAATGATCAGTATTATTGAAGAGAAGGAGAAATGTAAACAAGATGTTACAGAATACTATTGAAAATTACACATTTCTGTGCATTAAATCATTCTGCTATATAATAGTTTTTAGTAAAGCTAGTATTAGTAGCATAAAGAAACAAATCAAATTCCAAAGCTGATCAAGTGTTCTTTCAAGACAAACAACACCACCCTTGACGTGGAAAAGGAAGAGGGAGGGGTTTGCATCTGGTCAGTTAAAAATAGTAACATTTGGTTCAACAATGTCACCAGCAGTTTCATAGCAAGTGCTGTAGTTTTAAAGGACCACAAATTTCACTGGTTTCTGAAATTATTTAGAACAATCAGACCAACTATCCGTGAATAAATTGATGAGGTGTATCTGTTGGCAAACCCTCACTCTCCCATAGAGATGTGTAAACACAAATGAAATAAGAGATCTCAAGCAACTTATGACATTTTTATTGAGAGGGGGAGTAGCTCTCTCTTTAATCCAATATGTGGTTATAGATTACTTCTTTTTAAAATCGAGATTAATTTTTTCATGTTATAGAAGTCATATGCTTACTGAAGAGAAAAGGGCTAAAGACTTAGAAAGTAAAAGCCTACCTCCAATCTTGTTCCCAGATGTTACCAGTGACAATGACCATTGTCTTTATTCTAAGTTTTGCATGCTCATATCAGCCTAGATTTTAGGGGGAAGATAGAAGCAAGGTTGTTTCGTCTTTTGTTTTTGTTGTGGTGGTGGTGGTGGTGGTGGTAGTTGTTTTACATAAATGATACTCTCCTATAACGTCCCCAAAAGAGGTATTGGCTGCAAATACCTGCAAGAAGTTGCTGAAATCCGGAAACTGAGTCAACTTGGGATTCACCTACTTCAGTAAGTTTTACCTCTCACTTTTCTCTACCCACCAGTGCCCATGTGGAGAAGGTACCTTCCACAGTGCCACTAGAGAACCCTTACATACACGTGCCTTTATCATTGTACCCCACAACACTGTTAAATTATTATCTTTCATATGTGATATCTCCCACAGAACAGCATCCTAAAGAGCTTTCCTCCATTCATGGGCAGAACAATCACAAAAATGAAAACAAAGTAGCTTCATAGCAAGTCATACATACTCATCCATTTTGGGATGAAATCGATTCCTTAATATTCTTTGATCAAGCAAAGAGAGGAGGCTGATTGTGTAGTCACAAGGTATCTTAAAGAAGCTACTCTGTTTCCATCCAGAAGCAAGACAGACTAAAATAGTTAATCCCTCTCATGATCACAACACAGAAGCAGGAAGTAAAGGCATGCCCCGGTGACAGAAAACTGCAAGAGGCATCTTTACAGAGTGATCAAGTATTTCCTTACTCTCTAGCCTGTCACAGGGCTGGGACATAATTATAGGAGTAGGGATCGGCCAAGAAGGTAAAAATAGTTGATGAAGATTATAAAGAATGTGTCAACCTCATAACTCTGGACCAATTCTTTGCAATTACTATAGTATAGCATATAAGGGCATGAGATTTCAGTGCTCACAAAGTAGAAAGATGAAAGGTCCAAAACTAGGATGGAAAAACTAGGGACAAAACAATCACATATTTTTAGTCAAAACTGTCCAAGTAAAGACCAGTTCTTTTGTGAGTAGGAATTAGGAATTAATGCCCCAAACATATATTAGACTATTTGTATTAAGTGTGGGAGGTTGTGATGGTTAAATTTAAGAGTCAACTTGGAGGGTGTTTTTGGATGACCTTAATATTTAAATTGGTAAACTCCGAGTAAAGCGGATTGCATTCATAATGTGGGCAGCCTCATTCAATCAGCTGAAGAACTGATTAGAACAAAAAGACTGTTTTCCACAAGCAAGGATTTTTTCAGCAGACTGCCTTCAGATTTCATGTGAACCATTGGCTTTCCTATGTCTCCAGCCTGCCACTGCAGATCTTGGACTTGCCAGTGTCCATAATCATGTGAGCCAATGCCTTATAATAAACTTCTTACTGTATATGCACATACATGCTGTTGGTTCTATTTTTCTGGAGAACCCTACTATAGGGGTCTGTGCATATACATCACATATATCTGCTTTCAATTAACAGTTTAGTGAACTGCACATAGTGTCTGAACATACACATGCATATTTACAGTCTTTTCTAAATAATTTGTTCTATTTTCAAGACTGTTAACACTGTATTGTTGAAATCAAATACTTTATCCTAATGGTTCTTGATCACAATTGCAGCTAGTACACTACTCTCCAGAGTTTGTAGGTTCTTTAAGATGCTTCAGTGAATGTTGTCTTAAAAATGCCTCTTCCTCTCCGGCTGCAGTCAATATCACAACCACTCCTACATTCCCTCCTTTCTTTTCTACAATGCTCTCAATTTACCTTTAGAAATAGCAGGATTAGTATGTATGCATTTCTATTCTGGAAAAAGAAAGAAAACATCCAGATATGTAGATTTTTGTCTAGAGTTCTAGATTTTTAGACTACTAGACATTCAACTTTTAGGTATTCTAGAGATCTAGATTTTTAGGGGATCAACTGTAGTGAGCTCTTTGATATCAGCTTAGCATCACTGGTCCTGGAACTCCCTTTTCTCAGAATCCCCTTCCCCATATAATTCTGGATAATAATATTCCAATGAGAGGCACTTGCAATGGATGGCAGAAGAAATGGAGAAACCAATGTTTGCTGGCAGCAGTTGCAGAATTGCCCACTGTGGTGCCTTACTAGTTTGCTTGGGCTGCCATCACAAAATACTGCAGAGTGAATAGCTTAAACAACACATTTTTTTTTTCCTTTCACTTCAGGGGGCTAGAAGATGAGCTCAAGGTGTCAGCAGGATTAATTTCTTCTGAGGCCACTATCCTTGACTTATGGATGGCTGTCTTCTCACTATGTGTTCACATGGTTGTCTGTCTGTGAATGTATGTGTCTGGTGTCTTAACCTCTTCTTAAAGGACACCAATCATATTGGATTACAGACCACTTAGTGACCCTATTTTAACTTAATTACCTCTTTAAAGGCCGTATCTCTACATACAGTCATATTCCAAGGTAGTGGCAGTCAGGACTTGAACACATAAACTGGGAGATGGAGGGACACAATTCAGCACAAAACAGCACCCCATGCAAATAAGACTGAGATTTGCGGCTGTTTTTAGGGGGACTGGTTCCTGAGAATCACCCCCGCTTTGATACAACAGGTGAATAAGATGATCATCTGTTCACCCTACCTCCCCAAATGCCTCAGATTCACAGCAGCTTTCATGGGGCACTCCAGTTGTTATCCCTCTGGCAGGGGCTTCCCTAATCTTTGTTCCAGAGTTCTCCCAATGGTTTTGAAAGCCCAGGTTCCATGTGTTAGAACTCTCCTCTCTGAAACAGTGAGAGGGGCTTCTCACACATTTAAGTTATGCTAATTCATCCATATGACCTCAGAAGAGGAAAAAAAGAAGGATATAAAACTAAATCATGTCAGTGATTCGGCATATATCTCATATTGAACATAAGACAGAGGACTGAATCTCTTGTTCCTTTAACTGTCAGTGCTTACATGCTTTTCATGAGATATTTCTCCATGCTGATTTAAATGTAATTCTTCATGAAATAACCACTTCTTGTACAAGAAAGGCCATAAATACAAGCCCAATCCTTTCATGTTCAACTGAAGAAACAGCCCTCCATTCACAATGAACACAGAACTGACAGTGTTGGACTTACTCAAAGTTTATGCAGGCACTTTCCAAGTAACTTTTGAGAACAATTTCGAGTTTACACGATATTCATCTTATGCTTTGACTTAGAGCCTGACCCTGACATAAGATGTAACTCTGCTAAATATAAAGCAGTATAAATACCTGGTGTCCAGGCAGCTGTGATCTATGTGGAAGTGCTTCACAGAGTTTCTGGGTCATAGTATGTACTTGGCAACTAGTAGAAGACTTCCAGTGTAGGGTGAGGAACATGGACCTAGGTGCCAAACATCTCAGGTTAAATTCCACTTCTACTTTACTAGCTATGAGAAATGAGGGAAAATACTAAATTTCTTTGCATCTATGGTCTCTTCTTTGTAAAATGGAGGTGAGTATTACCTTAGTGGGTTATCTGGGGGATTAAATATTATGTATTTATACAATACTTAAAGCACTTGAAAAGTGCCTGACACATTGTCTGAGATAAATATGTTTTATAATTGCTACTCTTTGTTAAATTTTTCTCCCATTCTGTCTTTCAAAAACATTTTTATGGAACTATAGTACACATACAGAAAAGAACACCAATCATAAATATATAGCTCAATGAGTCAAAAGGTAAGCCCACCCCCAGAACCTCCACCTTAGGTCATAAACTACAAATATATATATATATATATACACACATACATATTTTTTTAAGATTTTATTTATTTTTTTGTCAGAGAGAGAAAGTACAAGCAGGGGGAGTCGCAGGCAGAGCAGGTAGAGGGAGAAGCAGACTCTATGCCAAGCAAGGAGCCCGATGTGGGACTCGATCCCAGGATGCTGGGATCATGACCTGAGCTGAAGGCAGACACTTAACCAACTGAGCCACCCAAGTGTCCCAACTACAAATATATTTTCCTAATTACTACACAATGCCCCTCCTTCCTCTCAACAGCTATCTTGATTTCAAACCATAGATCACATCTGAGGTTTTGGAAGTTCATACAAGTGGAATTACAATACCTATTTTTTAACTGCATACTGTGCTTGTAAAAATCACTCAGACTCTTGCACATAGCTATAGTTCATATATTTCCATCACTATATAGTATCTTGTTATGTAAATATAATTTTATCTATCTGTTAACAGACATTTAGTTTCCAGTTTTTTATTAATAGACTTAAAATATTCTTACATACATCTGTCTCTTGGAGCATGTGTATGCATTTCTGTTGGGCATAAAACTAAGAGTAGAATTGCTAGGTCATAGGATCCATGTACAGTTAACTTGAACAGATGCTCCCAAGAAATTTTTCCAAAGCACTTGAACACCTTTTACTCCTACAAGCACTATATGAGAGTTTTAAAATTTTGCCTTCCTGGTGGCTATTCCCTTTAACTACCAGTTTTTATCATTTTCAGGCAATTTACCAATCTCTTCTTCATCATGTCCATGGCTTGGCACTAAAATGGGATCCAACTATGATGCCAGATGGGGACATTTTTTAACCAACTGCGACATTTTATCATTTGGAAATTTTCTTTAGAAAGTGTTGATGTGATAAATAGTAAGTCATTCAGTAGCTAGGGAAAGCTTGGAAACCAATAACTCAACTCTATGTATTACGATGCAAATTATTACGATTTTATTCAATGACAATCCACAATGTCCTCCTTGATTGTTAATGAAATTTTGCCCCTTCCTACATACTCTTGGGGATTGCCTGATCTTTCTTTATTAAATCTTCCTATCCTTTAATTTCCCATTTCAGTCTCAAAGGGCCACTACACTTCTCACTTAAATATGTGATGCTGAATATATTGTTTCTGCTTGCAATTTTTAATTATTGTTATTATATATCAATAACACTTCTGCAGAAGTTGTCCTCAGCTCCTGGAGACCACACAGAGTTCCTTGCCATATGGTCTTCTTACAGCATGGCTTTTTACTTCATCAATCCAGCAATGGAGAAAAGTGTCTTTCCAATCAGCTAAAATAGACTCCTCTATAATGAAAGATAATAGTGGGAGCGACATCCCATCACCTTTGCCTTATTGACTTCATTAGAAGAGAGTCACTGTTCCCCCTCCCACACACACCCAAGACAAGGGGACTATACAAGGGTATGTATTACTGAGGGTTGATATGGGATGTGTCTGTCATGTCCACAAATAATTTTAAAAGTTTAGAGGAAAAAATCAAGATCTTCTAACTGCACATCTACCGTGGACCCCACATGAAGGTAATAGAATCATAACTCTCCCTGCTGTGTTACTACCACTGGTGTTTGAGATGAGCCGGGTCAAGTGGAGAGGAAAGATAATTTCCAAGTGAAGAGGAAGAATGTCATTATGTAGAAAGTCAATGTGCCAAAAGAAAAAAACAAAAAACAAAAAACACAGAAATGCATGGGCATAAGGCATTCTTGCACCACTGTAGGGTATAGAGAAACACATGAAATGTGAAGATATCCATATTCTGGATGTACTTTTAAGAATAAGACTAGCAATGAAAGGAACTATAAAGTTTAATGTGGCTTGATTTAACAGTAGAACTATCACAAAACTAAAAATCGGGGCAAGTCTATCGCACATATAATTTCTAAGTTTTGCATGTGCCCCACTCTAGTAAAGCACTGTATATGTGTGTATACACACATACACACTTTAAGTAATAATTTCCCATAAAGTTATTGTCATATAAAAGAAAATGGCTCTGATAGCCCCTTTTCTTAGCTGAAATATCATTCCTTTCCTTTCTAAAAACTTTTGTTATTTTGTCTGGTTGCACGTCCAGGTCTAAATTACTTCCCCCAGAAACCTTTTTCTGCTAAACTCTGTTGAACTGGTAGTACTAGTTGTCTAAGGGATTTTTTTTTTTAAGATTTTATTTATTTATTTTAACTGACACAGAGAGAGAGAGAGAGAGTGAGAGAGGGAACACAAGCAGGGGGAGTGGGAGAGGAAGAGGCAGGCTTCCCGCAGAGCAGGGAGCCTGATGCGGGGCTTGATCCCAGGACCCTGGGATCATGACCTGAGGCGAAGGCAGTTGCTTAACCAACTGAGCCACCCAGGCGCCCCATGTCTAAGGGATTTTAAAACACACCTGAAGCAGTCCTAGTGGCTAAGGGAAATTTCATTTATGGCTTCATTTGCTCAGGTACTAAAAAAACCAACACTACTCTGAGATGTATGACAGGCCTGTCATAGATTAGAATTGAAATTCCTAGAAATATGGGCAAGTGGTCTTCAAAATGGGTTGCATGTAGCCCAGGTGGTGAGGAAGACAAATGAAAGATGGAAGAATACTGGAATGTATGTTCAAATATAAAAATAGAAGAAGGATGTTTTGTCACTATTTAAGATTAATATATGGGCCTTGGGTTTATTAATTTGAATGTCACATAATCACATGTCATCTATGCGTTTGGAGTATCCTGAAGGAAAGGTGAGGGTAAAGACTGACAACTGAGACCTCAATTATTCACTTGCTTTTGGCATATTGTGGTGTTTTACACTTTACTGTGTCTAGTTAAGTAGAGATATTATGTAATTTTAACTAAACTAACCCTGTTGAAATGTCTGGGAAGCCTTAAAATGTTCCCACTAAGGAACCATGTATAATTGAGAGGGAAGCAAACCATAAGAGATGCTAAACTCTAGAAAACAAACTGAGGGTTGCTGGAGGGGGGTTGGTGGAGGGGGAAGGGATAACTGGGTGACAGGCATTAAGGAGGGCACTCGCTGTAATGAGCAATGGGTGTTATATGCAACTGATGAATCACTAAGTTCTACCTATGAAGCTAAGAAGATCATTAAAAAAGAAGACACTTGTATTGTTGGGATAGGCTCTCTAAACACCACAGAAAAGGATATGGGGGCATTACCAGATCTGACAAGAAGCCCAAACTATGTAAATAATCAAAAAGATTACTTAAAATATGTATTCATGACCACCATTGTTAATGACATTCTGAGTTCCATGTATGCATATTTTCCCATCAGGTATTAGTTAATGTAATTCAATGCCACATTCCATTTGTTTCTTATTTTTATTTTTGAGGTAAATTTTTTATATATAACAGTCATTTAAAACTAATATGGAAATAAACTCAACTTAGACCCACTCCTTTGATTCACTGTAGCATAAATTTTAAACCAGGATTTAAACCAAGAATTTCGATAATCAAAAAAATATTTAGTCACGTTGTTCACTAAAAAGTATCATTAATTAAAATCCTTTGGCAAGAGAAAAATGTTTTTCAACTGCCAAAAAATTAAATATACATATTTTATATGTTTTATTTTTTCCCAACTTCTGGATGTCTATTTTATGTATGCTATAATGTATATATCAGAACATGGTTGTATAACCTATAAATAAATAGATTTGTTAGAGCTGAGACCTCAAAAATTTGTAAGCCCTGGTTTACATTCTTGCTTATTACTAGAGTATTCATAAAGGCTATTTTTTCCTTCCTTAAACTGCATAAATAAAATTTTTTAAACTATGTTCCATGAAGCTATTCTTCTACTTGGAAAAATAGAGGTTAAACAAGTCAAATCATTTTTTTTTAATCTAGACATCTCAAAACCTCAAATATGCTAATGTGTCAAGTCAGTCTCTAAGAGGAGGACTGAATATATAGCATTTCACAGATTTTAGTCCATGGAACCCTATTTTCATAAAACATCTCATGGAATTGATGTTCTGATTAAGACACTTTGGAATACACTGACAAACATTCTTTGATTTTTATCTACTACTTATAGAACTCTATAATAAATAACCTTGTAGCTCTAATGATTACTTTAATTGTGATAAAAGTAAAGCTAATTCATGCAACCCCTCTATCTACTTCCTGAGTTAAATCCTTCTTACAGTCAACCATTCTGTGCTTATATTTAAATTCCTAACTGTCCTGATCCAATATTGTCCATTACTTTCCTTATTCCATGATTCTGAGCCTCCTAACATCTAACTTAAAACAACTTTCCTTCCTTAACCACATTCATTAACTTATACTTGAACACTGTCCTATCCCTTCAAGGACAGACTATGGCCAAAGTATTTATTACATGACAAAATAATTGTTTCTAAGTGTTAAAGGCCTCTTCATAGTTGTTATGAAAATACAAGATCTAGAAGGAAGACCTAAATTGAAATCAGGAGATTCAAAAAGAAGTACAGATGGAGATAGCAAGTAACTTTAAATGAATTCAGAAGAGTGCTTGTAGATAACCCAAGGAGGCCGGAAACATATTTTTCTGTGCGGCTGGTTGTATGGTATGTAGGGAAAGCCTAGAAACCTAAAGGCAATTCTCCCTAAGAAACATTCATTTTAGTAGAACCTTCAGTAACATCACTCTCGGGAGTTAGTGATGTTGTCACGTAAGCCAATATGGTAGTATCAAGTGAGGAAGCTGTTGGAGAGGCAAGCCTGGGGATTGTGTTCTAAGGTTATTTTGAATACCAGTAGATAGACAGCTGCTTATTCAGGCTATGTGTATAGCTGGCTCTGGATTGCCACTCCAGCTCATTGCCACCTGGATCACATGGTCCATTTGTTCAAAATGAGCTCTTTATCTCTCATGGCTACAAGCCAGATAGGTCTGTCAGCTGTGGTAACTCAGCAGCAACCTAACGCTCTGCTGGCATAGGACAGTCAGTTCTTAGCAGGATTCATGGATGGAAGCTCCCAGTCCAAAGTTCTAGAAACCCCCACATGAAATTAGAAAGGCTATGCCGCCTGATGATCTAGCAAAGAACAAGACTTACATCAACGAAACTAGCAATGTGTCCCATAACTAGTGCATGGGCAATGTTATCATAGTAAAAACATAATAATGTTAAAAATTAAAAATCTGGGTGTAGTCAGATAGAAAATAATTATGGTATTATTATGAATGTAGTTAAACCTTTGGGCTGAAGTTGCAAAACATCACAAAGGGATTTGGTTGCCCAATTCCTATAAATGCTTTAAAAATGTACTCCTTGCTGAATAGTTTTCTAACAGGAAATAAATAACAACCTTGAGTTTATGGACTCCACTACATTTTCTTTGGCAGCCCTATCTCACTCTCTCAGCTGATGGGAATTAATTTATAGCAAGAACACTTGGTATACAACATTTCTTGTTGTGTCCTGTCTGTAGTGTGCTTTGATGTCTGAAGCTCCAAATTTCATAGCTTTAAGGTCCTGTTTAGCATGAGCCTGAAGATTTCTTTGAAAGATACTTTCATTGGATAATTTTAAAATAACACATGGACAAAATGTTATAAATTTAAAATCTGGGAATTTCTCATGCTGTTTAAATAAACAACGAATATGGCATTGCCTTTAATCTGTCTTCAATTATATAATACTGTTGATTCAGAGAGATTTTCTTTAAATGCACATCTTAGAATTGATAAGACGTTAAATACAATGAGCCTCAGATCAAAAGTGACTTAAAAGTTATCTTCATTTTATACTTTTTAAAAGTAACATGCATTTTACTGGTATCATTAATCTATATCCTTTTAAAAAAGATTTTATTAATTTAGAAAGAGAGACTGTATGTGCATATGAGTGGTTAGGTATGGGCAGAAGGAGAGGGGGAGAGAGAATCTCAAGCAAACTCAGAGCTGGTCATGGAGCACTACCCAGGGCTTGATCTCACTACCCCGAGATCACAACATGAGCCGAAACTAAGAGTCAGAGGCTTAACCGAGCCACCTAGGTGCCCCAATCTATATCCCGTTTTTTAATATAAAAAATAAATGTGGTTTTGCATGTGTGCCCTATAGGTGCTTCCTCTAAAATACATCTCAATTCTATCTACCTGCCTTTTTACCACTGCTCTCACCCATGCCTAAGCCACAACCCGCTGTCATCTCTGGCTTGGGCTACTAGGATGGTTTCCTCATTGGTCTTCATTCTTCCATTCTTGCCTCAGTAACACCATAAAGCAGACAACCTAAATTGGATTCTTTCAGTAACCTCCTGTCGCCTTTACAATTAAATCCAAACTCCTCATTGTAGCTTATGAAGCCCTGAACCAACTTACACCTGTTCTCCTGCCCCCAATCTGTCTCTGAGTTATTCTCTCCTTATCCATCTCTGTTTTATCATTTTAGCCTTCTTTCCATCTGATAGATCAAGTCAGGATTTTTCCTTCCTTAGGTCATGAAGTGATGGGACTCCTTCTGCCTGGATGTCTTTTCCACTCCACTTGTTGTCATCATTTCATTCTCTTGGTCTTTATAAAGTTTCAGCTTTGATGTTATGCCCCGAACAAGGTTGTCCCTGCCATCTAACTTAAAATAGGTCTTCTTTGCTATTATGCTAAGTTAGTCAGAGAAGGACAAATACCCCCATGATATCACTTATATATAGAATCTAAAGAACCAAACAAATAAATAAACAAAAACCAGAAACAGACCTGTAAATACAGAGAACAATGTATGGTTGCCAGAGGGGTGGGGGTGGGGGTGGGGAAATGGGCAAAATGAGTAGAGGGGAGTGGGAGGTACAGGCTTCCAGCTTTGGGATGAATAAGTCACGGGGATAAAGATACAGCATAGGGACAGAGTTAGTGGTATTAATAGTATTGTATGGTGAGAGATAGTAGCTATACTTGTGGTGAGCATAGCATAATGTATAGATTTGTCGAATCACTATTGTCCACCTGAAACTAACATTGTGTGTCAACTATAATTAAAAAAATACTAAAATAACTCCCCTTCCATTCTTCTCACTCTCAGCCCTATAATTTCCTTCATAACACTTTTTCATAATTGAGAACTATCCAGTTCTATGTTTACTTGTTTATGGTCTATCTCCTTCACTAGATTTTAAGCTCCATATAGGTAGGACCCAGATTGATTTTGTTTAGAGTCTATACATAGCACCTAGCCAAGTAGATTCTCAATAAATATTTAGTGAATAAATGAGTGGTTTTATACCTTCTAACTGCCTACATATGCCACATTCATCCTTCTCTATCACTGTATTACCTTTATTATTGAGTACTTATTTATTATGGCCAAACACGGTGCTAAGAAATGTAATAATAACATTTATATTATCAACTTATTTAAAATAGCCAATATGATAGGACTTCTTTTTACTGTATGTTATAACTTGCAATAAAGACTGAGGCACAGAGCAGTTGGATAACTTGTGCAAGTTCTCACATCTGTGAGTGTGGTCAAACAGGCTCAGCTCAGAGCCCATCTTGTTTTTTGTTTTTTGTTTTTTTAAGTTTGGGTGGCAAAACGTAAATATCTTGTCTTCTCTTTTTTTAATTTTATTTTATTATGTTAGTCACCATACATTACACCATTAATTTTTGATGTAGTGATCCATGATTCATTGTTTGCGTATAACACCCAGTGCTCCATGCAGTACGTGCTCTCTTGAATACCCATCACCAGGCTAACCCATTCCCACATCCCTCCTCCCCTCTAAAACCCTCAGCCTGTTTCTCAGAGTCCATAGTCTCTCATGGTTCATCTCCCCCTCCGATTCCTCCCCCTTCATTTTTCCCTTCCTACCATCTTCTTTTTTTAAAACCTATAATGTATTATTTGTTTCAGAGGTACAGGTCTGTGATTCATCAGTCTTACACAATTCACAGCACTCACCATAGCACATCTTCTTAATCACTAGACTATGGGCATCTGCTGTAATAGACATTTAACTCCCTCTTGTTCTATGCCAAGGATGCTCCTCAGGAGCCTCAGAATTAGCTTACAGGCTCACTGATGACCAGCACACTCAGAAGTGTCCATTATACATATGTGTTTATCTTGTTATACCTCCCAGAGCCTCAAAAAAGGAAGCCTAATGCCACTTAGGTCTCTTCTATTTGGTCTCTGTAGTAGTGGTTGGTTTCTGGATAAACTAGATCACATCCTGCCCAGAAGGTCTGGTCAACCCCAGCTATTTCTCAGATGTCTTTATTGATTTTTGAATTGCTTCTGGCTTGTTTTCAGCACATCACTTTAGTGTCTTACTTGATAGCCCTCTGACCTATTCACTACTAAACTGTTGTACAGGAATGTACTCACTCGTCCTGCCTGCAGAATAGGGCTGATTTTCTACAGTATTCTGATCAGCTTGACACTTTAAAGGGTGATCCTATAGGTATGGTGAAAGTTTCCTTGGCCATAATTTAGTAATATTTAGCAAAATGGGTTTCAGAATGATGAATGTAGTGTCATTTTGAATGTTTTATCACTTTATTACATCTATATTAACTGACCCAGTTTGTTCAATCACTAGGTATTACTGAGTATTTATTATCAAGCCAGTACAGTACTAGAAATACACTAGCAGACTGAAAAATATATAGTGCTCTTAAAGAAGATATAACCTTACGGGGAAAATTTTCATTTAATAAACACCTTAGATAATTATCTAGGATAGTATAAGGTCAAGCACTGGAATGAATGTTGAAAACAATGTGTACAATTGAAATGAAAAGAAAGCATATGGCTATGGACAGGAATTTATAGTGAAAGCTTTATGAACATGCAAGGTTATTTGGCCTACTATAGGGAACAATGTGGCATAATGGTTAAGAGAGCATGGGTAGGTGCAGAGAATCTGGATTCAGATTTGGATTTCTCCATTCACTAACTGAATGGCTTTGGACAAATTGCTGGATTCCTATGGCACCAATTTAATTATTTGTAAGTTTATAATAATAGTTTTTACCTTATAGAGTTAGTTGTGATCAGGATTGCAATGAATACTACATATAAAAGTTTAATTTAGTGATTAGACACAGAAGGTATTGTGTAACTACCATTGGCTTATATTATGAATGGTGGATGGTATTTGCATGGGAAGATGGTTGAGGAAAGAATTTCGGCAAAGGGAACAGTACCATTAAAGACCAGGAGCTGGGAAAGAGCATGGCATGTGCCCAGAAAGGAGAAAGGACGTACCTCAATGGAATCTACAATAATCTAGTACCTTCTATCAGGTAGTCTTACATTTGGACAAAAAGTAAAACTATTTGCTTTTTGGAATAACCAAAAATTCCACCCTGAGTCCAAAGAGAATTCAATATTACTCTCACTCTGAACTGTTGATTTTCATCTGCACCGCACATTGTTCCATTACCATTCCTGCCAGTCTTCCAAGAGATGCTCTCACTTTCTTAATGCAGATTGTTATCCCCTTGTTAAATGATGCCTCAGTGCAAGGAACATTCCCAAGTTACACGAATACAGATACAACTTTTAGGTTTGAACTTTGGATAGGCTAACAATACAAAGGCAGAACAAAGTGTAATATATGCCCCTGTCTTATCTGCTCTATGGTACACAGAATCATTTCTTTCCATTTTCATGAGATTGTCTTTGTATTCCTTTCCAGTAGATTTTATCAGTAGCTAGAGTGAGATGTTCAACAAAGAAGTAAGACTATATTTGAGCTCTTCCATAAAGTCATGGATGACAAATGTCAGCCTTGCTGAATAAAAGGTGGGGAGGGCTGAACGGCAAAAAGCTAATCTCTTCATATTAGAAAAATTTCTCATTTCTTTCTGCAAACAACAGGACAATTCTCCCACTCCATTTCCATAGAGTCTGTCATGTGGAGATACAGTCAAATAGCCTATGAGAGAAACAGTGCTGGTGTTCTCAGAAAGATACTGTGTGCGCCTTGCCCTTTTATCTGAGAAGCTCATAATACCTTCAGAGAGTCACATGGCTAACAGACCCTTCCAGCCAGGCTTTGCTTTAATCCCTTCTAATCCTCACCGCAGCCTGTTCTGTCAATGTTATTCTTCCCTTTTGGTCCAAAGCACATAGAATGTGCAGAACCCTCTGTACAGTTTGTGTGGCCAGGTATTCCATGCCTCACTGCCCCATACCACTAAGATACCTAATGACCCCACACTTGAGTACTGTGGCTACGGAGAAAGGGAGATGTGCTACCAACTGTGCTGTTTGGAAGTGTACCGGCCTAAAGAAACAAAGTGGGAGCAAGTTTCCGTGGCTCCACTCATAAAATCTGGGGCTTGCTGGAAAAGAGACAGATGTTCCAGTAAGGGGCAGAGGGCTCTCAGTCACTTCTGGCTTAAGATTCAAATCCTTAAGATGAGCTACATTAGATGCTGTCTATGTGATGGCAAAACGTTCATGAAAAAAAGCAGTGTGCAAGCAGATCATCTCAAACTGTAAGATTCTGGAGTCCTGTTGACAAAAAACCATTTGAGATTGGGTAAAATGTTTACTTTCCTTAGGGACATGCTGGCATTCCACATAGAGGAGGTAACTCCTCTGATGGCTGAGCAGAGTGAAAAATGGAGAGCATCCACCCTCTGCCTGCGATGCTGTTAGGTTTAGAGGGCCTTGAGCAGCCAGGGCTTGGGCATGGTGGGCTCCATTCTCCCTTTCAGGCACTGACCGCCCTCAACCCATACAGGCAGGCTATTATGATGCCATAGCAGTTGTCCAAAGAAACAGGACATGCTTACAGACAATGTCAGAGAGAGTGGACCACCCTATATCAGTGCCACCCTTGGGTACTGAAATCCCATTTTTAATAAATTCCATTTTTAATAAAGCCTATATATACATATGTATATATCCATAGCTTTAAAATAAAAATGGCTTATCGGCCTTCTTATGTTCCCTTCGTGAGAGACTAGGAAGGACTGGCCATGCAACTGAACATTTGGCCATGCAACTGAACATCTGAATACTGTGTCAGCATCTGTGCTTATCCAAATCCGATTTCTGTCGAGACCGCAAACTTCAAAATTCTGTAGCCAAGGAAGACTGGAAAATGTATAAGTCATGATTTTGCTCCTGGGTACTTAGGCGCAGTGATGAGGTGCTTAACATTCGATACCGCCTGCATTCTAATGGGCCATAAGCTATTCTGTTTTTTCTGAGGCTTTGCTGAAAGTAAAAAGGATAAGCAGCATGCCCCATCTTTAGTATTCAGAACTGAGAAGAACTGCGCTATAAGCCATCTCTTATGCTTTCCTGTCAGCACAGACATGCAGGGGAGGGGGGTCCCACTATATTGGATAGTTTTAGAATAGCATCCAAAGTGATCTTGACGTAAGAGGCCACAGACTGGTTAATGCCTGTGGTGCCCATGACATTTGTTTCAGAGTTCCTCATTGTTATAGTCCTGAGATGATTGTAACTATGATGGTCACGGATAACACATAGAGAAGGTAGAGCTCACAGGAGCCTTATATCGTCACCAGTCATACACTTTGTTCTCAATTTCCCACTATGCCTCAAATGGCCTACCAGCAGTTAGACACAACTTTTCTGATGTTGTATTGGTTCTAGAAGCATCACAGGGGAAGAGCTAACATGTGACAGCACAGATCCTATGAGATTTATAAAATTGACAGAAGTCACATGCAAGAAGCAAGCTTTGCCTTTGACATCCTATGGTGTTACAAAAAAGTAATTTTTAATGCAAACTGAAAACCAAACTTCAACATACTTTTCAAAAAGTTGACATTCTAAAGCATTTCTCCTATGACTTCATAAGAATTGTTGTATTCATGCTGCAAATGACACTGAAACACTTTTTAGAAACTGAATACAGAGAGCATTTCATAGATAGCAGAGTTTGGGTTTAACCTAGAGCTAATCCCTTAAATTGATCTTGGAGTTTCTTGTCCCATTTTAAATAGGAACTAGGTAATGGTTAGTTTGGGGAGAAAAAAAATGGGATATAGTTTCTTAATAATCAGCATGGCATTTTTATTGTTCTCACTAGCCCTAGGTTTCTTTTTGACACCCACGGGATAACGGTGTTGTCTCTCAGATTCACAGTTGGGCACAAATGTGTCTACATGATTCTGGAGAGCCATCTCTCCTCCCAGCTTTCCTGTTGACTCATGTAGGAAGGCCCAAAGCATAATTAACACTAATTAAGTTTTCTCACTATTCTGAAAACCCTTTCTCTCTGAAGGAAGCAGAAGAGGTAGGCCTCAGAGAAATTCTTTTCTTCTTCCTTCTAGTGTTAGCTATGTCTTGTAGCAACTTGAGGCTGGCGACCAACTGTGTAAAAGCACTAACTATATATTCGCATTTGTCATCTAAATCTTCTTTTAGTCAGTAAAAATTTACTTAGTGTCTATTATGTGCCAAGCAATAGTTTTTGATACTATGGCTAGATGGATAAAAGAAAAAGACAAAAAGATCTCAGCCTTCATGGGATTTTTATTTCCATAAGACAGATACACAATAAGCAAGAAGAATAAGTAAAATATGTACCTGATAATAATGCTAAGTATTAAGTACAGAAAGAAAAGAGCCCAGCATGTTGGGGCAAAAAGATTGTTGACATTTTAGGTTGGATATCCAGGAAGAATCGCTGAGAAAATTTTTGAATAAGTATTTAAAGGAAGTGAGGAAGCAAGCCATGCAATTATCTAGAGAAAGAGCATTCCAGACAGAGAAAATAGCAAGTGCAAGCTCCCTGAGACACAGAATGTTCAGGAAATAGCAAAAACACTAGTATGCCCAGAGCAGAGCTGGTGAGGGCAGAATAGGAAGACAAGTCAGCAGTCATGATATGTAGGGCCCTGGAGGCCATCATAAGGACTTCTGCTTTTACTGAATAACATCAGAAGCCAGGAGAGCCTTTTAAGAAAGTAGTTACCATCTCCTTACATTTTAATAATATCATGCAGGCTGATGTGCTGAAACCAGACTATATATGGAGCAAGGTTGGAGGAACATGTAAGAGGTTACTGCAATAATCCAGTCAAGAGATGACAGGTTTTGTCCTAGAGTGTTGATGGTATGGACCTGAAAGGCAGGGTCGGATTCTGGATGTATGCATATATGCCACTTTAGTCAAATTAATACTAGGTCAGGTTAACAACTATAAGAAAGCCCTTTTAAATACTCATAGGGTACACAAAATATATGATGTCCTTTGCAAACATATGTAGTGAAAAGATCTACATAAATTCATATTCATTCCTTACATTCACTTATGTTCCCTACTCAGACTGTATATTTATTCTTAGTTATCCCATTATAAGAAACATCTTGATTCAAACAAATTTGATGACTTAAACTTTGAGTTCCTTAGGCAAAGCATATTCTATATACACATAATTTTAGAATACATTTTCATACTTACGTGTAATTACTAAATGGAAATTCACCACTGCCATCTAATACTCATACTCTCTAAAATATTTCTCCAGTGACTGCCATAATTTGTGGAAAATAGCATAAAACTCTGGTTCTCTAATGCCATGCCTGTCTTAGTACTTAGTCCTAAACAAAATATTCAGAAGTCACCTGTTGCAAAAGTAAGCTGCCTCACCTAAGTTTGCATTCCCCTCTGTGGGGTAGCCCACATCCACTGACTGCTCTGTGCAGGATCCAAAGACATGGCCACTTTGCCTGGCTAGATTCCCAGCTTGGAAGGGCCAGGCCAGCTCCAGAACTCCCTGTGGACTTGGCCAAGGTCTTTGTTGCAGGCCCATCAGAGTTCAGCTTCTCCTGCTGTCCATCCTGCCTTTTTCACTCCCTCACAGGTGTTGTTACTGAGAACATTCTCTCAATAAACGTACTGCATGTAAATCTCTATCTCAAACTCTACTTTTCAGGGATCCAAACTAAGACATTATGACCATATTTATACAGCTGTTGTTTAATGAAACTGAATAGTGAAGCCATAGATACAGCTACAGTTTCAGCCACTTTAAGAAAAAAAAAAGGAATACACAACAAAAGGAATGAATGTTAACTACTACTATTTCAAATTTTAATTCTGATCTTATCTCCAAACTGCTTACTATATCAGTTCGTTATTTATTTTAAGGAAAAGGCTTTTAAAACGAGCAGATAACTTTCAAGGGAAAATGTTTTGCCACTGTACAAAATGTATTCCCTACTCTGCAAATTATGGAAAACATATATGCAGAATTTTAAAAATAGCTGTCCTTAGAAATCAGAAGTATACGGTATAATTACTTGAGCATGCATGCATCTTGGAAGGAGCTTAAGTGAGTTATATTTGAAATTTTTCTCTAAGTTCCTCAACTACTCAGCCATTAATGAAATGAACACCTTCTCCCTACCCATCCATATCCCTTCATCTATAGTCAAGTTGATGTCTGCATAGTGTACGTATTCATAGGTGAACATGCTTAGAAGTACTCTCTTGACTGGGGATTCTTTTGTAAAGTATTTTAAACAAAAAGAAACATTGCTTGCCATTGGAGACATCTGTATGCCACTGTCAGGTCATCTCCCTGGAAACAGAAGAGAGGTTTATAATATAATGTATTCTGGTAATGGCAGTCACTCTGATAATATATGACATAGATATAGCAATTCTAACTATGTACCACAAAACACTTTATATATGCATTAATAAATTCCAGTAAAATTGAAATACAGTCAGTTGGAATTATTTCTTTTCTCATTTGTTTGACTAACAGCTCTTCAAGATCAGAGATTCATATTTTCATTCTCTCTCTATCTCTCTCCTTACCCCACGCCATTTTGGTTTTGGTTTGGGAGTGATTTCTGTTTTCTCTAATATTTTTATAAAAACCAGGTAAACAGATTGTTCTTTGGGGGGCTGAGAAATTATTGCATGATCACAACAAATCAGTATAATGAGACACATAAGAAATCTGAGAATAATGTTGTGGGAACAGTTCATTGTTGCTAAAAGATTTTACTTGTCATACCTGGAGCTATATCATTCCATTTTATAATGTGAGAATCAGAAATAAGTTTTTAAAATTACCTATTTAAAATTATTACATTTTCAGAAGAAAAATATCAAGTCCAATAAGATAAAGTATTTATTTCAAGGTCATAGATTCTTTGATGTAGAATTAAAGCCAGAAATTCAGACGTCCTTCTTTTCAGGTTGATGAACTGAACAAAAATTTAATCTTATTCTTTCTCAACATACCACACAGTAATGAAGAAGACATAAGAAGAAATCTAAGTCCATAATTTTGCCAAGAATCTAAAGAGGGTATCATCAGTAGAACAGAAATGCTGAGAAAGTTCTGGAAGATATAAGTGGGCTTCTCTGTCTCTTCAATCCATTTGTATACATGTTGAGTACACTTGTCTCTTTCCTTGCCCCATTCACTGAACTCAACAAGGTGGACTTCGCTGCTTAGAGTCAAGGAGGTGGTTTTCCAGCCAACTGCCTGCTACCCAGTAAGTAGATTCAGACAAGATTGAGAAATAGATCATTCTGACAGTTCATCTTGTTGGGGAAGGATTTTTTTTTTTAAGATTTACTTATTATTTGAGAGAGAGAGAGTGTGCAGGGGGGAGGAAGGGGCGGGGGGGGAGAGAGAGAGAGAATCTCAAGCAGCCTCCCCACTGAGTGCGGAGCCTGACCTGGGGCTTGACCCCATGACCCTGAGATCATGACCTGAGCCAAAATCAAGAGTCTGATGCTTATTTGACTGAGCCACATAGGTCTGCCTTGGGAAGATTTTAAAGAAGACATAACCACTGGCTGACTTGTGAGCTGGACTGGGTGCTTGGAGGCTTTTCACCTGCTCCCCTGTCCTTGGAATGTGGGTTTCACCTGCCTTTCCCACTCCCAGAGGCTGCTCCAAGGACACAGCCTTGAGATAGTGATGTGGTGTTGAGAATCCCTGAGAATATACTGACTGAACTCAAGGCCTCTACAGGGATCTATGAGATTTGGCAGATGGGTACAGGGACCCACTCATCTTGCTGCCACCTAAGACATGCCTCATATGTAAGTTCCATTTGTTTATTAAAACTACCACCTACCAACCTAGAGTAGACTGCCTCTTTCTTTGATCTCTCCTTGCCCTCCATGTTTGTGGACCAGTTTCAGATTATACCTGGGAAGCTCCCAAGGAGGTTATGAACCAACACATTCTAGGACAATTCAATGTACCCAACTGTGTAAGTAACTGGGACTCATAATCATACTGACTGTGAAATCCTGACCATATTAATTGCTTCCTTGGAGACTCAATTTACTTATCTATAAAGAGTTAATAATAACATACCTACTCATGCAGCTATAATTATTTGTTGTTTTTATTATTTTTTTCCAAGTCTCAAACATAAATACTTAAGAGACAAAAAACACTAGATGAATATTCTCATGAATTATGAAACCAGAGCAAAGCACTCCACATTCTAAAACAGGTACAGGAGTGGATTGACCAAGTTGTGAACTGTTCCTCCAAATGAAGCTGCTAAGAAAGTCTGCATTTAGAAGTAATAACTATGAAGAACAGGAATGAAAAATGCAATGATGTCCAGATTAACTAATTACAAAACTTTCTTCCAAAAAGCTGAGATAATCAGTCCACTTCCTATCCCCATATATATAAAGAGCTGACTGTGGATTTTGTCCACAGGATAGAGCCAAGGAAACATTATCTAAATTAGAAGCTAATTTAATTTATCTGGGGTAGGTTTTCAACTTCCAAATCTTTTAATAGTTCTCTGGAGGACTCTGGAGTTAAAGGCCATTTTCCTAACCTAATGGTTCTCAAAGTGTGGTACCTGGGACAGCGGCCTCACCATCACTTGAGAACTTATTAGAAAGGGAAATTATTTGACCCTATGCTAAATCTGTTAAATTGCAGACTCTGGGTATGTAGTCCAGCAATTTGTGCTTTAATAAGCATTTGGATAACTCTGATGTATGTTAGTTTAAGAACCACTACTCTTAGTGAAGTGAAGAATCTAATTTAGAGGACTCTTATTGACCTGAAGGTCTGGGTCAGAGCCTAAATTAGAAAACCATTATATAACTCCAGACTTCTATGATAAGAAAAAATACGGGTGATGGAGGGGTAAAAAGGATAAAAAAAAAATAACTCTATTTGGATAAAATAATGATTCACTCTGATAGTACCAAGTATTGTTAGTCAAAGTCAGCTTTCCCATTTATAAAAAATAAATGATGCTAACATAATCAGCTGCATGACCAAAAAAGACCCTTAACAACTCAGATATAGTAAATTAAAAAGTTAGATTCGAAAGAATTAAATTATAAAAAATTTTGTATCTGAATAAACAGTATTGGAAACAACTTCTTACACACAAAATCCATATTTAATCAAAGAAAATACCTATATTTGACCATATGAACATCCTCAATATCATCTACAATGACTAATCTATAAAAAGAAAATGATCAAGGGCAAGAATACAGACAAATCACAGAAAAAGAAATCCAAATGATTTCTGACATGATACTCAATCCCACATGTAGCCAGAGAAATGCTGACTAAAATGATATTCCACTTACAAGATTGACAAAATTTAAAAACTGCAAGAAAAGCTATCAAGAAAAAGAGAAAGACAAATACCATATGATTTCACCTATATATAGAATCTAAAAAACAAAACAAATAAAACAGAAACAGACTCATAAATACAGATAACAAATTTATGGTTCCCAGAAGGGAAGGGGAGAGGAGGGGGGTGCGGATAAGTGAAAGGGATTAAGAGGTACAAATTTCCAGTTATAAAATAACAAAGTCATAGGAATGAAAAGTATGGCATAGGTATTATAGTCAATAATATTGTAATAACTTTGTGTAGTGACAGATGGTAACTATACTTACCATGGTGAATGTTTTATAATGTATATAATTATTGAATCACTTTGTTATACACCTGAAATGAGTGCAGTATTGCATGCCATCTATTCTTCAGTTAAAAAAAAAGCTGCAGTAACACCCAATGATGCTGAAAGGTTGCAGTGAAACTGACAATATCAAATGTTGTTGATGGGGATGTAAATATTATAGAAAAAATTAGAATATATATCTGTTAAAATGAAGTAAAATAAAATACATACAACTAAGAAATTCTATTTTTGGTTATCTACTTTATAGGTTAAAAATGCAAATATATAATAATAAGTGGAAGGTATTTTTACCATAGCATTGCATATAGCAGCAATAAATAAAACTATCAACAGGGAAATAGTAGATATAATCATTTTTACCTCTTCCAGGTACTATTATGCCACTATTCAAAATACTTTATTTATTTTTATTTTTAAAGATTTTATTTATTTATTTGAGAGAGAGAGAGAGAGTAGGAGCGATTATGAACAAAGGTGGCAGGTGAGGACAGGCAGAGGGAGAGGGATAAGCAGACTCCCTGCTGATCAGGGAGCCCAACAAGGGGTTTTGATCCCAGGACCGTGAGATCATGACCTGAGCAGAAGACATACGCTTAATCGACTGAGCCACCCAGGCACCCGTTTTTTTTTTTTTAAGATTTTATTTATTTATTTGAGAGAGAGAATGAGAGAGAGAGAACACATGAGAGGGGAGAGGGTCAGAGGGCGAAGCAGACTCCCTGCTGAGCAGGGAGCCCGATGCAGGACTCGATCCAGGGACTCCAGGATCATGACCTGAGCCAAAGGCAGTCACTTAACCAACTGAGCCATCCAGGCACCCACCCCTGTTTTTTTAAAGACTTATTTATATGAGAGAGAGAGAGCATGAGCAGGGGGAGGGGCAGAGGGAGAGAGAGAATACTTAACAGACTCCCTGCTGAGTGTGGAGACTGGAGACAGATAACAGGGCTTGATCCCAGGACCCTAAGATCATGACATGAACCAAAACCAAGAGCCAGCTGCTCAACCAACTGAGCTACCCAGGCACCCCTCAAAATACTTATTTTAGAGTATATCTAAGGTCAGGAGAATCATTAATAGTTAAATGACAAAAATATGTCAAAAAAAGAGAAAAATCTGTTATCTGATGTCTTTAAGACATTGTTTTGAATTTTTTTAAACTAAAAACAAAAAAAAAATACTCATGTATTTGGGTATATGTGGTTAATTTAGCAGAATTAACTTACTTGGAATTATCATCCCACCTCTATATACACAGACACACAAACACAGTCGTGCAGAAATTGAAGAGGAACTGTAGTAAAATTACACTGAAAAAATTGAAAATACATAAGTAAACATAAAACTGAAAAGAGCTCCTTGAAAACTCAGGAGCTTGAATAACAGGACACATAGAGTGAGGTGATCAGAGGTTGCAGATAAATGGTTTGCAAGCCATTACAGGCAAATATAAACCCTAATGTCAAAGGGCTGTGGAAAAGGGAAATGGGTGCTCACAGTCCAAACCTCTCCTGCTAGAGCTGCTGTAGTAGCATAATAGTGAGGGACACAAAAGACTTCAAAGAACTGGATATGAGACCTGAAAAATTCCACCAACTGACTCTGAGAATATACTAAGAAGCTTAAAATTCCAAAGAAGACATACAAATTGCCAACAGACACATGAAAAAATGCTCAACATCACTCAGCATCAGGAAAATACAAATCAAAACCATGATGAGATACTGACTCACACCAGTCAGAATGGATAAAATTAAGAAGTCAGGAAACAAAAGATGTTGGTGCAGATGTGGAGAAAGGGGAGCCCTCTTACACTGCTGGTGGGAATGCAAGCAATACAGCCACTCTAGGAAACAGTCAAAATAGCACTACCCTATGACCCAACAAGTGCAGTACTAGGTATATACCCCAAAGATACAAACGTAGTGATCCTAAGGAGCACCTGCACCCCAATGTTCATAGCAGCGATGTCCACAATAGCCAAATTGTGGAAAGAGTCAAGATGTTCATTGAACACACACACACACACACACACACACACACACACACACACACACACTGGAATATTACTCAGCCATCAAAAAATGAAATCTTGCCATTTGCAATGACATGGATGGAGCTAGAGGGCATTATACTAACTGAAATAACTCAATCAGAGAAAGACAATTATATGATTTCACTCATATGTGGAATTTAAGAAACAAAACAGAGGAGCATAGGGGAAGGGAGGGAAAAATAAAACAAGATGAAATCAAAGAGGGAGACAAGCCATGAGACTCTTAATCATGGGGAACAAACTGAGGGTTGCTGGAGGGGAGAGGGGTCAGGGAATGGGGTAATCAAGTGACGTGCATTAAGGAGGGCATCAGATGTAATGAGCACTGGGTGTTATATATAACTGATGAATCACTGAACTCTATCTCTGAAACTAATACTACACTATATGTTAATTAACTGAGTTTAAATTAAAAAAGAAGAAGCTTACAGTTCACATAGGGCCATGGATGAAAAAGGAGTCAACCACAAGAAACTGGAATTCTACACTGAAGTAATTAAGCAAGACCAAAACCCAGTAAGTTAATATGAAAAGAGATCAGAAACGGCGGAACCATGGGGCAGATTGCGGGAAATGGGAAACCACATTCTAGAATTGAATTCACATCAGGAAACTTGCAAAGGAAAACAAAATAACAGCAAAAATGAATTCACTGAAGATAAGTACACAATGTATAATGAAAAATACATAAAGAAAATACAGAAATCCTGACTTCTATGCAACCAACATCACTAGGCAGAACATATAACTGACAGAATTACAGAATTACAAGGAGTAATTCAGTAATCCACCATCCAAGCCAAACATTTTAAATTATGTTTTAGAAACTGAGATTGAGCATTTGTAAAGCTAGTATGGCTATACAGGATTTGAACACCACACATTACCATGCTGTATCTATTAGGTATGTTTTGAACTCTGCATTCAACTAATTTTCAAGTGCACATAAAAATTTTCTTTTCAATTAGCCAACATATAGTACATCATTAGTTTTTGATGTAGTGTAATAATAAAAAAATTTCTTTTCTTTCTTCTGTTTTTTTTTATTTAATGTTCTGAACATAAAAACTTTCAAAGGCTGACCACTCAGTAGCCTGCAAAGAAGTCTCAACAAATTCCCCAAAACAGCTATTCTACCGATCATATCCTATTATCACATAACAATCAAATTAGAAATAGCAAATAACAGAGCTATTTAAAAATATGTAACTAAAAGTCATACTGCTAAATCATATATAGGTTGAAGAATAAATCATAATGAAAACTATGAAAAATTATGTATTTAGAAAATAACATATGTCAAAGTAGACCACAAAATATGTAGAAACCTGGCATATAAAATAGAAATGAATTAAATATCATGGAGAAAGTTTAGATATTTAGTAAATGGCACAAGTAAATTGGCTTTCCATATGGAAAAAATTAGATCCTTACTTAAAATTTTACTTTGAAGTGAAATCGAGGTATTTTGGAGAACTAAATGAAAACAAAACAAAACCCAAAGAACAAAAAGCCTTTGAAACCCTCAGAAGAAATTTATAAAAGACTATTTTTATGACCTTGATATAGTAAAGAATTTCTTAAACAGGACACAAACAGCATAATCAATGAAGGAAATAGGTTGATAAATTTGACAATATCAAAATTTTAAAATTCTGCATGACAAGAGACTCCATAAACAAAATTAAAAGACTTATTAAAGACTGCAAGAACAGTTGGCAATATAATAACAGTCAAAAGATTTTCACTCAGAATATCAATGAACTACAAAATCAATAAGAAAAGGTCAAATCAATGAATAAAGTCTAGGAAGCTACAATTCACAGAAGAGGAAGCCAAGTGGCCAATAAACTTATAATATGCTACACCTCATTAACAATAAGGGAAATGCAAATAAAACAATAAATAAATAGCAATGGCTGCCAAAATTAAAAAGTTTGAGTATACCAAATGCTAAGGAAACTGGAGCCAACAGGAACTCTCATACTCTGCAGGCAGGAGTGTCAAATTGGACCCCTATTTTGCACAGTAATCTAGCCAGACCTTAAGGGGTCTGTTGGAGGGGATGTTTAGTCCTAACCACCTGCTTATCTCCAAAGCCCATGCTCTTTCCCTTACAAAACAAATATAATGACTTTCTTCCTGTGTAACCTACAAATCTAACTTAATATACTCACAGGGGGTTCAAAAAATATTGTAGCTGCAGGTTAGGAGCCCATCTACGAGCACTAGCTGAGCCATCATTTTGGTGCTGTGGGCTCCCTCTTCAGCATTCTTAAATCAAACTAGGTTTTCAGTGTCTCATCTATTTCTACATATTTCAGTCAGCAGCTCCAACGATGTATATAAAACAAGGTGGTTTTGTCAAATGCAATAGAACAAGCAATTGGCAGGTTATTATATTTTGTAACTCCAAAGAGAATTTTCACACATGCAACACAAATGCCAGGGTCCACAGTCACTTCATAAGTTCCCATAATATTTTGGTTTCCGGTCCAGAACCGGCTTGGTTGACTACAAACTTTTCCATTAAAAGCTTCACTCATCCCATTTAATCAGTGAGAATTTCACTATCTACTCTGTGAATAAGCAATTTTCATTATTACACACTTTAAGAGTGCAAAGGAAATGAAAACATTGGATTTAACTAATAACGAAAAATGACCAACCAATCTCAAAGCGTGAATTACTTGGGAAAAGAAAAATATTCCAAGAAAACAGAGCAAACCAGGGAGACTGGATTGTTAATATGAGCCTTGAGACTTCAGCAGATTTAAACACTCCAATACTGTATGTGTAACGTTTGTAAAATAAATAGGCATGAGCCCCAAAAGCTGTTGGGTTAAGGTACTGCTATGGGCCTAGGAACAAAGGGACATGGATTCCTTCTCTTTTCTAAAAAAATACAAAAAGAAGTTATGAGCAGAAATCAGTATTTATATAGGTCTTACACAGAATTGGTTAATATTGATGTCATTTTCTTAAAGGTTGATAATATGTAATACTAAAAAAACATAATAAAGTAGAATTCCTGTTTGTATCGTCCTCTATAGTCCTTCTCTTCCCACCCTAAAGTCAACCTCTCTGCTGTCATTCACTGGGTGAATGTATCTCAAATGATTTTTTCTTTACCATTTAATAATATACATATCTATAAATAATATGTCATATGTTACCTTCTAAAACTTGCTTTTTTAAGTCCCTACTATGTTTTTGAAATCTATTCACGTTCTAGTGCACTCACCTTAACTTTTATACAGCATCCCATTGTTTGAATATATCACCCTTTATCCATTACTCTTGGTGGATATTTGGTTTATAACCAATTTTTCATGTGACAAACATTTCATGTTTCAAAAACTAGTGAATATCTTGATGCATGTCTTCTGGCAAACATAAATAACTTTTCTGTTACATATCTAATAAGTTAAACAGGAGTTCCGGGTTATAAGCATTTCCAACTTTACTGGATATTGCCAGAAAAACTGAGTGATAAAGTAAGCCTTTCTCATACAGTATTTTAAGCAATGAAAATTGGTATAGTCTTCATGACAGTAATTTGGCAAAATATACCAACATTGAAAATACATGTAACATTTGGCTGAAGAATTCTAGGTCTAAAAATTTATCTTAACATACTTGCTCGTAAGTACATAAATGTATTTTCAGAACATTAAACAGAGCATTTCTAAATTTTTCAGAGAGAAGGAGCATAAGTACGGTGGAGGGGCTGAGGGAGAGAGAGAGCCCACTGTGGGGGTTCAAAATCACAACCCTGAGATTGTGACCTGAGCCAAGATCAGGAGTCAGACACTTAACCGACTGAGCCACCCAGGTGCCCCTAAAGGTAGCATTTCTTTTTTGTAAGAGTGAATAGTTAGAATAAACTTTGATATTCTTTTTATAAATTTTATAAGCAATACCATAAATAATTTTGAAGTCTAAAACCCCAGCCTCCCTACACACACACACACACACACACACACACACACACACACACACACACACACACACTGAGCAGTTGAAAAAGAGAAAACACTAGGTTTTATGTCTGGGATAATAATTTCAATTGTCTCTTTATTTAGCTCTATCTAGCTGAATGTCTAGGATTTTATATCATTCTCCCTCTACCTTCTCTTGCTCATGATGATATCTGGTGTCTTTGGAACTTATTGTATTCTCATGATGGCAACAGGGACCATTGGGAGGGAGTTTTGGACTTGTGCTATGACCTCCCTCCCCCCAAGGTCAGGTCTCAACTGCATGTTTGCTGGTAGAAGTCAAGGTCTTGTCTCTCTTTATTTGATTAAGATCAATTTCCTTTCTGGCTCTGGTGATCATACATTAGTACTCCCTGTCCCTACAAAAAGAGCAGAGGCCTCCTGTTCCCTAGTCTTCTACATCAGTCTCCTCTGTCCTAGACTACATGTCATAGAATCTTCTCCTAATTAATTTGCCTTTTTGCATGGCAGCTTCAGAAAAACTCCACTGTCTCTCAACACATCTGCTTTCAGTTAGGGGGCTGTGGGAAAATATGGATTCCATACTGACCTATACGAACTGGCAACATCTCAGAAATTTTAAGTCTTACCTTTCTCTTATTTAACTAGGATGCATTATTGAATTTACTTTAATGTGGTCACCCCCAGGTTATTGCTGTTGGTCCCACTGGAGACAATCTTTTTCCAATGATGAACTGGGATAAAAACTCAACTATGGAATATTACGCAGCCATCAAAAGGAATGAAATCGTGCCATTAGCAATGACGTGGATGGAACTAAAGGGTATTATGCTGAGCGAAAGTCAATCAGAGAAGGACATGTATCATATGATCTCACTGATATGAGGAATTCTCACAGGAAACAAACTGAGGGTTGCTGGAGTGGTGGAGGTGGGAGGGATGCGGTGGCTGGGTGATAGACACTGGGGAGGGTATGTGCTATGGTGAGCGCTGTGAATTGTGTAAGACTGTTGAATCACAGACCTGTACCTCTGAAACAAATAATACATTATATGTTTAAAAAAAAGGGGGGCGGAGCAAGATGGTGGAGGAGTAGGAGACCTGGATTTCGTCTGGTCTCAGGAATTTAGCTGGATAGGGATCAAACCATTCTGAACACCTATGAACTCAACAGGAGATTGAAGAAAAGAATAGCAACAACTCTCTGAACAGAAAAGCGACCACTTTCTGGAAGGTAGGAAGTGCAGAGAAGTGAATCCAAGGCGATATTCTGGAGGATAGACGGCGGGGGAGGGGGCCTCCATCGGCTGCTTCTGACAAGTGATAGAGCCATGGAGCACAAAATCAAAACTTTTAGAAGTCGGCTCCACTGAGGGACCTCACTCCAGTGGCTATACGAGGGGTGGAACCCTTGCGGGACACTGTGGTCTCAGGCCTCTCGGGGTCACAGAAAGACCAGGGGTACCTGAGGGCAGCAGAGCTCCTGGGTATCAGAGCAGGGAAGCCGGCTGCTGAGACGGAGCCAAGGCGCGGGCTCTCAGCTTGGGGTTGCCATATACTGTGATTGGAAACACAGTAGGGCCACTGCTCCTCCAGCAGGGACCCAACAAGCGGCAGATCCGGGGAGATTCCCCTTCCTCCCCTGGGAGGAGTGGCGCAGGAGCGCACCACAGAGATCTGCTGGGTTTAGAGACTGCACACTGAGTCGGGTGCCAGAGATAGAAACAATTGGTCACAGGCTGAGTGAGCACGGAGTGCAGCCAGAGATCGGGGAGACAGGAGTGATTGACTGCTTTTCTCTGGGGGTGCACTGAGGGGCAGGGCCCTGAGTTCTCGGCTCCTCCGGGGCAGAGACTGGGAGGCCGCCATTTTCACTCTTGTCCTCCAAAGCTGTACCAAAGGCTTGCAGGGAACAAAACTCCTGAGAGCAAACCCGAGCAGATTACTTAGCCCAGACCGACAAGGGCGGGGCAATTACGCCTCTGGCAAAGACATTTGGGAACCACGGCAATGGACCCCTCCCCCAGAAGATCAGCAAGAACAGCCAGCCAAGACCAAGTTTACCGATCAATGAGAACGGCAGAACACCAATGCGAGAGGAATACTGCACATAGAATTCATGGCTTTTTCACCATGATCCTTTAGTCTTTCAAAGTTAATTTTTTTTAAGTTTTATTTTTGAAAATTTTTTTCCCTTTTTCAACCAACATCTTATCAGTCCCTTTTTTAAAAAAGCATTTTTATTTTTCATTTTTAGAGTCATATTCTATCCCTTCATAGTAGTTACCCTTATTTTTGGCATATAAGTTGTTCTCTCT